>NC_081815.1:18250000-18603125 GCF_030704535.1 Vitis vinifera | reverse complement strand
CAGTTCTCTCTCACCCAGCCATGACATGTTGGAGTCACAAATCAAATGAAGAGATGCAGACCTTCTGTTTCAAGTGGCTTCTATCTTTCACACCACATGTTATCTACTCATTAGTTCGATCGAGTGTATTAATATGGGTATATCCTCCATGGATGAAGAAATTTTTTATTAATTATAAAGGTTACGTTTGATTGACGGGATAAGATATGATATGGTATGTATATCTTAAGAGATAGGAAATGTGTATCCTAGAATATTATTTCTAATGGAATATGATATTATTGGATATTAAATCTAATGCACATGATACCTAAGACAGCATATTCAATAAGATATGTTATGTTATATTTAATTTGTAAAATGAATAAAAAAAATAAAATTGAATATATATATATATATATATATATATATATATATATATATTATTTTTTATTTAAAATAAAAATTATATTGCATTTCAATATTTTCTATTTTAAAAAATAAAATTTATCTTACATTTAATAATAATTGTGATTAAAATATTTGAACTTTATAAATAATAAATATATAATACATATATTAATATTATTTTATAAATATTTTTTTACTTCTTATTTTTTAACTACAAATTTGATCTTATAATAATAAAAAAAATTATTTTGCAAAATAAGTAATATAAAAAAAATGAATTTATAATACATGGAATATGTATATTCTATATCTTAGCTTAGAGTTAACACATCCTATGTAAAAGGGATATAAAAAAAAGGGCGGATATATATTCTATCACTTATCCTATATCATGTTTGGTTGAACACTTGATAGGATAAGTGATTAGATAACTTATTCTATTCCATCATCAACCAAACATGGGATAAAAATGTTATCCCCTATCTTATCGTATCTCATGTTGTATCCAACCAACTAAATATAGCCAAAAGGTATTATTAGAAGGATACATGAATGTGGATATGAAAAACTGTATACCTTGTGCTTTGATATGTAACCCTTGTTTTTTATTTTTAGTATTCTGTTTTTGCTTTTGTTGTTTCTTCTTTTGACTTGAATCAAACTCCAACCTTTGTCCCTACCCCGATCTCTTGCCATTTGAGCAAGCCTTAGGAGCTAGATATGGGAAACTATAACTAGTTAAAGAAGATTAGTTCGAAAAAGTACCAAGCTTCTGACATTGTGTTGAAGCAGCACAGGGGAATTTCTTTCTACTTATTACTTATGGCACCTTCTTAAAGAGATGACACATTGTTTTTCTTGCACGATGCAGTTGCTTGGCAATTATAGAGTTTGGTTGTGCAAGAAAATGACCACTTGTTTGTCTACAGAAACATATCATGAATCCTTAACACTTATTTCCAGTTTAGTACATTATAATGAACATGTTATTTTCATCCTAAAGCAATCCCAACATTTTTATTCCCATGGCAGCTCAACACTTGAATGAGTTGTTCATACCTATAAGCCTAGAGGTCCTAAATGTTGGCTCAGACAAATAGGTCCCAGATTATTCATCATAAGCCAAAGTCATATAAGAACTCGTCAAAATCATCACCTGAGTCATGTCAATATATTACAATTGTTGAAGCATAGAGCACTACAACTCATAGATATAACCCAGTGAGTATTAGCATCCATAATAAAACATAGGCTTAACCCAACAAAAGCATGATGCAATGTCATAATAAACATGCATAGACTTTTACAATCCATACAGTTATGCAAAAGCCCTAACTATAAACATAAATGCCTACTACAACTTGACACACTGTAAGGCAAAACAGGAAATCACAGTAACATAATGCACTAGTGATCACTTAGCATCAGTACCCAATCTGATGAGGAATAAACCCCTAGGGTTTATTCACAAAAAAGAAAAAAGGAAAAAAAAAGGACAAGGGTGGTTTGGCTTCCTTGTCCCATTTAGAGTTATTATTATTACTATTATTATTATAGTAGGATTGATTTTTCAGTTGTTCAATTTTTCTTAGGTTTTATTTATTTATTTATTTTATATTTTATTTTAGATAGTAATTGACTTCTTCTCAAATTTCTACTCCTTTGAGTCTTTTTATTAGCATTAGGATTTTTTTTTTTTTTTTTCCAAAATTTCTTTCAGTTTCTAAATAATATTCCTTTCCTATTCTTGCAAGGGAAGATAAGGAATTAGGAAAATTACCCTATTAAGGAAGAGAGTCATAAGAGTCTATATATACCCATGTCATCTTTAAAAACAGAGAACTATAATTTTAATAAAAGCTTTTAACATATATTATATGCTTCTTTGAGGGTATGATTGCCTTTTGCCTAAGTGTGATTACCTAATCATACCTAGGAACCTTGGTATGAATGACAAGGATCTAACTTTCCTTTTCTTTTATTGCCTTTGACTTGTCAAATCATTATGTGCCAAATAAGCAATGTCTAGTAATGCTAGAATATCTTGGTTGTTTTTTGTTTTTCGATAATATGAGAGGTCGAAAAAGACAAAAGGAAAGTTAGATCCTTTCCATTATCCTCATAGGAGCTTCTCTATATGACAACAGTGTAGAAGTTGAAGACAATAAACAAGTAGCCATTCTTTCACAAAGATAGCAGGGGAGGTAGCCAGACCAGCTCTGGGATTGATGCACAATCCATCCAGGCTAGGCCCTTAATTCAGTTCAGTGTTTACGTCAGCAGTGTCTTCCCCATCATTATTATTCAAACAACTCTATGCAGATGGATGAGTATCTGCACTAGTGGCTGTAGCATCCCCAAAGATGGCATATTATAGCTTCTTATAGAATAAATAACCTACCTTTAAAATCTTTCTGAAAACTTATATTCCTATATCAAATCTATTATCCATCTGAACCCATCATCAATAAGTTGAATTGAAGGAAAACAATGAGTGTTAGCCTTTCAAGGATAAGATTTTACCTGACTAAATTATTCTACACAATATCAGTTATAAATTATAATCACAATTTCAATCAGCAATTTTAACTCAATTTCAGTCTTTTTCAACCTCTCAAACTCCTTTTCACCATGCTCCAGCTCGTTAAAGTCTTTGAATTTCTTTTCTCAACTTTGACTTTTAGATTTTTTGCGAATACAATATCATGCAGATTCTATGGACAATTTTTTTTTTCTTTCGTTGCTAGGCAAAACAAAAATATGTATTAAAAGCATCTAAAAAGGGCGTGTACTCTAGGGTGTACAAGAGGATACTCGATGTATCCCAATAGCACCAAGTGGGCAAGCCAAAAAGAGAAATATAACAAAAAACAACTCCTCATTTCTACAATTTCCCATAATGACACCTTCTCCCATGACGAACATGAACTTCTCATCATCACATGTTCACCTAGAACTGCCTTCATTACCCACAGCTACCTCATTTTCATTCTCATGGTTATGCTCCTAAAAATTACTCAATCTAAATGGGACAATTAAGGAAACATATATGAAACTCAAAACAGAAAACAAACAAACAAACAAAGAAGCTTTGATAGTAAACACCAGTGTTTAGTACTGACAAAGAAACACAAATTTGAGACCGAATGCTATAAGCCACAACAAAAATCATTGATATACTTCGCTCGATGTTAATCAATAGACGAATTCATGCTTAACACTCAAATATATAGAAAAGCTTTATAACTTCAAGCAGATTTGCATAGTTAAAGTAACCAATCATCTACCCTACACTTCGGATTTTACTTCCACCATGAAAAATGACAACAGAAGCAATTCTATTTTATCCATTCTCATAAGCATACAACTCCAAACACAAGAAGAGGCAAAATTCAGTAGTGTAATTGAACTAGCCTAGGTCTCATACCAGATTTATCATAATCAGAGAAATTGAAACCCTAACCTTTATAAAACCTAAATCTAGCGGTTCCGTTCTGCCGGCAATGGCCGATTGAACCCACCCCTCCGGTTCATATACTGCCTCGGCAGCCGCTTCGTCACCGACCTCACTCCGCTCACATCCGCCCCCGGAACCGGCTTCCCCTTCGTCGAATCGAACGTGCACGGAATCCCCATCTTCTTCATCAACTCGATCTCATCCGCATCCATCTCCGCATCTCCGCCGCCGACGTCGCCGCCCTCCGATGTGCCCCGCTGCTTCTGCTGCTCCTTCGCGATGCCGTCAACAAAGTCGGAGACCACCGCGGCCCGCTGCCGCTCCTTCTCCTCGTCCTCCCCCCGCCTGTGGCGCTTCCGCGGCGGGGAAGGCGAGGGCGTGCGGTGGCTGCGGTGCCGCCGTCGCGACCTGTCCGCGGAGCGGGACCGCGAGCGGTGAGTGTCCGGAGAGCGAGTGCGGGAGCGCGCGTGCCGCGACCTGATGCGGTCCGGCGTACGGGACCTCTTGCTGCGGTCGCGGTCTTTAACGCTGCGATCGCGGTCACGGTCACGTTCTTCTTTGTCTCGTCTCCGATCCTTTTCTCGGATCTCTCGGTCTCGGTCACGGTCACGGCCTCTGTCTCGGTCGGCCATGGGACACTGGCTCGAGTTTCTCTGAGTTTAGGCGGAAGGGATAAAAGAATTATTTTTTATTGCAAGTTGGCCCTCTCAAATATTTAAATTCAATTTGTGCTGAAGAAAAAAAAAATCTTATTAAATTAATAACCATTGTGATAAAAAAAAGAGGGAGAATTGTGTTTTGTGCCCAACTGGATCCAAAAATTAATTATTTTTCATGTAAAAGATAGTCCCACAAAAAACATATAATTGATCAATTTCTTTATTTAATCGTAAATATACTATATTTTTGTTTTTATTATTAAAATAACTAATGGAAAAAAATAAAAACGGATAATCAATGAATAAAATTTAATTCTTTTTATTATTTTCATATAAAAAATAGTACTAAATAAGGTTTTCAATATTTATTTTTAAAAATAGTTTTCATTTTTTAATTAAATGTTTTTAAAAAAAATAAAAATATAAAAATCATAGTACCATTTTTTTAGAAAGTATTTTTTAAAATAGTTTTTGAATATAATTTTTCTTTATTTATAATTTAAAATAGAAAATAATGTTAATTTTCATTTATTTATAAATTTTTTTTAAAAAACAATGAAAAATCTAAATTGTTAAAATAGAATTATTATGGTTGCATGAATAGTGGTGTAATAAAGACAACAAAAGTTTATGTGAAAGGTCATTAGGTATTTTAGTCGATCACTATTTTATATCCTTAAAAGGTAATATATAGAAATTTGAAAGATATATTGGTATTTTAACATCTTATATCATTTCTATCAATTATGAAAGTTATATGGACCAAATGTTAATTTTTCATAATTTTCCAAAAAAAAAATGTTATTAAAACCGTCAAATTTTAATAATATTGAATAAAATTTTCAATTAAGAATGTTATTAAATTCATTCATTATTTTCTCTAATTACATTTATTATACAATATCTAAATTAATATTTTCTAAAGTTTTTCGTGAAGTTTTGCCTACATTTAAAATATGATTAAAAAGTTTATTATAAAATCTTTTATTTTATTTTATATTCGCTCTTGCTATTATTGGGAGGTTCCAAAAATGGAGCATTTAAAATAATTCATAACCGTTGGATGAATCTAGAACTTCCTTTTGGATCGTTGGATGCCTCCATCCAACAGTCATTATTTTGTGGATTTATTTTTTCGAGTTTTCAATTCCTAATGGGTTGGGCTGAGTCGGATTGGGCCTGGTGTTTTTGGGCTGGGCGGATTTAATAAGCTCTTGGTTTCTAGAAAGTATCGCGGAAAGGGGGAAAAAAAGTTGAGAAAAATAGTGTTTTTTATGGAAAAATCTGAGAAAAAAAAAACTAAATTCATGTTTGGTTATAAGAAAATACTAAAAAAAAAGGGGAAAAAAACTAGGAAAATAATTTATTATTTTTCATATTTAGTTTACTATAAAAAAAATACAAAATAAATAAATAAAGTGAAATCCATTTATTCAAACATGTAAAAATAATATTTCACCTTTAAATCTATTTGACATTTTCATTCAATTTTTTCTTTTCCTCTATTTTTTTAATTTTCTTTTTCTCAAAAATTTCTAAGAATCAAACATCGGGGAAAAAAGCTTTTTTTTTCTTTTTGAAATATGAAGGATAGTTAGGTTGTGTTGGTGTTTATCATATATAAGATCATGTTTGATTTGAAGAATGACTTTCCCTCACCTGAAATGGTGTGTTTTCATATTGTTTTGATAGAAAAATTTATTTAAGTGACAGTCATTCTCGTTACTTATAAGAATGAGCTAGGCATGTCGCTACAGGGTACTATTGAGAAAAGTCACATTTCCAACCGGATGAGAGACGGTTTATATAAGATGATTCATGTGAAACAAGGACTAACGGAGGAATAAGATGACCTAATTTGTATTGATACTCAATCAAATGATTATGAGATAGATAATGAGTAAAAGAAAACATTTCTCAACAATTTAATTTAGTTTTTCTCAAATTTTTATGAATAATCAAATAAGAAAAAAAATTATAAATATTCATTATATCTATATATACCAACATACCCTAAAAATAAAAATTTAAATATACATATTTTAAAAGATTAAATAATAAATCCTCAATCCTCACCTTAATTTAATGGTAAGTAGTAAACTAGGTAGTGCCCTAATAAGGCATCACAATTGAAATGTCGGCAAACTTTATATTATATTTATGTCTACTCTACAACGCCCATCTATCTCATGATGGATTGATAGTAACCTTCTCTTTTCTCTTATTTATATATATATAAAAGTCGATTTCAAGTTCACGTGTCATTGGAGGCTTGAATTGTTCACCACAAACAAAAGTTCGTTTGTGGCATGTCGTTATCAAATATTAGGAAAATACCTTAAAATATAAATGGAGTCCATGAAAGGCAACGATTGAATTAAAATGATACCATCTAAAAACCCTTTTCATTTGTAAAATAAAAGTGCCTTCTATAGTGATTTTTCGAAGCATTTTTATTCAAAAAAGTGTTTTTAGAAAAATATTTAGTAAAATTTAAGAAACATTTTTAAAAATTAAAAAAAATTACTTATAATAAAAAAAAAATTAATTATAATATTTTATAAAGAAATGCTTGATAGGTGATTCTCTTAAACACACTTTCATTGATTATTGTTCGGGAAAAAACATCATCGAACTTACTCTAAATTTTTGTTTGAAACAAAATTAGGTCCTTCACTGAAAAAATTATAGTGTTTGGTTCAACATTCTTGGATTATGGGATGAGTATTGGAGTTGGAATACTTATGGTACTAATTTATAGTCTATTTGAAAATGATTCTTGCTAAAGTAATTTTATTTGTAGCACTTTTATTAAAAATAATTTTAAAAATAATCGCTTAGGGTTTACATATTGTCTATTTTCAAACTCGATTTTATATTAGAAATAGAAAATGAAGCATTTTTTAAAATATATTTTAGTTATTTTTAGTTATTTTTTGGAGTTATCATACAAAATAATAAAACAAATATGAAAAATAATTAAAAATAAAATACTACATATAAAATTTATTTTAAAAAAATATTTGAAAACATAAAAAACAAGATAAAAACATTTGAAGTTCCAAATAAATTTTGGTTCTAGAAAACATTAAACTCTTTGAAAACTATTTTCAAATATTGTCTTTTTAGTATTATTTTTGAAAATATTTTCAAACAAATCCTTAATATTTGAATATAAACTAAAAAAAATGTTTTGATAGTATTTTGAGTAATATATTATTGTTTTTCCTTTTAAAAAATAAATAAATATAAATAGTAACTCTAAAATATTTAAAAAAAAATTATTTTTCATAAATAAAAAGTGAGTCTTGTCCGAAAATGAAATTTATGGAATTGATCTATGCAAAAATAGTTCAGGCTTTGGTGAGGCCCAACAATTATATAATAAAAAAGTAATTTTTGAAATGATAATATATCATGTGATTAATTATACATAAATCATTTTAATTGATTCTTGATATTTTTTAAAGTGACTTTCAAAAATTTACTAAACATATTTTTCATAAGAAAACACTTTCACACTTTAGAAAACACTTTTAACTCTCTTTTAGCATCACTCTTGGATGAGTTCTTAGAGTCCATTTGACGTTGATTTTGATAAATGTTTTTAGTATTTTTAATACTTAAAAAATAAAATTTTTTAAAGCAAAACTAAAAACATTTCTCATAATCATTGTTAAACGTACTCTTAGTCCCTTGAATCAAAGATTGACTTGGAGCATCCTTGGAGTTATCACCTTGTACTAGATGTCCAAATAGAGGCTGTTCCTCTCTTTTAATGTTCATATTAAACTATTATTTATTTTAAAAAACTTAAATAATTAGAAATTAAATTATTATTTGTGAGTAATTTTGAAAAAGTTAAAAGTGCTTCTTACATATATTTAGTATTTGATAAACATGAAAGTTATTTTTTAAAATATGAAAAAAAAAAAATAACATAATTATTAGAGAATCACTTGGTGGTAATTCTTAAAAAGTCATCTTTTTGTTATACAATGTATTATGAAAAATACTATTAAAGTATTTCTTTTTATTTTCTTAAGAATGTTTTTGATGAAAATGTTTCTAATGAGAACGTTATAGACTAAAAATGTTTTAATTAGAATGACTCCCAAATAGGTTGGTAGTAAAATATATTGTAAGATTGCAACGTTATAAACAAGTTTAAGACAAAATTTAATGAAATTTGAGAGGTGGTTTATTCAAGGATGACAGTATGGTGAGTTTGAGATGGATCATCTCGACCCTACCCCATTTATTTATATCTTTTTCTATTATCGCCCATTTTTTTTTTAAACAAGACAAGAGGTATAGAAAATTCTCATACCCACTCTACTAGGCATCATCTATTATTATTATTTTTAAAATTTTAAAATATTTAAATATTTAAATTATATTAAAATAAATATAATTTATAAATAAATAAATAAAATATATTTTTATAATTTAATTTTATGAAAAGCAGAAAATTTTATTTTATACATGTAAAAAAGTGAAAATAAAAAAAAATCAATTAAAACTATTTGTATTTAATATTATATATAATTAGGGTGAAGCAAGATAAAGGTGTGCTTGAACCTGCTTCAAATCCGATCTAAGTTTTCAACAAAAATTTTCCAAACATATTTATCCAATTATGTCCTATTAGTAGGAGTTGAGACCCAGTGAATGCTTAAAAAAATCCTTCCCATTACCATCTATACGCCAATTAATTAAAATCATTTTTTTTACCAACCTAACATTTTCTTTCTTTATTTTATTTATTTATTTATTTTAAAGTAACGTAATCCTAAATTATGCTCAAATGTAACAACTCTTTTATTTTTTAGAATTTTCATCATAAATAGATATTTTTTTTTATAAAAAAACCCAGAAAGATTACATTATGGTATATGGAACTTAGACCATATGTAGTGTCCATGTCTTTGCCATGAATTGAAGCATAAGGTTGGTTTAGTAATTTACCTTTTTGTTTTTCTTAAGTTGAATATTTTGATAGAAAATTTATATTTATTTATTTATTTATTTATTTATTCAAAATTTAAATAAATGGGATGTCCACCAAGGGTATCAATGTCCCATAACATGTGGCATGCTGGCCAATAAAATGACAAATGGATTGGACAAAGCATCTGTCTTACCAAGTACCAAACCCAATTCTTTTTATTTAATTTTAAAATTTTCCTTTTTTTGGGTGCATTTTTAGCACTAATAGAGATAGTAATTGTAGGTTTTTATTTATTTATTTTAATAAATATTAATTTTAAGTGATTCCCAAATTATTTCCATACATTTTAGCTCAAATTTGAAAATGATTATTATTATTATTTGAATGAAAGATGTAGAGTTAGAAGTTGCTACCATAAATACTAAAATAAAGATGTTAGTGAGACATGGACTACGCTTTTGCTATTAAAAAACAAATTGGAAAGGCATTGAAATTAGTTTTAAATTGCAATAATTAGATCATAACCAAAAATGGGAGCCATTCTTCAAAGATTGAGGTCCAAAGATTAAGATATTAGTTAGAGTTTCGTTGGACAAGGGATTTTCATAGGTCTTGGATGGTAAAAAAAAATGTTATTTGATTAAAAGAGTTATTGAAAACCAAAATTTGAAAATCTACCCCTCAATCTATTTTTGATCTTATTTTGATAAAAATACCCTTATTTTTTCTTATGAAAATAACCATTTTTAAAAAAAACATATATATAAATACTTAAAATAATTAAAAACATTTATATTAAAAATGAGTTACTCTTTAAAAAAAAACCTGAAAGGGATAAATTTCGTAAATGTGAGGATTATTTCATCCCCTTTAACCAATTAATTCTAAAAAAATAAAAAATAAAAAATAAAATATATGAGTTATCAAAAAGTTTTAACCAATTTTTAAAAATTATTATCTTTTTAAGGTAAAATTTATAATTTTCAATTTAAAAAATAAAAAACAATAAGTGAATCCAAACGACATATTAATAATTTATTTTTTTGGCCTCAAATTTTTGGGATCAAAGATATGAGTAGAAAAAGATTGAAAGATTTACTTTATATAGAAAAGCCAAATAGTACTCTTCCCATGAAGTTTTGAACAAAACAAAACACATGCTAAAAGAAGGAAAAGAGATAAAAGAGAAGCCAAAAGAAAGACAAAGAAGTGAAGAGCAAAGGCCAAAATTTTGAACAAGCCCAACAAAGCTTGCTCAATGATTGAACTTATATAAATTAATCAACTCTAACATAAAGTTATTCTCAAATATTTTTCTTTTTTTTTTTTTTGTTGAAAAAAAGGGTTATTTTCAATACCCTTTTCCTTGTATATTACGCAAAAATTGTAAGAGAAACATGTGGTAGGAAATGAGAAAATTTAAATGAAAGTAGTGGAGAGGAGCTCAACCCTTGAACATGGAGGTGTTGCAGAGACAAAAAGTGAACATTGGGGCCCTAGACTTGAAAGGATAAGGAGCCAACAATGAGGTTGAGTTTCAACTAAAGAAAAGCTTGATTGCTAACCTAATAGGTGACCACAGGGAGTGTTGTAGAGACTCACACAATCATGTATGTATCATGTATGTGTACTTGAGTTAAACATAATTGAATTTAAATCCCAAACCTAATTCAACTACATTAATTTAGTTGTTCAACTACCATGCTCCTTGATGAATTTTATTTTTATTTTTTTGGTATTTTTTTCTTCTTTGCTTTGTATAATACTAGGTCGACTTACAATTAGTAAGAAAAAAAAATTATTGTTGGGATACATACTTGTACATGTTTTGATTGAGAGAGCAAATTTTGGAATCAATTAGGTCATATATCAAAGAGATGACACTTTATTCGTCACGGGTTATCTTTATATCCATGATGGTCTTATGTCTTTATTAGACAAAAGACTTGAAATCTTTGTTCATTATTGAAACTTATCATCGAGACAAGATGCAAAGTATAACTTAACAATATTACTATAGTAAAAAAGCGTATATTTTCGGCCTAAAAATATTTGTGAAAATATTTATAAATACGAAATCTCATATTATTTTAAGTGTGGATGTTGTTGATTTTGTAGGAAAGATGTGTTTTAAAATTGTGAGGATTAATAAACTCAAAATAGACAATATTTAAATAGAATAATGCATCGTAATGAACTCTATGATGACGGTTTTAAAGATGATAAGATATAAATTTTTGACTCTTGTAAGTGATACTCATCTAGAATGCCTGGATGATTTGGCGAAATCAAATCATTTTAGTATTTTCTCTTTTGGAAAAGAAAACATATTGGCAAGGTGGGAGGACGGCCAGAATTCAAACCAACTCCAACCCAATAACTTATCATCCAAAAATAATCATCCTGGTTCTTTAAGGCTCAACTTCCAGTCCCAGGGTGTTTGTTTATTGAGTGAAAACCCATAAATTGTAACAGAGACAGCTTCTCCTAGAAATATATCAGACAACTCATTTAAGACCGACTCACACATCCTCCTACTCCTACTCCTACTCCTCCCTCCGCCTCAGCTGTCTATATTCACATGCACCTATAACCCCATTAATTTGGACACACCCTTTTCCTTGTTTCTCTTCTTCTTCTTCCAATTTTCCCACCTTTTCTTCACTTTCTGGGTACCGTTTTTGTGTGGTCTTTCATGATTTGGAAGTCCCTGCAATGAGATACATAAGGTCTGGCAGCTTCAAGAGGCTCTTCTCGGCTAAGAGGCGCAGTTTTGAGGAGGAAAGCCAGACCCCAGGTGGCTGTGCTCATGATGACGGCAATGAGGCCTTCGGGGTTGGTGGGAATGAAACAAAGCACCCGCAGAAACCCACCTGGAAATGCTTCTCCTATGAGGAGATTTTTCATGCCACCAGTGGGTTCAGCTCAGGTTTTGATCCCATTTCATAGAAGATTTGGTTTGTTTGTTTTTTTCAGTTATTTTTGTCTGATTTTGGTGTGGATTCTTCTGTTTTCTCATTTGGGTGTCAGATAATTTGGTTGGAAAAGGAGGGTATGCAGAGGTGTACAGAGGAACCCTGGAAGATGGTGAGGCTGTTGCTGTGAAAAGGCTGACAAAAGCTTCCACTGATGAGAGAAAAGAGAAGGAGTTTCTCACAGAGATTGGAACAATTGGTCATGTATGCCATCCGAATGTCTCCTCACTCTTGGGCTGTTGTATAGACAATGGGCTCTATCTCATCTTCCAGTTCTTTTCAAGAGGCTCTGTTTCTTCTGTTCTTCATGGTAAATCACTCAGAATTTT
Organism: Vitis vinifera; assembly: GCF_030704535.1. Classification (NCBI taxonomy): domain Eukaryota; kingdom Viridiplantae; phylum Streptophyta; class Magnoliopsida; order Vitales; family Vitaceae; genus Vitis; species Vitis vinifera. The sequence goes on along the minus strand of NC_081815.1, from coordinate 18,590,364 downwards.
ATCAAATGGAAGTATATTTTTCTGATTACTTTGATCAATTAGGCCATAATCATTGTTTTCTATCTGGGTTTCTTCCTGTAGATGAGAATTCTCTGTCATTGGATTGGAAAATAAGGTATAAGATTGCAGTTGGGACAGCCCGGGGCCTCCATTATCTGCATAAAGGCTGCCAGAGGAGGATAATTCACCGAGACATCAAGGCCTCCAACGTTCTATTGACTGCAGATTATGAGCCACAGGTAACAGGGAAAACAGAATTTTGAATCCTATTTTGTGTTTTGTTTGGATTCCCAAGAACATAAGGCTCAGTTGAGATGATCTTTAGGATTTCTTGATCAATGGGGTGGAGCAAACAATGAAAATATGTAAAACCCAGTGTTTGATCTTTAATTTTCTTCCCCCACAACTTTCTCAGCAACCAAACAAAGCTTGTGGAAATATGATCTCTTTTCCCCTTTTTTATTGGTATTTGTTCGCTTTCACTGTTTGCAGATATCAGATTTCGGGTTAGCGAAATGGCTTCCATCGCAATGGACTCATCATTCAATTGTTCCAATAGAAGGAACATTTGGGTATTCAACTCTTCATACTCCTTCAATCCAAAAGAAATGAATTGTGTTTTTGGCACTTTACATGATCGAAAAAATGACTCTGTGTTCTTTTGTAGCCATTTAGCACCCGAATACTTCATGCATGGGATTGTTGATGAGAAGACCGATGTCTTTGCCTTTGGAGTCTTCCTCCTGGAGATCATTTCTGGCCGAAAACCGGTTGATGGGTCTCACCAAAGCTTGCATAGCTGGGTAATGAGACAGCCCTTGACTTTGATTCTAGTAATTAATTGCAATCCTTCTTCATTTGGGAATCCCCATTTGGATTTCTTCAAGATTTAGGCGACTAAGACTTGGTAGTTTATGGTGAAAGTTATCTTTCTTTAATGGTGGATTTTCTTTTCAACAGGCCAGACCTATCCTAAACCAAGGGGAAATTGAGAAGGTTGTGGACCCAAGGCTTGGAGGGATCTATGATGTTGCCCAGCTGAAGCGACTCACCTTTGCGTCGTCTCTTTGCATTAGGTCATCATCCATCTGGCGCCCGACCATGAGTGAGGTAGATAACTGCTATGCATACTTCAACTAGATATCACCAGTTGTTGCTGATAGTATTCCATGAAGAAACTGACAATTAATCTATCTTCTTGCTCATAGCATATTGGAGTAAGTGACTAACTAAAGGGGGGAATGCATTATGGAATGTTTAAACCCTGTGATATCTGCTTGATATACCTACTTTCATATGTTTCTAAAAGGGCTCAAATGAGATAATTCCTTTGATAAATTATGATATGGTTGAGAGGGTCCACTGTCTTTCTCTGTTACTAGTTTACACTCAAATGGGGTCTCATTTTTCTTCTGTTTTCGCCCTTTTTTCGGGTAATGTACCATAAAAAATTGGTCACAAGCATTAAAATCCAAGACCTTTCATGCTAGTTCACATGACACAAGCCATTTGAGCTATTGTCTTTTGGTTTAGGCTAGTTGAGGACCACAGTTTCAAATATATGCTTTTGTCCCTATTTAACTTTTGTAGCATGCCGTGTTCATGAATCCAACAAAACCTTTTTAGTTTACCAACTAAGTGACTATTATAGTATTCGTATTAGGATAGGATTCGGGTATTTTAATCTTCAAATGCCTTAATATAATACTCTTGGGTTAGCTGTTTTCTTCTCAACTTGGGGGGATTTGCTTGTAATGGCTTGATACATCTCTTTCATCTGTCCTGACTGCAAACGTAGGCTTACACTATTCTGGCTATGGTGGCGGGGTAATTTGGCTTTTTCATGCAATTGTAGATAGAGTCATCTGATGTTTCTATGCTACCTAACACCCATGTGATCACAAGATTATGACATGATCACCAAAATAATAGTGAAAAGTGGTCCTTTCTTGACTTGTTACACTATTAATTAAACCATGATGATTGAAATGGCTCTTCATGTCTGTTGTCTTTGATGATCATATGCCAAGAAAATTGTGATTTTCCCACATTTTCTCACCAGAAAAGTTATCCATAAAAGCATCTAAATTATTGAGCTTGTTAGCCTCATTGTCTTGTTTGGTTCTCTGTACAACAATAATGTTAATGTTCCCTTCTGACATTGAAGCTCTTGTAATTTCTAATACATTCGCGATAAATTCTCAGGTATTGGAGGCGATGCTGGGAGGGGAGATTGACGAAGAGAGGTGGAAGATGCCCGAGGAAGAAGAAGAGCAGGAAGAGTTCTGGGGTTTTGATGATCTTGAATGTGAAAGTGACTCTTCCTTCTCAACATCCCCACATGACTCAATCTCAACCCGAAGTATTTCTTAAAGATCATTTGGTGAATTAGGCGCTTGAGACTGCCTGATAATCTCCGTTTTTTTATTGAAATATATATGTATGTACGTATGTATATATATATATATATGTAAACTTGGCAGGCATACATATAAACGAATATAGAAACAGCTGTTGTAGCAACCCCACTGGCTTCCAATCAGTGTCTCTATAAGAGAAAATTTTGTGGATGTGATTAGACTTCATTGCTGTTGGCCACCACACAATACCACCTCTTTTTTTTTTTTTTTTTTCTAAATTTAATTTTTACTTTTATTTATTTTTATTTTTTTAATGGATTTGGTTTTGCTGGTTAGACCAGGTGACTGAATGGAATTCCATTTTAGAAAAATGTGAAGCAAAGTTAGAGATGTTGGAAAATTTTGAAAAAAAGCAAAATTTAAAACCTTAAACCCTAAATCATAAATTCTATACCCTAAATTCTATAAGCCATTATTGTAGAGATCAGACACTTTTTAATTTTTAGGGTAAAAGCGATAGTTATAAGAACTCCATTGTAATTTCTAACCAATATCTTCCTAAGGAAAAATTAAGAAAATATAATTTTACACACATTTATTAAAAGAAAACAAAATCATAAAATAGAAACCGTTGAAAATAATTTAAATTTTATGCTATTACCAATTAAAGGTTATACTTGGGATGATTATATTTAGTATCTATATTATTAAAATGAATTATCTAAATGATCAAGTACTTATCATAAAAAAATATATAAAATTTTAATTATTTTTAGATATATATAGAGGTTATACTTGGGATGATTATATTTAGTATCTATATTATTAAAATGAATTATCTAAATGATCAAGTACTTATCATCGAAAAATATATAAAATTTTAATTATTTTTAGATATATATATATATATAGTTTGATGTTATAATTTTTTATTCCAAGTTCGTGGTTTCTTTTAAATGTTCTCAAAATTGGAAAAAGTGTGTTATGAATGTGTGAGTAGACTTTGTTGATGTCGACCACCACATAACATCACAACTTTTATTTATTTATTTTTCTATTTTTTTTCTTCTTTTTGATGGGTTGGTTTTGCAAGCTACATATGATTGCATGAATAAGCCAAGTGAGATGGTGGGGAAAATTATTATTTGGAGTCACCCGTGCCACAAGTATATACGTGGTTATGAGGCTTGTGGGTCCTTTAGGGTTCTTAAAGGTAAACTTGAGTTTAGAAAACGTTTTTCAAAAACAATTTTTGAAACGTAGACATTTAGATTTCATTTGCTAGTTATTTTAATACATGATTTTAGAAAATATTTTTAATATTTTTAATTATAAGTCTAGATAAATAACAAAAATTATTAATATCATATAAGTAATTTAAGATTGTGTTTGATAATGATTTTAGGAAGTGTTTTTAATTTTTTTAATATTTAAATTTTTTTATCTTTCAAGTATTAAAAATGTTAGAAACATTTTCTAAAATCACAGTCAAACCTACTCTAAGTTTTTTTTTTTTTATGAAATTATTAATTTAATATGATATTAGGAAGTGTAAGTAATTTAAGATTGCGTTTGACAATGATTTTAAGAAGTGTTTTTAATTTTTTTAACATTTAAAATTTTTTATTTTTCAATTATTAAAAATATTAAAAACATTTTATAAAATTACTGTTAAACCTACTCTAAGTTTTTTGATGAAATTATTAATTAAATATGATATTAGAGCCTTTAGACTTAATTATTAATTTATTTTCTAGATTTATTAATTTGGTTTTTTCTTGTTGTTATTTATTTTTTTTTTTTTTTGGGATAGAGTATAATTACAGGAATGTAAGGTGAGGAGACATTTATTCAAAACCTTCCTCAGGTGCATGAAACCTTCTATTATTCTCCAAAAGGAATTAATTAGAAAGTGATGTCCAACCAAATTGTGGGGCAAGTCATTAAGATTATCAAAATGGTTGATTATTTGCATTTAGTGATAATTAAAGCTAAGTCACTCTTGTCTTATTTATTTATTTTTCTAATTATATCAAAAGTAAAATAAATAAATAATATAAATTTTTATAATCTATTAATATAAGAAATAATTATTTTTTTTTCTAATTTTATATGGTTAAAAAAAGAAAGAAAAAATTAAATTAAATTGAATTATTTTTATTTAATTATATATATTATTGTAATGGGATGACATGAATAAGATAATACCCGAACTTGCTTTAAATCCGACTTAGGTTTTTTTAAAAAAAAATGATATTTGACAAAATTTAGAGAACACTTATAAAAAAAAAAAAAATTAAAAATCACTTATATTATTTATTGAAAATACATTTAATAGATGATTTTTTTAAATAATTATAAAGAAAACACTTCTATTAAAAATACTAAAAATATTATTAAACATATTCTTAATAATTAAAATTAATGTTAAAATAGTTATAGCATTGAGTAAATATTATTAGAAATATTAATAAAAATTTAAAATAATCCTCCTTTAGATTTTTGTGTTTCTTAACTATAAAGTGGGTCCATTTTTTTGTCTCTTTTTTAAGGCTATATTTTACTATAAAACTCTCTTAATCATACATAATTAAGCATAATAAGTTGAATCAACAATAAAATATTCATCAAAGTGAGTGAATATTATTATAAATATCAATATAATTTCTTCAATTGGATTTTCTTTAATGCTAATATTACTAACTATAAATAAAAGACCATTTAAATAAGGGCTAGTGCCTTCTAGAATATGTGGTTGGCATAGAATATTTAAGAACAAGAATCATGTGGAAGTATGTGATAATAATCATGTTCTAAGTAAAACTTTTTCTAAGTAGTATACGATTGATGAAACTTTTAGACAATATTTGGTTTCTGGAAAGTTTGAAGGAAAATACGAAAGAAAGAAAATCAAGAGGAAAAGTAGAAAAATATACAAAAAGAAAGAAAATAAAAATTAGATTTAAAATCAATAAATTATTTTTATATATTACTTAAGACTTTTTTCTATTTATTTAACTCTTTTATATAAAGATTAAATAATCTAAAAATATACAAATTTCTTAATAATTTTAATAATTTTTATTTTTTATTTTCCATGGTAAAACCAAATATGAAAAAATAAGTTTTTTTTATAGTGTTTTGTTTATTTTCCTAATACTTTCAAAAACCAAACATATCTTTAAGGATTTTTTTTTTTTAAATTTTGTTTTCAAATTCCTTTATTTATTTATTTATTTTTTAAGTTAAAAAAAATTATATTTAGATAAAATATCTAAATATAAAAAGTAAAATTTTTTAACTTGTATATTAAATAATTTTTTTTTTCAAAATTTCAGAAAATTTAAACTTATTTAGATTTTTTTTTTTAAATAGAAAACAACAAACATCATGATGATAAAAAAAAAAAAAAAATCCAATTAAAACTTTGGAGATCATTTATACACAAAAATGAAGACATGGATTCAAACCCTTTAAAGGAGTAAGCAATTAATTCAATTTAATTTTTTTTAAAGTTAATATTATTGACCATAAACAAAAGCCCATCATAAATAAGAGCAAGTGCTTTATAACCTATGGCTATGGTTGCCATTAAATATTTCATCAGAATCAAATTCATATGGAGGTGGGAGACTGAGGACAAACCACAGCTGGCTCCTCAGGAGAGATGACAGGACTCTCTCAACCAACCAAAAAAGTAGAAGTTATCATACACATGTTAACAGTTAATGCATCCAACGCACTACAAAGATGGCCCATATGCATAGCTTTTTCTATGGGGACAAGGATTCCATAGTTAGATTTATTCAATATGTAGGTTTAATATTCTGAAACCCCATTAAATTTTATGCATGAAAGCATGAAAAATTGGCAATCGATGAACAGGTAGGCTCTTCTTCTGACAATGGGGTTGGTCACATTAATTTTATAATACATATATATACATTGTGAGGATATATTATGAGGCCATGTATTGTGTGTTAGTTGAGCTTGTCCTGAAATCCAACTTTCAGGAGAGAATCTATGCTTTATATATATATATATATATATATATATATGGATGGTTAATGTGACATCTTACTTGGGTTTTGATTCTTGGGTGGAAAGTTGTTTGACATCTTAATTGGGTTTTGATTATTGGGTGGAAAGTTGTTAGAGGCTCAAGACTTTGAAGGTGGGTAGTGCACCCATATTTACTATAATGAATTGATTAATTATAGAAATAAGCTTGATTCTAGGGTTAGGGCTTTACCCTATTTTGGTTGCTCCATTATTTAATAATTTAATTGTTTTTTTGGGGATCAAATGAATTTGTTTTTTTTTTTTTTTAATTTTTTTTACTGAAATTAACTTATTTTCATATTTTAGATAGTTTTTTTATTAACTTATTACTTATTTTTAAAATTTTTGATCAAATAGGAAAAACTAAAATATTTAATTTTTTTTAATACTAAGGCTATGTTTGGTTCCAGGAAAATATGATAGAAAATGCGAACAAAACAAAATAAAAAAAGAAAAGAAAAAGAAAAAGAAAAAAGGGTAAAGAAAAATAAAAAATAGATTTAAAATTAATAAATTATTTTATATGTTACTTCAAATTCATTTCACTTATTTTTTCTTTTTTATGTTAATATTAAATAATTTAAAAATATATAAATTTTTATCTAATTTTAATTATATTTTATTTTCTTCTCTATTTTCAAGAAAATCATTTTTTTAAATATTTTTTTTCTTTTCTTATTATTTTTTGGGAATCAAATATAGTATAAAAATAACTTGTTGGTTTTTTTTTGTTTTTTATTATTTAAAAAAATAAAATATAAAAAAAATAATTTAATTCTTAATACTATTAATTACCATTTAATTTTTAAGTTATATTTAGAATTAATTAAAAAAATAAACACTTGGAGGGGTTGCATTTGAGACCACTCTTAATCCTAAACAAATTTGAAGTATCAAATAATCTTTTAAAGAAATCTTACGCAAAACCACATATTCACTCATATTAAGTCAATAACAATTAAATTAATAGTATATATAGTTTTTTAAAATTTTATTTACTTACTTTCATAAATCAATGCCTTTGACTTTAAACAATCTCTTTGAATATTGTAAAAATAATAAGAGTTCTTTAGCATTTTACCCATAAACAATTTCTTTGAGAATATTTTAAAAGTCATAAGATCAGTTCTTAGCTCTTTACCCACTTCCAATGTGCTTTATTTATTTAGGATATATTTATATATGCACTTATTTTCATAAATCAATATCCTTGACTTGAAATAGAAGTAATTAGAGTTCATACCTCTTTTCCCGACTTCCAATGTGGATTATATACAATCTCTTTGAATATTATAAAAGTAATTGGAGTTCATACCTCTTTTCTCACTTCCAATGTGGATTATATATATATATGAGGGGCCTTTTGTTTTCGTTTGTTTGTGGGGAAGGGAGTTTTGGGCTGTGGGTTGGGGTGCTTTATGGGCTAGATTGTTGGTGGGGCTACCAACAAAAATGAAATTTCTTGCATATAGTTTTGAGGGCAGGTTGGTGGCTAATTTCAAATATCAATGCAACTTCACATCATGTTTTTAATATAAGGTGATTATGTTGCAAGGACAATATAAAAACTTAATTTATGGATGGAAAATGATTATAATTTTGTTTAATATCAAATCTCTAGTTAATAAGAAAGGTTAATTTCATTAACCTCCTTTAAGGTTTCGGCTAAATATATCTACTCCCATATATTTGAAATTTCATCAAATACTTTTCTTATCCTTTTCATTTCTTATTTTCACCCACCTTTTATTTTACTTATTTTAAACCTAAGGGAGCTAAATGTATTTAGTCAAAACTTTAAGGGAGATGAATGAAATTAATTATAATAAAAATGATAATATAAATTGATTTTTCATTACCTTTAAAATTTTGTATTATTTGTAATAAAAGAAATTAACATACTATGTTTTAAAATCCTATCTTATGATGATGCAGGTGGATGTAAGAGCTTCTTTGAGTGTGGAACAGACAATATTTACATAATTGTTTGTAGGTCCTCACAAATCCTACTACTTTATACTTGGTATATCACTGTTTTCTACCTTGAATTATTTCATTTGTACCCTTATTAGGCTAATTTTGAACAACCCAAAATTAAACTTTAGTGTAGTACCAATTCGGTACTATCGATTTTTTCTATAGTTAACATGTCATATGCTATTATGTTCAAAAGAAAAAGGAAGTTGTTGATTGGCTTATAAAAACCTAAAGACATAATTTTAGATTTATCCACATTATAAAATGGAAAAATTAAGTAAAGAATTTAATTCAATAGTAATACAATTTAACTTGATCAAAATGATTGAAAAAATGCTTCAGATTCCCAATTCAATTGCAAATTTATTAAAGTTTTTCATTGGAAAAGGTTTTTATACATATTCTAATTGAAGCTAAAGAAAGATGAGGTATTTATTTGAATGTCTTTATACATCTAAGGTGGTTAAGGTCAAATAGAGGATAAGTAAAAATTAGATTTATAGTGCGTTTGCTATTAATTCTAAAAAGTGTTTTTGGTCTTTTTGACACTTGATTTTTTTTTTTTTATAAATGTTAAAAAGACTAAAAACACTTCTTAAAATTACTACCAAATGTACTCTTAACCTCTTATCCATTTTAGGGATTTTAGTCCAATACATAGCTCCACTTGCATGGGTTAGTTTACACTGACTTGAATTATAAACATTTAAGTTAAATCTGAGTTATGATTAATGTCAAAATTTATTTAGGTATAAACAATTATTTAAATTGAACTAAATTGATTTTAAATAAATTTAATTTGGTTTAACTTTTTGGCCACTAAAAACTTAGTTTGATTTAAATATATATAAATCGTTGGACCAAATTTTTCTTGAAAAGTTATTCAAACTAAACCTTTTTACATTTTCAATTTTGTTAACTTTTAAAGGCATCCGGATTATGTATATCTTCGGGTAAAATCCTTTACCATTTTTATCTCTCTCCCCTAACCAACCACATGTTGAAGCCCACAATATTTAAAAAAATTTCTAGATTATCTTCTATGAATAATGAAATTCTAACCCTTGTTTGATGTCTTGTCACTTTATGCAGTGACTTTAATCTTCATATTGTCGTATAGAAATGGCAAATCTAATATATCATGGAATTAACTAGGAAAATTAAACTCATGGTTTCTCACAATGATACATTTAACTTTAATTAAAATGCCTGATCAACAATCTCAGGGAGCACTATGGCTTATTATTACAAGATTGAATGCTCATCTCCTAAATTTCAAGCTTTGGCTATCAGTACTAGAGCTGGTAATAAGCAAACCATCTTTTAAGCATGGCATAGCACTGCTGAGGCTTGTATTCCGGAGCTACATGACCAGCACCCTGCCCACACAGCATAAGAAATATGTACTTAAGACCCTAAACTTTCTTTTTTTTTTGGGTTTCTAGAAACATCTCAGGGAAAGAGTTGAGTGAACTAGGGTTTCTCTTACCTTCACAGTCGCATATGTGAGAGCGAAATCATCATTAGTATACCTTTTCGTATATCTGCAAAAAAAGAAAAAAAAAAGGACGGTGACTGAAAATAGTCATCAATGAATAATAATAAGTCTCAAATAATGGTGATGGAAGATGTCCATCATGCACATTTTCTCATGATAAAATTTGAATTCATATCTAACACAAATGTAAATTGAAGAGAAACTCGAACATGAGACTTTCTGTCAAACCAAGTTCTGAAACCATGTTAAACTACTAATTCTCCTAAAAGCATAAGCTTGTAGGATTTGGATTCTGTATGCATATCATGCTTCTTAACTCAGTCAAGATTAACAAAGACAATTTTGTTTTCCAATTGTCTTCTTCCTTCCTGAAATGATTTAGTGTGATTAACATGATTCCTAAAACCTACCCTGCAACTTGTCCTTCAGTGTACCATGCCCGCCAGGTATCGGCCAGCGTCAAATTCAGCGAGTCTATCCATTGTTGTGTGCCAATATGCGGAACAGACATGTCATGATCACCGCTGTAACACGCCAAGAAAACAAAAACTACGGTGCTGTTATGTGATTTTTTTCGGAACTTGTTTCCTTAAACCAGTAGATCACAAAGGCGTGTACATACAAGTAAGGATCAAAAGTAATGGTTTCAAAGTTTCATCACCTGTATATTAAAGCTCGAAGGCCTGTCTTGGAGAGATTTCGATGATAAGCAACGCTACTAATTACATCTTCCGTGTAAGCCAGGCCACTGATATTGCACCTCTTCCAGTATCCTTTTGTTCCCTGATTCACATTGATAAAATTTGGAAACATTTTCTATATTTGTTCGAATTTCATTGCTGATTTGTAGAATCTATCGTACATACCTCCCGAACATGAAGAGCTTCTCGCACGTCTCTATTATTCGCCCATGTTTCAGAGAGTATATACATATAGTCCTAAAACAAGACCAAAAATTGATGAGAAAATATTCAACTAATTAATTCAGTCTAAGCAGGGAGAGAGGCATTTACATGGCAAAAATACATAGTTTCTTCACCAAGTTGTGAGAGAAAATCTGTAGGATTCTCGGCAAGAGACCTTTGAAGATTCGATTTTTCTTCGTTTGGTATCGGGGAGGAAAAGGTGCAATCTGGGTCCAAAATTTGTTGAATGTTTATGTCTCTAAGCAACTGCGGAAGCCAATTAGTTATTAGCACATTAGCACATCTCCTTTGTATTTAAGACGTAATGATAATGATGCCTCTAACCTCTTCGATTTCTTGGACGTCTGATTCACATTGTTCGCTGCTGGCATTTGCATTAACATAATCCCCATTGCAGTTTGCTTTAGCAGACTTGAAAATCATGAAAAGAAGGGGAAATAATCAAATGGGGATGCCCAAAAATGCCATGTTTACATGTCTGATTGGTTAATTTTTCAGGCCGTAAGGTAGAATTCACAAGAAAAAATTGGAAGGAAAGGAGTAGAGTCACCTCATAGAGTCCATCTGAAATGAGTGTGAGCCTGTGTGCAAATGGTACTCTTGAATTCTTATCAATATATGCATCAGTCACTGGGTTCCCAAGCACATAGCCCTGATCACAAGTACATAAAGAAATGAGCAAAAATCGCAAGGGATCGAATCATCTGAATACTTAGTTCAGTAGAAAGATCATATACTTGGAGGTTCAAGTTCAATCGTGGAGATCCTCCTCTTTCACTATCTGCAACTCCTCAGTGAAGCAAAAAAAGCAAGTAAATGAGATGAAGTTGAAGAGATTGATTAAGAGAGGTTTCTGTTGGTTTCCATGGAAAGATGTCACTCACCATAGTATATGTCTTGAACTATCATTGGAACAGGTATGCCTGAGTATGAATCTCCACCGATATAGAGGTTGTTTTTCAGGAATTCAGGGTGTTGTATCAGCCACTGCACAAATATTTGGGTAATGAGCAACTCTTTTATTACATTGGTGGTTGATATCACAATTTCATATATATATTAATTGATGAATCTAACAAGTTTAGCTTTTCAATCAAATTGGTAGTTGTAGGATATCAAAACCTGTATTTTGGGAGGGAGAAGGTCATGAGATTCAACCTTAGAGTTTCTTTATTGCCCATATATTAAATGGGTGACAAACTTCAATAAGAATTAAAAATATGATTCAGACCGATCGTATTTAAATTCAATTTTTATTAATATGTATAATTCATTTAATAAACAAGTTATTTTTTTTATCAATATGTATAACATACACGTGATTCAAATTGAACAATTTAATAATTGTGTAGAATTAACTTGATGATAACTATTATCTATTTAATCCATACATAACTTATTCAATTTCTGATTTTAAATGATAGATCAACCAAGTCACAAACATATCACGTTAAGAGATTAATTTTATTGATTCAAACAAGACCACCTGATTCGACTTGATTATTGAATCACATAACGGGTTGCTTGTTTAATAATTAACACATGTTTAAATTTATATTTTTTAACCCTGTTATTATTTGTATTATATTTGAGTTGACCTATATTATCGAGTCCTAAAGTTTTGATACGACATAAATGCGACTCACCAATATGAATTAGCATTCCCATCCTACCTATTCTATCAAACAAAGACTACTCATAACTAATGAATTTAGGCTAGCTCTATATTGAGATAAGTTGGCATAATATACATTTTTAAGCAATTATCTAATAAGTTAAACCTTTATATTGAATGGTGCAAATCAACTCTATATATATTATCAGCCCATTATAGGATGTTGCAAATTAATGATATTTTTGCTTACCTTCTTTAGAAATTCATAGATCTGGGCTGCTGATTTGTAGTCGTCCGTAGTGTAACCTTCTTGGGTTGTTGAGTAAGAGAATCCAGTTCCAACAGGTGCATCTAAATATATTATGTTGAGTGTCTGTTCAAAGCAATATAGCCACCTTCCAATATCAAAGCTAAAGAAGTAGAAGAATATAATGAATGCATAAAGATTAGTACAATGGCGAGAAACTTTATACCTCAGTCCATGTATATTCCTTCAATTCAAGTGTTGGTAGGCCTCCATTGTAAGTTAAATTGAAAGAAACTGGACCTGTGGAGAGATTTTTATGTAAGAAAATTTCAATTATATTACTTTTTTTTTATTAGTTTTATGAATATTCACACAGGTAATTTAGTACACATTAAAAAAGAAAAAAAATTATGTTTCTCTCAATTTTTGAATTTGTTTGGTGGAAATTTATCTACAAAATATCTATTTTTTTATTAAATAAAATAAATATAATTTTTGAGTTTCATTTTATCCCTCGAAACGTATGCCTTTGTAATCAACTAGGTGAAAATACATACATGTGGCCCCAACAAACATTCTTCTCCCCAGTCCGGCCCTAGAGAAATTGGGCTGGACCTACATGCCCGGTTGGGTTGGGTTTTGAACATAGTATTCAAGTGGGCTTGTGATGGGTTTTGTGCCTTCAAGCCAAGTTTACATTTCCATACATAAGCATGGCAATGGGGCGGGTTTTTTCAACCCACCCCATCCTGCTCCTGATGGATTGGGTTTAAAATTTCAATAACAGTTTAGAGGTGGGTTATGGATTTTTTTTTTAAAACCAAGGACGGGTTGGAAGTGGGTTTGCGTATTGCCTTGTTTCATCCGCCTCGCTCCATCCAATCTCGTTTAATTTTTTAAATGGAATAAGGATAAAAATTATTTTAAATAAATGAGGTGGGATTGGAATGCGAACGACTCATCCTGAACCCGCCCCATTCTTATCCCTATCTACTTAAAGTTATAAATTATTATAGATTTAAGTTAAATTATGCTATAAGACAATATGAAAATTTGTAAATAAGTGGATAATTACCATAATAATAACTTTATATGATCAAAAGTTTATTTTTAATTTAAATTTATTTATTTTTAATTTAATTTTTTTAATCATGCTTTTACTATAAAAATGGCTTCGCATTTAGCATTATCTACTTTTTTTTTTTGGAAGTAACATTAACTTATCACTAGTAAAAATGTGAAGCCAATAAATCAATTAAAAAAATTGAATAAATTCATTTTTTGTAACCTAATATTTAAATTATTATTATTTTTTGCAAAGAGATGAGTTTTATTTAATTTATGACTACATAGCCCAATAGGATTCATATAGATTTCTCAAAATTTTGAGACATGTCACTATCTATATAAATAATTCTCTAATCTTCTCAAGTATAAATTTTCATATAGATTCAGAAATTGAATCAAGTAAGGAACATTAAAGATTAAGCCTACCACTTTCATAGAAGAATGCAGAGAGTGTGGAGCAACCAGGGCCTCCAGTGAGCCAAAGAACAAGGGGGTCCAATACTGGGTTCCTCTGGGACTTGACAAAGTAGTAGAACAGCTGCACTGATTCATTCTCACCTACACCCACATATCTGCAGAGAAAAACAGTTGGCTCTGAGACCAGTTTTTTTGTCTAACATTCTTCCCAAAATCAAAATGGAAACGAAAGAATTTACCCAGTTTCTAGGTAGAAAGGAAGCTCCCCGGGGAACCCAGGTAGGGTTTTGATGATTGAGCGTGCTGTAGCGACGCTTGATGAGGAAACCAGAAGAAGAAGAAGCAGCCCTGTGCACGCCAACAAAAGCTGGTGTTGGGCTGCTGCTGCTTCTGCCATGCCGATGAAGAAAAAACAAAAAAACGATGGGGTTAATGAATTTGCAGAATAAGCACTTTGAAGTTGTTAAATAAATAAGAGATGGGTGTGGAACGTAACTCACTGTCAACATGGTGATCTTCTATGGTTTGGAAATGGAGAAAGTTGGTTGGAGATTGAACGAGTAAATGGAATACTGAAAGCGACCGTTCTTGGGCTTGTGGGAGGGTCTCAAATCTATGCCAAGCTACATACCTTCCTGTCAAAAAAAAAGGAAGGTGTGGGTCGCCGAAGCAGGATTTAAAGTTGTCGGGGGCAATTGGCAAGTGCATGAGACTTTCGGACGGCCACGAGATGTTAATTTTTTTAATATTACCTGTACATACCTATACATTTTTTTTTTCCAAGTTTGTCGGTGGAACCCTTCCGCCCGCCTCTGGGTGTTGTGCGACCTTGAGAAAAGGTTCACATCAGCATATGACAACCTTTTTATTATTATTATTATTATTATTATTATTTTTAAAAGAATTGCTCGTGATTAATGTGGATTGAGATCTGAAACTTAAATCTCTCTCTCAAATGCAATATTCTTAACTCGTATAAATTTTTTTATCTTGAATTCGTTATTTGAAAAAATAAGTCTATATTTATTTATTTATTTAAAATTTTTTATGTTACCTTCAAAGCTTTTATTTTGAACTCATATTTTCAAAATACAGTTGGTATTTTTTATGTTGAAATTGTTTTTTGAAAAAGTGAATTCATTTCTACATTGAACTCATTATTTTTGGTGTTATAGTTTTCGAGAAAAAAAATTTAAAATTTAAAAAAATTACACTAATTATGCAGAAAGTGTTAAGAAATTACATTAATTATACACAACTTCATAATAACATGTTCTAGGTGGTTGATAATTTACTTATTATTCTTCTAAGAAATAGCTCCAATAATTAGCGTGCAAGGATGTAGACTTTTTAGTATCTTTACAACCAATATAATTAGAATTAAATTAACTAATAGTTATCATGCAGCATTTTTAATTTTTAATTTTTACTATTTTCCTCTGTTCCAAATCTATATTGTTTCGATACAATACCATTTTAATAGAAGTAGTAACTTCTAGATAATCCCGATAATTCCTGTGATTTATCTTGATAAATCTTAATGCCAATTACAAAAAATGTTTCACTAAGATTTGTCATATAAATAAAAAATTTTAAATAGTAATTGTTTTCACGAATTATTATTCCATGTCGATGCTATATATAGCAAGCAATGCATTATCCACTTATATATAATAATTAATATGATGCACATTTTTCTCGCAATGACCTTAAAATATGTTCATTGATCCATACATTAAGGTTTGTTTAACAATTGTTTTTAAAAACAGTTTTTTGTTTTTCGAAACTTGAAAAAAACAGGAAAAACACGTTTGACAATTAGAAAATTGATTTATGTTTTTTATTTTTAAAAATAGAAAATATGGTATTTTTAGAGAACATCTTTAATTAAATTATGTTTAATTGTTTATTGATGATTGCTTTAAAAAATAATTATATAAACATGTAAAATGATTAAAAATAAAATATTAGAAATAAAAATTATTTTTAAAACATATTTAAAAATAGGTTGAAAATAGTTTAGGTTTCAAACATATTTTTGTTTTACAAAACATTAGAAAATAGTTTTCAAAATCTGTTTTTTAAAACTATTTTTTAAAATTGTTTTCGAAAATGATTATAAAATAGAACCTTAAATTCACCTTTTATCAAAACTACCTAACCCATTTAAAAGTATAAGCCTTTTAAGACATCATGACATGGTGTCAAAACTTGTTTTTCCAGGAGATAAGAATTGTAGCTAATATTAACTTGATATATACTGTTGACTCACTATTACACTTAAAAGTCTAAGATTTTAGGTTAAGCATTTATGAAATCAAGCTATTACAATCTCATAGACCTTAAGATATTGTTGTAAATATCCATCATGAACCTGTTAAGGTATTTAGGTGGATCCATATATATATATATATATATATATAGTGGTATCTTTATGCAATTCAATGCTTAAGAAAGATGATTAATTTTAATATTTACTTGGTGTTGCTCTTGGGTCATTGCGAGTTCCTTACGATATGACTATTCTAAGTGAATATTTCTTAAAAACATGAGAAAATACTTTCTTAATCTATTCTTTCATTTTCGAACATTTTTTAATTAACCTGATCTTGAATATTTCAATATCACCTTTGGAAGGACGGTTGAAAACACTTTGTAGCTTCCAAAGTGCTTTCTTTCAAATGAAAAGAAATTACCATGATATTTAAATATTTCAATTATAAATATTGTTAACAAATAAAAAATTATTTAAGAAATTTTAAATTGTTGAACAACTTCTAAACAACACTAGATGTAAGAGAATTTTTGTACCTTTTTAATAACAAATATTAGAATGTAATATAATTTTTATTTTAAATAAATATTAAATATTAAAAAATAACATATAATTTATTTTATTTTTTTATTTTTTTTATGAATTAAATATAAGCATCGAGATATTAAAGCTGACTTATCCTTTTCGGTTACTTAAAAATGATTGGTCTCAAATAGGACCTAGAAAACTGAGGCCCCCTTTTTTTTTTCTTTTTGTTCTCTTCCTCAAATGGGCCTGTCATGATGCTCACCTCAACTACTGTTAACTAGAGTGGAAAATGAGCAAAACACCTATCAATCAAGGCATAAGACTCCTTGGGGTTGTACTCAATAGCTACATGACCCTGTAAATGTATCCAAAGAAATTAGACAATTAAAACTATGCTTTTTGTTTTTTCTCTTGAGAAATTCTATAATTAAAACATGAAGAGAAGAATGAAGTGAGAATTGGTCTTGCCTTCAGAGTTGCAAATGTTAGATCAAAGTCATCCTTTGTAAAGCTTTCTGTTTATCTTCATGAAACAATAACAGTGTGACCATAAGATAGTAGCATTAGCTTTGAGCTATAGGTAAAAATTTGACCATTGGTATACCATGCTTGCCAAGGGTCTTCTACTGTCAAATTGAGTGAATTTGTTCATTCTTGTGTGCCAATATGTGGAATAGACATGTCATGATCACCACTATAACAAGCAAAATAAAAAAATAAAAAAAATGATAGTATTAATATTATATGAATGCCTTGCGATTCCTAACTCATTCAATTCAAGTATTGGCTTGATTGATAGTAGTAAATTTCCATTTATATGGATGGAATATCTTCGATACATCGTGTATCTGGATTTTTTGTCGATTTTTCGCTTGGCCAGCGTGGATTGCCTCGATCAACGTCAAACCCTCTAAAATATGCAACAACCATGGGTGCAAGTTGCTCCTTGATAAATAATATGCATCAAAATATATATAGAAAAATAATCAAAAGTATTTTATTAAATAAATTAATTCAAATTATTTTATTTTTACATTTGATTTAATTTATTACCATAAATATAAAAATATAATTTTATGTCTTTTATTTATTTATTTTATATAATCTATATATTTATTAAATATAAAAAATAATCATATATTATTATTTATTTGATATAATTGAATACATTTAAATTAAAATGGATCTTAATTTTAATATTAAATATATTTTAAAATTAAACATATTATCGTAAAATAATATTGTGTAATTAATAATAAACTTACACTTATAAAATTTATATTTTTTAAAAAAATAATTTTAAAATGTATATTTTTACTTTTTATATAATTTTTTAAAAGTTTTTTTAAAAATATTTTTAGAATTTTTATATCATCCATATTTTATGTCAAAATATCCACTGATATATTTATAATATATTCGTAAAATTGAAGTACCCATATATATATATAGTATTACATTAAATAAGAATATATAATACAAGTTGAGCATGATTAATTCTATAGGTGCTTTATCAATTTTCCTTCCTACTTGTCTTTCTTACTTGGAAAATATCCCCTCTCCTTCATTTCAGCCAACTGTTGACTCCACATTCTGCTCCAGCTAATCCCTTCCTTGCTATTTGGTCTCAACCACCTCCACTCCACTATCCATCAGCCTATTTTGGATATATAATTGAATGGTGAATTTAAAATTAATTTTTTAAAATACATCACATTGAAAAATATTTCCAAATCTATAAGACTTTTTACCACTTTAAAAGGTAACTCTTGAAAACATACATTTCATCATTTTTATATCAATGATACACATTTAAAAAAATTGAATTTACATCGAAGATATCTCTTGAAGAGACACCTTCCACAAATTTTATAATAATAATACACGTTAAACAAATTTGAATTTACGTTAAAAATGTCTCTTCACGAGACACTTTTTACAATTTTACAAAATCGAATTTATATTAGAATTGTCTTTTAATGAAACACTTTTCACAATTTTCATATCATCTGCATAGTAAAAAATTGAATTTATACTAAAGATGTCGACACTTTCTACAATTTCATAAAATTAAATTTATATTAAAGGTGTATCTTGAAGAGACACCTTCAACAATTCTTGTATCAGTCATCCATTGAAATAATTGAATTTATATTAAAAGTTTCTTTTCAAAAGATATCTTCCACAATTCTATAAAATTAAATTTATATTGAGATGTTTTCCTTCAATAGACACTTTTAGTATAAATTTAATTTTTTTGATAGATGACTAATATAAAAATTGTCAAAAATATTTCTTCAAAAGACATATTTAGTATAAATTCAATTTTGTGGAATTGTAGAGATGCCATCAATGTAAATTTAATTTTTTTTCATTGTGTGATTGATATGAAAATTGTGAAAGCTTTAGTATAAATTTGATTTTATGGTATTGTGGAAATGATATTTCTTTAGTATAAATTCAATTTTATGGAATTATGGAAGGTGTAGTGTAAATTCAATTTTTTTTAACATGTATTATTGATATGAAAAATATGGAAGATGTTTTTTCAATAAACACTTTCTAAAGTGGTAAAAAGTGTCGTATATTTATCAATAGTTTTGTAACTACCATATTTTAAGATTTTTTTTTCAAACTACCATTTTATAAGAATTATTTTTTAAAATAATCGTACAAGTTAAAAAAAAGCCATCCATCAGCCCCACATCTCCTACCTTATCACATGGCGCTCACATTTTCAATCTCCGATCAACCTCTTTTTAAAATCATTTTTAGGGTACCAGAGTTCACAAACTATGTCAGTCTTTAGGAATAATACCATTTTAATATAAGTACGTACTTCTAGATGATCCCGATTGTTGAGGCTTCGCGTCCCTGGTGATCCACGTAGTTGCCAAATGGATGGACGCACGATCTCAATCGATATAGGTTCTTGATTCAGTCGTTCCTCCTGCAAAAGGAGTCCGGACGGGGTGTCCGGACGCACCCTCCGATGGTTTTGTCAGCCATGGATAGAGAGAGATAAATCAGTTGGCCTTTTTCTAGGTATAGTAAGCTTACCTTCCCCTTTGTGTGAAAGTTTGTATATATAGTATCAGAAGCTTTGTTCCCCTCTTCAATGGTGGGGAGATATTTTGTGTTGTCATGATGACACTAGGTGGTGGCAGGGTTATCATCACCCTACGGGCGGTTGACAGAGATCGTGGTAGGTGATGCGGCTGTTAGAGATCGTGGTAGGTGATCATGTGAAATGATCGTGGGAAGTGACTTGTTGTCACTTCATCTTGTCCCTTCACTCTGCAGGTGGCGGAACGTGGGCCATGACAGGCTGTTTGTGATAACGTGTAAGACTTGCTTTACTTCAGTCAATGACCCGGACAATCATATCTGGATGACCTATGTTGGTCATCCGGATGTATTGTGAAAGCCGTCC
Organism: Vitis vinifera; assembly: GCF_030704535.1. Lineage (NCBI taxonomy): Eukaryota > Viridiplantae > Streptophyta > Magnoliopsida > Vitales > Vitaceae > Vitis > Vitis vinifera. The sequence goes on along the minus strand of NC_081815.1, from coordinate 18,569,958 downwards.
GGATGTTTATGCTTATAAGTGTCGTTTGCCCTTCCTTGAGGCAGTCCGGATAGGAGAAGCGTGCCCCGTGTATCTTATAGGAAAATCCGGATGAGGGTGATCCGGATGATAATGCGTGCCACGTGTCACCATGAGGTGTGTGGCACGTGTTCTCAGGAGGAGGGGTCCCTACAATGCCCCTTTTTTTAACTTGCCTATTTTGCTTGAGCGAAAAAATGGGCGGGTTAAAAAATAATTGGTTTTTTTGAAACTGAAGTCGTCTTTTTGTTTGGTTGGGCCACGTGGCGAGCGGAGGTGAGGAAGCCAAAAAAGGCATTTATGATGAGCCGCCGACTCTAGGTATTCCGAGGCAGCATGTCGTTTCAATGATGGCGCAGCTGTGCGTTTGGTTTTTCGAGGGGCTGCCCCCTATAAATAGCATACTATGCCTTTTGTTGCATTTTTCCTACTGCGTTTTTCCTGAGAGTACTGCTTCTTCTTCCTTCTGTGCTCTCCTTTGTTTTCCTGAGTGAAGCCCTAGAATTTTTCTACCGGTGATTTTTGCGTTTATTGTCGGCGACGTTACTGTGGATTTCAACCTCACGCCTCCAGATTTCCGCTTGGTACGTGCATTTACTCTTGTCTTTTCCTTTGTTTGCGTTTGTCTTTATTGGTCTGGTTCTGACTTGCTTGGGCAAGCTGCTTGCGACTGTGTGTGAATGTTGGTATATTTTTTGGTTTCTAGGGTTTTTTTTTTTTTTTTTTACTGTTGGTGTCACTTTCATGCAGTTTTACGAAGCGAAAAGATGTCTGCGAACCAGGAAGTGACTTCGCCTGTCCCATGCGGTGCTGCTCATGCCAAAAAATTGGTTGACAAATTGAGTGTGAAGGAGTTCCGTCTAGCTTTTGTAGATGATAAGCACCACTTTCACTTGACTTAGATACTATATAGGGTCCTTCCCAGTTGGCTTGAAATTTTCCTGCTCCCGTTTCTGCAGTATTTTCAAAAACTTTTCTAAGGACCAGCGTACCATTTTTGAAGCTTCTGGGCCTTACTTTGTGATTGTAATGAGCGGATGCCCTTTGCTAATAGTCCGCCATCCGGATGGCTGCGCTTTCCCTTACTTTATCTGCCCAATCCAAGTTTCTTCCTAACTCCACGTTTGCATCATCTTGTTTTGCTGCCTCAGTCCGGATAGTGGGTAGCCTAATTTCGGTAGGAATGACTGCGTCCATACCGTATGCGAGGGCAAAGGGAGTGTTTCCTGTTAGCCGTTCGGGTGTGGTTCGATAGGCCCACAGAATGCCGGGCAACTCTTCCACCCATTTTCCTTTGGCTTGCTCGAGTCTTTTCTTTAAGGCATTGATCAGGGTTTTGTTTGTTGCTTCTGCTTGCCCATTACTTTGAGGATAACGCGGTGTGGAGTAAGAATTTCGGATGTTCAGTTCCGAACAGAAATTTCGGAAGGCGATGCTATCAAACTGTGGACCATTGTCGGCTATAATGGTTTGGGGGATTCCGAAACGACAGATGATGTTTTTCCATACGAATTTGGTGACATCTTTGTCTTTGATGCTTGCATATGCTTCCGCTTCCACCCATTTACTGAAGTAATCCGTGGCGACGAGCAGAAATTTCTTTTGGGCTGGTGCGGCTAGGAGGGGTCCCACTATGTCCATACCCCACTGCGCGAAGGGCCATGGACCTGAAATTGGTTTCAATGTCTCGGATGGCATATGTGGAATAGGAGCATGCCTTTGACATTTATCACATTTTTTGACATATACTGCCGCCTCCTTCATTGTGGGCCAATAATACCCTTGCGAATGGGCCCTATGTGCCAGAGTCCGTCCTCCTGAATGGTTTCCGCATACTCCCTCGTGCAACTCAACTAACACATACTGGGCCTCTGAATGACCTAGGCACCGAAGGTAGGGGCCTGTGAAAAAACGTTTGTATAACTGCCCCCCAATTAGAGTGAAACGAGCGGCTTGCACCCGGATCTTGTGTGCTTGCTTGGGATCTTCGGGCAAAGTGCTTGTCCGGAGGTATTGTGCAATGTTGTTTGTCCATTCTTGGCCGTCTGGTTGACTTGCCTCAATGGTGCAAGTGGAGGTTTCTACGACAGAAGGGTTGGTTTGCACATGTATAGGCAACAGAATAGCTTCTTTGATAGGGAGGGAGGCAGCTATGCCGGCTAAGGCGTCGGCGCGCCCATTTTCAGTTCGTCTGATTTTTTCGATTCTCCACTCGGTGAATCGTTGTAAGGTGTCACTTACTTTTGTCAGATATCGTGTCATGCGCGCATCTTTGGCTTCGTATTCCTTCTGGACGTGTTTTACTACAAGTTGCGAATCACTATAGACTCGGAGCTTGGAAACAGATAGGGCCAGAGCGAGGTCTAATCCGAATAAGATGGCTTCATATTCTGCTTCATTCTTTGAGGCGGGGAACCCCAGCTGGATGGCTTGCTCCAGATGTTCTCCAATTGGTGATTGCAGTAGGAGCCCTACGCCGGATCCGGATGATCGTGAGGCTCCATCGACTCGCAAAGTCCACCACTCTTCTTCACTCTATTTCTGGCTTTGGCTAGGCCTTCGGGAATATTCCAGCATGAAGTTAGCCATTACATGGCCTTTCATGGATAATCTGGGTTGGAATTCGATTCCAAACTCACTCAATTCGATAACCCATTGCAGCATTCTTCCGGTTAAGTCTGGTTTGTGCAGAATGTTACGAAGGGGTTGGTCGGTCAGCACGACCACCGGGTGGGCTTGGAAATAGGGACGGAGCTTCTGGGCAGCGCTTCGAAGGGCTAATGCTGTTAGCTCCATTTTTGAATACTTGGTTTCTACGTCCGCCAATGCCCTGCTGACGTAGTAGATAGGTTTCTGCTCCTTTGGTGAGGGACAGCGGAATAGAACAGCGCTGATTGCCCACTCCGATACAGCCAGATACATGTATAATTTTTCTTTTGGGATAGGGCTGCTCAGGATGGGCGGCTGCATGAGACAGCGTTTAATATTTTCAAAAGCGTTTTGACAGTTGTCCGTCCATCCGTTTGTTCCAACTTTTCGTATTGCCAAGAAGAAGGGTCACAATTCATCAGTGAAGCGGGCTATAAAGCGCCCAAGCACGACGAGTTTGCCTGTGAGGCGCTGTAACTCCTTCTTGTTCCTGGGTGGTGGTGTTTCTATGACTGCTTTGACTTGATCCGGACTGACCTCTATGCCCCTTTGGCTGACCATAAACCCCAAGAATTTGCCAGCGCTTATTCCGAATGCGCATTTAGAAGGATTCAGCTTCATGCCATACTTCCTCAAGAGGTGAAAAACTTCTTGTAAGTGAAAAACATGCTCGTCTCGGGTTTTGCTTTTAACCACGATATCATCAATATATACCTCTATGGTGTGGCCTATGAGAGGTTTGAAGATTTTTGTCATCAGTCTTTGATAAGTGGCGCCAACATTTTTGAGCCCGAATGACATGACTCTGTAACAGTAAAGGCCGTGTGGCGTTATGAATGCTGTTTTTTCCTCGTCATCCGGGGACATGGGGATCTGATGATATCCGGAGAAGGCATCCAAGAAAGAGAGCATCCCTTGCCCAGCAGTAGAATCCACGATTTGATTTATTCGTGGCAAAGGGAAACTGTCTTTTGGACATGCATTATTGAGATTGGTGTAGTCGACGCACACCCGCCATTTTCCTTCTTTCTTGGGTACCACCACTACGTTTGCCAACCAGTCCGGATAATCTACTTCTCTAATAAATCCAACTTCTAGCAATTTGTCAATCTCAATCTGGATGACTTTTTGTCTGTTTGGGTGGAAACGTCTAACCTTCTATCAGATGGGTCTGGCTGTTGGCAAGACGTTAAGCTTATGAGAGGTAACTGAGGGATCAATTCCCTTCATATCCGAATGTGCCCATGCGATGATGTCATAGTTTTGCCTGAGGGCATTTTGCATGTTCTGGGTTTCTTCTGGCGTCATGAGGGAACTGATGTTCGTGAGGTGAGTATTTTCCTCCGAAATTTGGATTGTTTTTAAGGGATTTGCTGTCGGGGGATCTTTGTCCACCGAACCCAATAATTGCTATTGGTCACGTGCATTGCTGGGCTCAGGGAGGAATGCATCCTTCTGCTTGGTCCCTGCTTCTCGTGCTATCTGGTAGCATTGGCGAGCGGCTAACTGGCTGCCATATAAGTCAATTTGCCCATCGTTGGTGAGGAAACTCACCATTTGATGATATGTAGAGGGGATGACTTTCATGTAGTGTAGCCATGTGCGCCCCAAGATGATATTGAAGGGTGATAACTCTTGTACCACCGAGAATTGTACGTTGAGAGTGACTGGGCCTGTTTGGACCGGCAGTACAATGTCTCCCAAGGATGTAGTTGATGACCCGTTGAATCTGGACAGGATTCGTTCGGGGTTTTCAAGGCCTGTGAGGCTGTGTCCCATGTGGCTAACGACCGATGCTTGTACAAGATCGGCTGAGCTGCCTGGGTCGACCAAGATGCGTCTCACGTCGAAGTCTCCTATCTCTAGGGACAAGATGAGGGCGTCGCGATGGGAATGCAATGTCCGGGTGGGGTCAACTGGTGGGAAAATGATTGTCCCATCTATGGGGCGAGGGTCCCCTCTAGTTAACCCAGGCCGGATGGAGTTGATACGTTCGCGTACTGACGCGGCCCGCAGCAATTTCTGCCTCTTTCGCTTGGAGTCATATTCTTCGTCAGATGGGCCTCCGTTAATGTAGTTTATAACGGCCTTGGTGGTGGCTAGGGCTCTGGGAGCTCCAGAGTTGTGATTTTGGGGAGCGTCTCTTCCTCCAGCATTTGAGCAGAGGTATTGCTTTAAATGTCTCGCCTTAATGAGTTTTTCGACCAAATAATGGAGGCACCTGCATGTCTCTGTTGTGTGATCATGATCTTTGTGAAAGACACATCTCTTGCTATGATCTCTTGTGGATGGGTCTGTTCCGATGGGTCTAGGTCACTTGAAGTCGGACAAACCTTGGATCATTGGGAGAAGCTTTTCGTATGATATGGAAAAAGGTGTAAGAGCCGGCCTTTCCGGGCGACTTGGCCCTTCCTGCCTTCGGTCAGACGGCTTTGGCCGGTCCGGAAGTTTAGCATTCCTTTCCGCGCCACCTCTAGATGCCTGCCCAGCAACCATGACTTGCTAGGTGGCTGCCCGTACATCATCTTCGAGCATTGAATATTTGTTGGCCCGTCGGAACAAATCATCCATCGTTGTAGGAGGTTTTTTAGCTAGCGATTCGAAAAATGGAGTGCCTGGACAGATGCTTCATTTGAAGATCTGTAGGACAGCATCCATGCTGCAAGCCTCTACTTGAAGTACGGCTTGGCCAAACCGCTTCACGAATTCCTTTAAGGATTCGTTGTCTTGCATTTTTATGTTTTGCAGAGTGCTGATGTTCTGCTTGTGTCGAGCGGAGCACAAGTATTGTCCCACGAAAGCTTCGGACAGGTGCCTGAAATTGCCAACAGAGTTGGGAGGTAGGCGGTGAAACCATGATAGGGCCTGCCATTGTAGGCTGGCGGGGAACACTTTGCATAGTAGTGCATCGTTGCCAATATTGAGCGTCATGAGCTGTCGATAGTGCATGATATGATCGAAGGGATCGCTAGACCCATCGTATGTGGAAAATTTTGGTACGAGGAATCCCCTTGGGGGCTCGTAATGAATGATATGAGAGCAGAAGGGTGTGGAGAGTATGTCATCCAACCTTTTGCTGATGGAGCCAATGGGTGGCTCGTTTGGGAGGTTTCCCCCAGCTTATTGTACCGCTAGGTGCGAGTGAACGTTCTGCATCATGGGGGTGACCATGAGGTCACGATGCGGGTGCACGTTCTGCACCATGGGGGTGACAATAGGGTCAGGGCGTGGTGCCCAGGTTGTGGCTACTGGTGGCCTTGATCTCTCAGGCTCTTGTGGGCCTAGTCTTGCGCGCATCGAATTGGACAACTGAGATTTTCTATCATGTTGTCTTTTTGCTGAAAAATGAGTAGAGTCCGAGCTTTCCTCACGGGGAGCTCGAGACATAGGCGTGTGTGGCTCATGAGGCCTCACGTTGCATGCTCCTGGGATAGCTCCTACTGTTCCAGGATATATAGACTCTGGCTCTGGCCTTGAGTTTGCTACTTGGCCTCTTGAACGCTAACGACGAGGGGGCCCTGATGTTGAGGCCTGGATGCATAATACAACGTTTTCTTTTCTTAATCTTTCTGTCTCCTGGAGGAGAGCTTTCAATTGTCGTTCGCTTGCCAACTGTCTTCTTTCGATGGTTTGACGTCATTCAAAATTATTTTCCTCTCCCCTACCAGATGAACTGCTTCTGGAAGGTGTGGCCATCTTTGCTAGTGACTGAATCAAAATGAAAAATTTTCCCATAGACGGCGCCAATGTTGAGGCCTCGCGTCTCTTGTGATCCACGTAGTTGCCAAATGGATGGACGCACGATCTCAACCGATATAGGTTCTTGATTCAGTCGTTTCTCCTGTAAAAGGCGTCCGGACGGGGTGTCCGGACGCACCCTCTGATGGTTTTGTCAGCCATGGATAGAGAGAGATAAATCAGTTGGCCTTTTCTAGGTATAGTAAGCTTACCTTCCCCTTTGTGTGAAAGTTTGTATATATAGTATCAGAAGCTTTGTTCCCCTCTTCAATGGTGGGAAGATATTTTGTGTTGTCATGATGACACTAGGTGGTGGCAGGGTTATCATCACCCTACGGGCGGTTGACAGAGATCGTGGTAGGTGATCATGTGAAATGATCGTGGGAAGTGACTTGTTGTCACTTCATCTTGTCCCTTCACTCTGCAGGTGGCGGAACGTGGGCCATGGCAGGCTGTTTGTGATAACGTGTAAGACTTGCTTTACTTCAGTCAATGACCCGGACAATCATATCCGGATGACCTATGTTGGTCATCCGGATGTATTGTGAAAGTCGTCCGGATGTTTATGCTTATAAGTGTCGTTTGCCCTTCCTTGAGGCAGTCCGGATAGGAGAAGCGCGCCCCGTGTATCTTATAGGAAAATCCGGATGAGGGTGATCTGGATGATAATGCATGCCACGTGTCACCATGAGGTGTGTGGCACGTGTTCTCAGGAGGAGGGGTCCCTACACCGATAATTCATGTGATTTATCTTGATAATGTGAGAATTCTTTAAATCTCCATGATCACCCAACACAGATACAGAATATATGTATATATCTATCAAGCATTAAAACATGCATTCTTTAGATTTTGTGGAACATACCTGAGTCCATTGTTTATCGGGATGGATAAGGTATGGATCTTCAAAGGTTGTAGAGGGCACCACCTTTCTCTGTATTATCTCTGACAATGAGAGCGAGAGAGAACGAGTTCTGTTCTTGTTTCAAAAGATGTGATTTTCAAGAACTGACACTTACCCTTTATATACCCTCCTGCCTTAGGGACCATTCCGTTAAAAAGATTGGGCCATCTGTGTCTCAGGTCCATCATCTGAGACACATATGGTATCGGGCTCTACACATGAGGTAGCCCATACTTAGAAACAATAGAAAACAAATACTGTAAGGGTGAATAATAAAAATAAAAATAATAATAATAATAATGCACATTTTTTTTGTTAATAATAATAATAATAATGCACATTTTTTTTGTTAATAATAATAATAATAATGCACATTTTTTGTGTAATAACCTTAAGATATGTTCATTGATTGATACATTAGGACATATTTGATAATTATTTTTGAGAATATTTTTTTCTTCTCTAAAATAAAAAAATAGGAAAATATGTTTGATAATTTAAAATTTGTTTTCTATTTTCTGTTCTTAATAATAATAATAATAATAATAATAATAATAATAATATTTTTTTGTAATGACCTTAAGATATGTTCATTGATTGATACAATAGGACATGTTTGATAATTATTTTTGAGAATATTTTTTTCTTCTCTAAAATAAAAAAATAGGAAAATATGTTTGATAATTTAAAATTTGGTTTCTATTTTCTGTTCTTAACACAAAAAACATAGTATTTTTAGAGAATATCTTTTAGTTATTTTTAATTATTTTCACTTGTTTTTTAAATAATTGTTAGGGTTAATTCACAATATTCCAACAAACACCAGGATTTTTCTTCCATTTCTTTGTGCAAAATGAAATAGGTAATAACAACTAGTAGCAATAAATAAATAAACTCGTGCAACGGAAAAATAAATTAGACACTAGAATTTTTACATGGAAAACCCCCCAATGTGAAGGGAAAAACCACGGGACCTAGTCCAGTTCAAACTTCCATTATCAACAATAATGGGTTACACCTGTCTTCTCTAGAATAATCTCTAAAGGCTACCAAATATATCAAGAGCACATATAACCTTGGATTATATAATCTCTCTTGGCAAAAACAAGGAAACTTGGAGAAAGAATACCTAAAAACACACTGTTACTATTAATGGACAGTAACACCAGTTCTTGAGCTCAAAATCTGATCTCCACCGTTTAGATTGTAGCTACTCGAGTTTCAAACTTTTCCTCCAAATTTCAACTCGATCGGACCACAGATGAAGCAGGATCGACTCTTTGATGAAATCTGGGCAATGAGATGTGTTTTTCATTTCTCTCTGTTTTTCCTTTTTCCAAAAACTTTATGTTTTTGTTTTTTTATATTTTATTATTGTAACTGACTTGGGCCCTAGCATATGGGGCCCACTTCCTCACATACGAGGGAACCCAACAATAATTATATAAACATGTAAAATAATTAAAAATAAAACACTAGATATAAAAAATATTTTTAAAACATATTTAAAAATATAAAAACATTTCGGATTTCCAAATAAACTTTTGTTCTATAAAACATCAAAGAAAATTTTCAAAAATTGTTATCAAAAACTGTTTTTTGGAATTATTTTCAAAAATAATTATCAAATAAAGCCTTAATCCTTTAGTCAAAACTATCTAACCGATTTAAATGCTTAACCTTTTAGGACATCATAACATGGTGTTAAAACTTGTTTTACAAAAGTTAGAATTGTGGCTAATATTGGCTTGATATATGTTGTTGGCTTACTATTATATACTAAAAGTTTAAGATTTTAGTTTAAGCATTTGTGAAACCAAGTGATGATGATCTCATTGACCTTAAGATATTGTTTTAAATTATCTATCATGAACTTACTAAGGTAATTTGGTAGATCCATATACATAAGAAACTTTATGCAAGTTGTTGATACCTCGAGTCCCTGACGATCCACGCAGTTGCCGAATAGATGGACACGCGATCTCAACCCACAAAGGTTCTTGATTCAGTCGTTATACCTGCAAAAGGCATCCGGACAGGGTGTCCGGACGCACCCTCCGATGGTTTTGTTAGTCGTGGTTAGAGAGGGAGATATAAATCAGTTGGCCTTTTACTAGGTATCAAGAGATTACCTTCCTCTTCGTGTGAAGGTTTATATATAGTGCCAGAAGTACTGTTCCTCTCATTAATGGTGGGGAGATATTTTATGTTGTCATGATGATATTAGATGGCAGCAGGGTCATCACCACCCTACGGGCGGCTGTCAGAAACCGTGGTAGGTGATGCGGCTGTCAGAGATCGTGGGAAGTGATCATGTAGAATGATCGTGGGAAGTGACTTGTTGTCACCTCAACTCGTCCTTTCACTCTGTAGGTGATGGGACGTGGGCCATGACTGGTTGTTGTGATAGCGTGTAAGACTCGCTTTACTTTAGTCAATGATCCGGACCATTGTATCCGGATGGCCTATGTTGATCATCCGGATGTATTGTGTAAGCCGTCCGGATGATATGTTTATAAGTGTCGTTTGATCTTCCTTGAGGTAGTCCAGAAAAGCGTGCCATGTGTGCTTTATAGGAAGATCCGGATGAGGGTGACTCGGATGACAATGCGTGTCATGTGTTACTGTAAGATGCGTGCCACGTGTCATTGTAAGATGCATGCCACGTATCTCGGAGGGAGGGGTCCCTACACAAGTCACTATTTAAGAATATTAATTTTAAGTGAATATTTCTTGAAAACATGAGAAAATATTTTCTTTTTATTATTTTTTTCATTTTAATTGTGGACCTTCATTTTTCTTGTGCATTCCCACTCAATGGTAAGACTTACTTTTTTTATGAAAAACTTTTTTTTTTTTTTTTGAAAAAGGTGGAGTTGCCACTTATTTTATTTTATTTTTATAAAAGGAAAACAAAATAAGAAATAAAACCTTTAAGAATGACTCTTTATTTGGAAAAATATATATTTAAAAATCTGATTTTAAATTTAAGGGTCAAGTTACTTATTAGAAAGGTACCATAAGGTGACACATCTCTAAGCCTTGAATAAAGGTCTCTGCTAATGAGTTGAGGAAAATATGATAATTGGTTAGTAAATTAGTGGATAGCAAAGAACAAAAGTGACATGATAATAAATAAGAATATGGTAAAAGACTATTTAAACAAAACATGTATACATGATGAAATCAAATAAATGAGGAAGAGGAAGGAGCGTACCTCAAAAGCTGATATTACATAATAATAGGATCAAAATGAGACATGAACAAAATAAATCCGAAAAAATATTTAAACCTGATATTTTATTAAAATAAAAAATTCTACATCATCCTCAAAGTATCTAAAATATAAGACAAGTGTCAAAACAATTTAATCAATTATTGGTTATTTCAGGTTAAATCAAATTCATCATCACTTTTCAAAACATTCAGCAACATGGCAGAAGAAGCGAGCACATAGAATAGAATCGAAAAAAACCTAGATATAGAATTTTATCATGAAAAAAATTAAGTAACATCTCCCATGTGTCTAAATCACAATCCAAAATGTTGAATCATTAAACTATATCCCAATTCGTACTAGATTAAATTAAAAGCATATCAATAAGAAATAGAACAATTTTCAATAGTATGTAAAGATAAATTTAATCAACCTATTTAAATGTATGATAAAATCCTACCAAAATTCATGCAATTCATTCATGATGTCTACTTAGAAAAAATAGGAAAGTACTTATAGCGCATAAGAAGGATTTTTAAATCTAGCCAAATATCCCCTGACCACGGAACAAGGCCAATATAGTAGGTGAAAGCAAAATGATTTTTTTTTTCTACCATTTAGGAAATCGGTTTTCAATAAATAATAGGTCAAAAAATAATTTCAAAAATTTTAGATTAAATAAAATTAAAAGGAACAAAAAATAAATTATTTTAAAAAAAAATTAGTTCAAGTGTTTAAAATAGGGCTAGTACTAGGCTTGTGTAAAAACCAACTTAGGTCTTCTAATTGAAAAATGATTTTAGGTCCATACAAAGTTCAAATGACAAGTTTGAGAAGTTAGGAATATGTTCTGAGCATAGAAAAAATTTTAGAAAAATCTTAGGCCATTTGTTTCTAATTTTTCAATTCAATGGTCACAAATACATCAAATATTAATAGGGGCATTAGGCTTTTTTTTTTTTTTTTTTTGTGAAAATTGAAAATATGTGGGGCCTCACCAAGTCCCCATTTATTATACATGAGTTTAATTTATGCATTCTAAACCTCATATGAATATTAGTGAATTCATCAAGGCCAAAGATCATTTTATTATATTTGAAACCATGAATTTGGATTCGTGTGTCAAAAATCGAATTTCAATCTTTTTAGAAAACAATGGAAAGATGCATACCGATTGAAATTGATTACATTTTTTTATATATAATTTTTTTTTAAACCCTAATGACCTAAGATGACATATATTTTTTTTTAGAAAAAGTTTAAGGATTAATTTTCTTTGGAAAAGGTTTTGAAAAAGTGGGTATTAAAGCATACAAAATATTAAACACAAAAACCTCTACGATATTAAGTGACATAAAATTTAACATCTATAATTATTACCAATAAACAACCATAAAAGGACGCAAAAGCAATGAAAAACCAAGTTGAGAAACCCTAAGCCATTGATCATATATAGTCAAAGGGCCTAAATTGAGTGAGAATTGTTAGGATTGAGCCATTAAAAGCATGATGTGATGTAAAAAAATTTGAAATTCATTATTTAATCATATTCTAGTTTTGCTTTTATCTATCCTTATTTCATGCATTACACTTTATGAGCATTCTTGTTTACATCTTTTGTAGTATACATGACTTAAGTGTATTAGGATTTGCATGGAAGATACAAGTCATGGGTTCCTTGCAAATAGATGACTTGTTTATAGTCGATTCGTGGGTTTAGGCAATCCATTATAAGTTATAGTGCACCACTTCCTAATTTGAGGGATGATTGGTTTTGGCTATCAACATGGTTTTCCCATGGTGAGTGTACTAATGTGTATGGTTACACATTGAGGTGAGTTGTGACTTAAGGTTATCAAGTAGTCATGACCTCACTAAGTTGCTTCATTATGTTGTGTCTTAACCTTAAAAGAATATCGAACTTGTGCTAAAATTAATAGTGACTTTGACTTACGAGTGAGATTGTAAGCTGATCATATATTCCCTATTGGGTCATTGTTGATGAAAGTTGGTAGTAATAGATATTTTGAATAAAGGCACCATGATATCTCATGGGATTGAGATAGTGTGTCACCTTAGGTGATCCTAAGAAGGTGTGTTTATGGAAATTATGATCATAGTAGTTCTTTAATTGAAACTTAATATAAGCTCTTTGAGAGTTAAGACATGTCAGTTGAACACATAATAGGAGGATTTGTAATTCAAGAATAGTAAAAGTAGTTTTGAAAGGTTGATAGCTTTCACCTTATTAGACTATATACACTAGTTTATGGGGAGACTAAACGCAATGAATTACTGGTCACGGACCCAAGCACATAGTGTCTCATTATTATTTACATAGGATACTAGAGTTTAGTTGATTTTCTATAGTGGGATGTTAAATCAATTTCATAATTGGATTATAAGGGAGCAAGTACTCCTATGGGATCCAATGGTCCTCATTCTGAGCTCATATATCTTGTTAGCACTAGTTATGAGGGTCGAATTGGCTCTCGGTTGACTTTTGTGTATAAGGGTGTTTTGGTAATTATGCAAGGTTATACCGAGTTAAGTGAATAAGGTCTTTAGACTAGGCTAATTAATTAATTAGTAGGTCCTATTGGGCTAATTAATCAATTAGGATCCAATTTGTGTTGGATTAATTGACCTAAGCCCATGTGAGCTCAAGTCACTTAAGCCTAGTTAGGAACCTTATAAATACCCCCTAAGGGTTAGGGTTTTCATCACTTTTGTCTTCCACAATCTAGAGAGAAAGAAAACCATAGTCTCCACCCTTCCTCATTACCAGAAGTGTGCCAAGAACAAGGTTGAGTCATCAGGTAAAAGATTATGGGTTTAAGAGACTTTCAACAACTTCAAGGTCATTTTCAATACTTGGAATTTAAGGCGTTGTTTAGATCTAAGATGCCAACAAGAATCCAAACTCTATGTCCATGCACATGCCATGCAAGGTGACATGAAACTATCCTAAAATGCATCTAGATAAATTATCCTAAAATACACCTAGATGAACTAACTTTAAGGGTATCTAAGTTTAATGAACTAAGAATACATTTAAAGGAACTATCTCAAAGTGTACCCAAATGAAATGAACTAAAGTGCAACTAAGATGAACTATCCTAAAGTGAAACTAAGAAATTTCCTAAAATGCAACTAAGTGAGTCTAACCCAAAATGCATCTAAGTGAGCTAAATTAAAGTGTATTTAAGTGAACTAAGTGAGTTAAATTGAAGTACAACTAAGTGATCTAAACCTAAAGTGAACTAAGCAAGCTAAGCTGAGGTGCAATTAGATGAACTAAGCTAAAGGGCCAGTAAGTGAGATGATCTTGAGCTAAAGTGTAACCAAGTGATTTCATGTGAGTTGAACTTGAGCTAAAGTGTAGCCAAGCAAGTTGAACCTAAGTTAAAGTGTGACTAAGTAAGCTGATGTGAGCTAAATCTCAACTAAAGTGTAGCTAATAGAGCTTAACCTAAGCTAAAGTATGATTAAATGAGTTAATGTAACTAAACCTGAGTTAAAGTGTGACTAAGTGAGCTGAACCTAAGTTGAAGTGTAACCAAGTGAGCTGATGTGAGTTGAACTTAAGTTAAGTGTGACTAAGTGAATTGAGCTTGAGCTAAAGTGTGACCAAGTGAACTAATGTGAATTGAACCTAAGCTAAAAAGTAGCTAAGTGAGTTTTATCTAAGTTGATCAAGTAAGTTGAACCTAAGCTAAAGAGTAGCTAAGTGAGTTTAACCTGAGCTAAAGTGTGACCAAGTGAGCTAATGTAAGTTGAACTTGAGCTAAAGAGTAGCTAAGTGAGCTAAATCTAAGGTGCCACTAAGTGAGCTAGGCTAAAGATGCAACTACATGACCTAAACCTAAAGATGCAATCTAAGTGTCCTAAACCTAAAAATGCATCTAAGTAACTTATACCTTAAAATGCATCTAAGTGACCTGAACCTAAAAATGCATTTAAATGACCTGAACCTAAAAATGCATCTAAGTGACCTAAACCTAAAAATACATCTAAGTGACCTAAACCTATAAAAGCAATCTAAGGAAACTAAACCTAAAAATGCATCTAAGTGACAAATCTAAAAAAACATCTAAGTGACCTAAACCTAAAAATGTATGCAAGTGACCTAAACCTAAAAATGCATCCAAGTGACCTAAACCTAAAAATTCATCTAAGTGACTTAAACTTAAAAATGCATCTAAGTGACCTAAACCTAAAAATGCATCTAATGGAACTAAGCTTAAAAAAACACAACTAAGTGACCTAAATTGAGGTGTGATTAAGGTCACAATTGGGATCCATAAAAACCCCTAGACAATGAATCTCCAAAGGTAGCTTAATAAAGGTACCTAATGAGTGACAATGGACCACTATGAGACGACTATAAAGCAATGAGAAGTGGAGGAAAGCACATAGAATAACATGTGGTACTAGGACAAAATGGAAGGTCTACACTAACATTTTCTAACTAACTTGACCTTGAATATATTTTAATATCACCTTTGGAAGCACAGTTGGAAATACTTTGTAGCTTTCAAGTGCTTTCTTTCAAATGAAAAGAAATTACCATAATAAATTTTAAATATTTTAATCATAAATATTGTTAACAAATTAAAAAAAAAATTATTTACTAAATTTTAAATTGTTGAACAACTTCTAAATAATACTAAATGTAAGAGAATTTTCATATTTTTAATAACAAATATTAGAATGCAATTTTTATTTAAAATAAATATTAAACATTTAAAAATAATATATAGTTCATTTTATTGTTTTATTCATTTGGCCTCATTACATTGACTACAACTGCTTTTCTTTCTTATTTTGTTGTCTAGAGTTATACCATGGAGTCCTTGTTTAGTTCACTAGAATGAGACCATAGATTTCCTAACTGAGACATCCACAAGAGTTACATACCCTCCAGTCAAATGGCTTTCCTAAGGTAGTCGTGACTCGTGGGGTCACCTTGAAGTCCCTCATTGCGTAATCCATAAAGTCTCTTTCATTAATTACCTTATGCATAAAGTTCTTTTTGAAAAGAGGTGGGGGGGAATCTCATGAAAAATTATGTTCTATAAATTTGGATCATCACCTATTTTTGAATCAAATTAGTTGCTTTCCATGATATTAAAATTCTGTTTAATCAAAGGACTAAAAATATAAGTTACATAATTATCACCTACAATGATGTACTTAAAAACACATCATTTAAATACTGTATAAATAATTATTGATAATACATTTAATGTCAAATAGGACCTAAAAAACTAAGGCCTTTGTTTGTCCTCAAATGGGCCTTTGATGATCACCTCAGCCTTTTCACCCGCATCACATGCCTTATATAAGTTAGGCTCACATGGATGTCAAGCAATTACTGTTAACTAGAGTGGATAATGAGCAAACCACCTATCAATCATGGCATAACACTCCTTGGGCTTGTACTCAATGGCTACATGACCTGCACCCTGTACATATATCCATAGAAATTAGAAAATTAAAACTATGCTTTTTGTTTTTGTCTTCAAAAATTTTATAAAACCATGAAGAGAAGAATGAGATGAGAATTGGTCTTGCCTTTACAGTTGCAAATGTTAGATCAAAGTCATCATTTGTAAACGTTTCTGTGTATCTACATGAAACAATAATGGTATGACCATGAGCTTTCTGTATATTTGCATGAGCTTTCAGCGACAAAAATTTGTATTTTCAAATTTTGGAACTTACCCCGCAACTTGACCATCAGTACACCATGTTCGCCAAGGATCTTCTAGTGTCAAATTAAGTGAATTTATCCATTCTTGTGTGCCAATATGTGGAATAGACATGTCATGATCACCACTATAACAAGCCAAAAAAAAATAAAAAAATGATAGTATTAAGTATTATTTGAATGCCTTGTGATTCCTAACTCATTCAATTCAAGTATTGGCTTGATTGATACGATCTCATATGTCTAATCAAGACAATTATGTTAAAAAATAAGCATATATAATACAAGTTGACCATGATTCTATAGGTGGTTTATCTATATAAAAAAAGAAAAAGACGAAGACGAGGTGAATTCATTACCTGTATATTAGAGCTCGAAGGCCTGTATTAGTGAGATTCTGATGATAAGCGACAGTGCTTGTTACATCCTTTGTGAAAGCTAGGTTGGTAATATTGCATCTTACCCAATGGCCTTTTGTCCCCTGGTTCACATTATCAAAATTTCATGTATATGAAATTATTTGTATGCATCTCATCTATGTATCATAAAATCGATATACCTCTCTAACGCGAAGAGCTTCTCGTACGTCTTTATTATTGGCCCATATTTCAGAAAACACATAATTGTATTCCTAAAACAAGAAGAGGATAATTGGTATGCAATTCAACTTGTTCAAGTTTTGCACAAGCCTATATGAGATGAATAGAGGTTTACATGGCAAAAGTATGCAGATTTTTCACCAAGTTGTGTGAGGAAATGTGTATGATTCAACTCTCCTTCCTTTGGTTTTCGGGATGAAATACCACAGTTTGGTTCCAAAACTTGCATTATGTATATTTGATCGATCAACTGCAAACTCAAATAGTCACCATATCTCCATTTTTGTAAAAATTAATAATGGGGCATAGACTTAAAAGTCATTTGTAATGTATCTAACCTTACTAATGGCTTCCATATCTGCAACACATTGTTCATTGCTTGCATTTACTGTCACATAATCGCCATTGCAGCTTGTTTTGGCAGACTTGAAGATCATAGAAAGAAAAGAAATTGTAAATTTTAAAGTAAGATCATATGACTAAGGGAGCCACGGAGTCACCTCATAGAGTTCATCAGATATAAGAGTCAGCCGGTGTGCAAATGGAATTCTGGAATTCACATCATTATCTGTATCAGTCAGCGGGTTCCCAAGCACATATCCCTGTTTTACAGTTCCAAAAAGATGATAGGAAATAAATTTAACCACGTGAATTGCAGAACTTGAAGCAGTCAGGCTATAGGCCATAAGGAAAGGACCCCAAAAAATTTAAGAGGAATATTCCACATTTTCATAATCAATTTGTTGGAATAAGCCAAAGAAACAGAAAATAGTAATTGAATTCCTATAGTAAAGATCATTTACTTGGAGGTTCAAGCTTGGACTACCTGCAATCCATAGCAAACCGAAAGATAATGTCAATGAGCCGAAATTCAACAGCTTCCAAGTTTTCCTTTCAAATGAAAAGAAATTACCATAATATATCTCTTGAACAACCATTGGGACAGGTATGCCCGAGTATGAATCGCCGCCAACGTAGAGCTCATTTTTCAGGAACTCGGGATGATCCACCAACCACTGCACAAAGTTTGTGAAATGTTCAACATTTATATGAATATTATAAGAAAGGTTACCATTTAACATACCTTCTTGAGGAATTCATATGTCTGTGCTGCGTATTTCAAGTCTTCCATGATGTAACCTTCTTGTGTTTTTGAGTAAGAGAATCCACTACCCACAGGAGCATCTACAAATATTATGTTGAGGGTCTGTCCGAAAATGGCATTATCCTTGTTATTGGAAGGCTGAAAAATCGAAGTGATCCTATAGTTTGTGTAAAAAATTAGTACAACAGCAAGACACTTTGTACCTTCGTCCATGTGTTCTCTTTCAAATAAAGATTCGGTAAGCCTCCTTCATATTCTTGAATATTGAAAGTTAGGGGACCTATGCAAAATGTTCTTACATTTTGCTTAAAAGTACATTCTGGTATTGTCTCGTAAAAAGAAAAATCACAGGAAATGTCCTTGTGCCAACTTGTATTCCGAAAATGGTAATAAGAAGCTTACCGTTTTCATAGAAGAATGCAGTGAGAGTGGAACAACCGGGGCCTCCAGAGAGCCAAAGCATAAGAGGGTCAAATACTGGATTCCTCTGTGACTTAACAAAATAGTAGAACAGCTGCACTTCCTCATTTTCACCTACACCCACATACCTGAATACCAAAACCAAGTTTACTGAAAACAGTTTTTGGGCAAAATTTTCCCAAAATTCAAATGGGCAGAGCTAAAAAATTTACCCAGTTTCAAGATAGAATGGAAGTTCACCAGAAAACCCCGGTAGGGTTTTGATGACTGAGCGCCCGTTGGCAATGCCTGATGAGAAAACCAAAAGAAGAAGCATCACAGACAAGAAACGATGTTGGTGTTCAGCTGCTGCCATAGTTGTAGGCAGAACACGCCAAACAAAGGAAAAAGAAGAAGGCTAATGAAGTGTGGTATGAAGACCCTGATGTCATAAATGTAGGTTGCTTGCGGAGAGTAGTAACTTACTTTCAACAAGAAAGTTTGTTGTGGAGTGAGTGATCTAGTCAACTAATACGACAGTAGTCTTCTCTTTGTTTTTCTGATGGACTATCATTAGGCATGTGAACAAGTATAACAAGCTTTATTGATAAAGTCAGGATCAAGTAGGAGTGACAATAGTTCTTGTTATGTCAAATTTGAATTGTATGGACGTAAGAAATACAGAAAGTTTATTCGATCCAAATACGATCTCGTTTAATCTGTTTAATAAATGAATTTGATTGACTTTGTATGGATTGACCCGAAATAAGCCTTTAACATTATGTTAACCTGTTAACGTAATTTTAACTCATTAAACCAGTTAACCTTTTTAAGGTTTTAAATTTATAAAAAATAATATTTTTAATGTATATATATACTTTTAAGTTTAAAATTTAATCATAACTAGAAAAAGATTTTAAATTTTCATTTCATACTTATTTATAATTTTATTTAATATTTTAATTATAAAATATTTTTATTTTTATAATGGAATATATAGAATTTTAATTTAATTTTTTATATTATTATAATGATATTTATAAACATAAATATTTTTTAAACAATTTTAAATATATAAAATTGATAAATTTATATTAGGTTAAATATATTATAATCGTGTTAAGTTAAAAC
The DNA here is from genome assembly GCF_030704535.1 of Vitis vinifera. Lineage (NCBI taxonomy): Eukaryota > Viridiplantae > Streptophyta > Magnoliopsida > Vitales > Vitaceae > Vitis > Vitis vinifera. The sequence goes on along the minus strand of NC_081815.1, from coordinate 18,550,485 downwards.
GATTAAGTAAATGGATAACATGAGTTGAGGGGTTAAAACCAAAGACAACCTATTTATTAAATAGGTTGATAAAAACACGATTGTATCTATCTAGAACCTCTTAAATTTGTATTGTTTTTATGTTATGTTTTCTGGTAATATCAAAATTACTAGCCTGGTAGTGATGTGTTTTGTGTTCCTTATTTTCAATAAAAATTAAAATCATATTTGATGCCTAATAATTTTGGACTTCATCGAGCTTTAGTGTTTGGTCAAGCTTGGGTTAGGTCATGAGAGAGTTTAATTTCACTCATCTTCCATAGAATTAAATACACTTAGTTAATATTATTTTAAAATTTCCTAAAATTCCTCTTCTATTTTTTTTTTTATTGATTTCATTTGCCTCCATAAGACTTAAAATAAGATATGTATTTAATTAAAATTAAAATTAATAATTATTAAATATATTTAATAAAAACCTTAAAAGTAAAAGAGATGAGTGAAATTAACCCTGTTAGGAGGGATTGTACATGGACTACAACAATGTAGGTGAGGCTTATATTGTTGTGAACTTCATTTGGCCTCATTACATGGACTACAACGGTTTTTCTTTCTTGTTTTGCCGTCTACAGTTATACCATGGAGTCTTTGTTTAGTTCACTAGAATGAGACCATAGATTTCCTAACTCAGGCATCCACAAATTACATACCCTCCAGTCAAATGGCTTTTCAAAGGTAGTAGTGGGGTCACACTGAAGTCCATCGTTGGCTTACCCATAAGTCTCTTTCATTACCTTATGCATAAAGTTCCTTTTGAAAAGGGGGTCTCGTGAATCAAATTATTTGCTTTACATGATATAAGAATTCTGTTTAATCAAAAGACTAAAAGTATAAGTTATATTATTAAAAAATATATATTTGGAAGGAATATATTTAGTGAGGAATAAAATTTATAGATTGAAAATATTTGGAATGATTAATTTAATGAGAACGATATCTTTTTCTTCTGAGGCTTCTTATGTCAATCTATGTCTCTATACTTTTCTTTCTTTTTGTTGTCAGTCATTTCAGAATTTTTTTTTTTAATGTTTGTGCAAAGGGATAAAATAATCGCCATGCTTTTACGATTAGAGTGTATCTTCTATTGGTTTATCTTTTGTAGGTGTTTCCAAGTTTAATTTTTTTTTAAATAGCACCCTAATGATGGGTCAAACCCACACAAAGATCCAATCAATGATTTTAGTAAGAGAGGTATGGAAAATGGGTGATTCAAGGTGAATGACTTGCAAATGGAGGCAGTTCAAGAAACTTAACAAAGATAAAGGGGGAAATCACTAGAAAATATATAATAAAAATTTCCAAAATCAACAATGAAATAAACAATTAAACACCAAAGGCAATGATCTATAAAGAACATTAACAGTAATTAGCTCAAATCCTTGTCCTCAACTAAATGCTTTTTGGCCCAAGGTTAAGGGGGGAATTGATAGTATTGAACTAATGCTTTTGGCTTTAGATTCAAACCATGAATCCATGACGAAAGGATAGTGCCCCAAATCAAAGGAATCCATGCCAACACAACTCAGTTTTACACACAAGGTAATTGTTTGACTAACTACAAATCTCTGTTGTAATCAAAATACTAAAACTTAAATACGTGGTAATTCTAACCTAGGAAAACCAGAGATAGCGTTTTGATTTTTTTTTTTATTATTTCTTAACATGTTTAATGAAATAAATCAAATAAAGAAAAAAAATGTCCTGAAGAATTTTACAATCCACTGTCAAATCCTTGAAGAAAGAGCATTATAAAATTTAGGGTTTAGGATCAAAGTTAATCTACAATCAAATTGAATCTTAAGACCAATATCGCATCCGAAACTTAGATTTTTTTCCTTTTTAAAATAGATTCTTAAAACCATCAATTGAATAAGATTGATTACCAGTTCAATGTTTGACTTTTTAACTTTTCTTACTCCTTATAGCTTTCTTTTGGGACAAATAACAATAGGGAAAACTATGATAACTAATTATCAAGAGTTACTGAGAATCATTAGTATCTAATAATAATCTATCTTATTATTCTCTAATACAACTTAAGGACCAAAGATTCATAAATTGTAACCTAACCATTCATTAATCTCATTAACTTTTTATTTATGAAATACAAATCTTTTAAATCAATTTTGATTTTTGATGTTATTCAATCAAAAGACTATATCCAGCTTTGTAGATTCGTTAACAGTAAGATCAAATTATAGAAATTAGTAATCAAGATCTTCCTAAGAATCACTAGTATCTTTATAAGAATCCTTTGTAATTTATTTAGGGTAAATTAACATAGATAATTTATTTCTACCAATTAAAACTTTAAAACATAATCAAGCCATTTAATACATTATCATTTCCTGCTACACTTCTTTGGATTCTTCACCTTCATGTTAGCATCTTCGGATCAATTAAGTTAGTCAAACATGGTGGAGGATTTATCCTCACAACCCATGTTTTGTTGCCAAGAAAATAAAATAGAAAATAGGAAAAGAAAATCTAAAACTTTACTAAGAATTTCAAGAGGAGATATCAATATCCCTCTCTACATTCCTTCCTACATTCCATCCTTCCAAAAACCTAAAACTAATGAATACGATAGTATTTTTCGTGAGGTGGAAAATCATAAGTTGGGTATAATTCATAATTACAGAAGGTGAATTTAAGAATAATAGTTTTAATTTATTAAGAGAAAGGACATGCATAGAATTTTCAAAATTGTTTAATATATATATATATATATATATATATATAAGTGGGTTGTTGCGTGTCGAGAGGCAAAAGAAAAGGAAAAGAAAGAAAGGAATGGGGAGGCAGCACAAAGGAGATGCAAGGAAGTTTTCCGACGCGTGTTTCCATCGATCTGATGGTGAAACGACCTTCGATCGTGATGAAATTTTAGACGGCGATAGTCTTCAATGTGGTGAACACTTCTACGGAGTTGGGTTTTCAATCCCACGATTGGATTTTACTGTGCAGGTAGGGGTGTATTTTTCCTAAATTTCTCTCTCGACTTTTTTTGGGTTTTTCGCTTTGCTTTTATTTACTTTCAAAAAACTCCATGGAAATGGATGAGTTGTTGGGTTGTTGTAGATCGTCATATAGTTTTCATTTAAGTTATTTTTAGAAACCCTAAACATGTAAAATGATTTGGTTTCGCTTAGAAAATGTTAAATGGGAAGTGAATGAAAGTTTAATGCAAGATAAAAATATTATAATTGTTGGTATTTTAATTCTTGTTCCTGTGATAGGATTTACTGGATTGTTGTGGTTGTGAAAATTCTTTTTATTGGAATATTGGTTAATATATTTTAATGATTGTTGTTATGTTAGAAATTATATAAATTTATTGGTGATATATTAGTATTGAAAATAATGGAAATTATTTGTGGAAAATTTTGAGTATTGAAATATGTTTAAAATGATTGTTTTAAAATTATTAATATTATTAGAAATAAATAAATCGATGATATAAATTGGGTTTTTGTTAATATTTGAATTATTGTAAAAATATTTCCCAAATGTTGTGGTGGTGTAATTGTGGAAAATTGTTGTATTGGGTATTAATATTATTGAGATTATTGGAGATAAATAAATTATGACATAAATTGCATTTTTGTTGATATTTGTATTAGTTAGAATTTTCTTGGATATGTGTGGTTATTTAATTGAAGAAAAAAATGGTTATGTGGGTAGTTGGAAATTATTATGTCAGGAATTTTTATTTTTATTTTTTTTATTTTTTTTTTATGGCTAAGGTTTAAAACTATGTGTTGATGCTATACAATTAATTGTGAATTTTCTTTGATGTTTGTGGTGATTAAAGTGAAGAAAAATCGTTGTGTGGATTATTGGAAATTATGAAACATAATGAGAGTAAATAGAATTATATCTTGAAAATTTTTGGATGTTAAAATATGATGTGATTGCACTTCATATACATCATGGTTGTGTGAAGAAAAAGAAATATTAAAGAAATGGTTGTATGAAATGGAAATGAGAATGAAAAGACTCCGAAGAGGGCAAAAATGAAAAAAAAGAAAAAAATAAATGAAATGAAATGACCTTAAAGATGGTGAATTAAGAAGGGAGTGAGATCCCTAGGGTGAAAGGCCAAAAGTTTACCCCGAGAAGACTCCGAATGGGGAGTATATTTGGGTACAAACGCGTATCATTCGGTGAAAACCTGAGAACGACAATGCATTGTGTGATTGTGTGTAAGCATTTGTATCATGGTTGCATTTGGAAGAAAGATTTGTATTATTTACCAAGTTTATGTTTGAATATATTATTTAAGACTAAAATGACTTGTTTATTTTGTAAATCTAGAATTGTCGATATATTAAACGTATGATTGAATAAGGAAAATGATAATTTTGATTGTTTTAAATTTGTATGGTTGGGGTTTCTTTTAGTTTGTATATTATAAATGTAATATTATATTTTGACATATAGTTGTGTTATTGATCTAGAATTTCTAACCTATTTGGGTGTAACACACCTTATTGAGCAATGTGGAAATGTTTGCCGCTTTATTTTCTAAAATTTTTAGATGCAGATATAATTTCAAAGGGACCACAGAAAGTTTAGGAACTAGTTCAGAAAGCAAAAGAACCATAATAATAGTTATTTTTAAATTTATATTACCTTTTTTTACATGTACCAATTTGAGTTATATGGGCTTTTGTATGTTAAATTATATTTTGTTAGGTTGTAAAACATTTTTGAAAATATTCTTTTTGACTTTGAGATTATTGTAAATATTTGAGCTTTTGGGCAAGAAGATGACTGGTGGATTTATTATACTTGTGAACATGAGATAATGTGATGGTTGGTTTTGGAAAAGTAAAATAATATGTTACAGTAAATCTTAGTTTAATAAATTTATTTAGGATTAGACACTTTACTGAAAAAGAAAAAAAAAATCCAAGATGTTTTAATTGATTGCCAGCGTGGATAAGAGTAACCCTTAGGGTCAAACCCTTGACCTGGGGTCACGAGTCGAGTTTTGGGTTGCCCAGAATTTGGGGCATGACACTACCATTTGAATAAAAGAATGAAGAGAAAGTAGAGCAACTCGGGCCTCCCGTGAGCCAAAACATAAGAGGGTTGACACTAGGGTTCCTCTCTAACCTAAAAAATAAGTACAATAGTTGCACTTCCTCATTTTTACCCACACCCACATATCTGCATACAAAACTCAACCACCATCAAACAGTTTCCTAAGTTCCATCCATGAAAGCAACCCAACTTTCCCAAGAAAAATTTCACAAGATTCAACAAGAAGCCATGGAAAATAGTTACCCAGTCTCAAGATAGAAAGAAAGCTCTTCGGGAAAACCTAGTAGAGTCGTGACAATGGAGCTAACATTGGTAGTTCTTGGTGACAAAACCAAAAGAAGAAGAAAAAAAAAAAAAGCAAATTTATGGAAGAACATAGGTGATCATTTTCAGTTGTTGCCATTGTGGTAAGCTAAAGACCAAAGCCAAAGTACGTCCTATGTACATCAATATCAATCAACTATGTAGTAGAATGCATGTATAGTTTTATATTAACCATAAACATAGTTTTCGTTATCCTCTTCGTGGTTGGCGGTAAAGCCAAGTTTGTTATGATAAAGCTCGACAAGGTTCACAAAGCTAAGCCCCACATTCTAAAAATATTTCTTTACATTATTGAATCAATCATAAAGAAATATCAAATTATTGACTAGATTAGTTAGCTAGGAGGGGATTGTACGTATTCAATCCCTACATGCATCAGATGCAAGAGGGGTGCAATTAATGTGTAGTTGTCAAATGGTCCACATGAAATTGTTTTTATTCACTTACACTTAAGAAATTTATCTAACACTGTCTTTTTTGCTTTATTGGAAATAACCACGGTGTTGGTGTTAAGCCAACTAGATTCAGGTCCGTTCAGCTTCATTGGAGTCAGACGGATTTCTTCCCTTATTCGTGCTTCTTGAGGAGTCCTTCTAGCTTCACTGGAGTCAGACGAACTTTTTCCCCGCATAGAAGGATGTCCGGACAGGTGGTCCAAGCACGCCCCTCCAAAACTTAAGTCAAATTAGGATAACTATAACTATTTTTGTGGGAGAGAATGAGTGTGTGTACCTTGTTTGTACTTCTTGAGGGGTTTATATAGAGCTGATGACATCGTCATTATAGCGCTGGTTATGCATTCTAACCTTTCTTGTAATGATGATTGTGAGGACTGTCAATGTTGTCATTGTTACGTGGATTGGGCAATCACATCAAGCAAGGGCTGCTGACTGGTGCCATTTGCTGACTGTTGTGTCAAAATCTCATATCGTCTATCTGATTGTCCATTTACCTTTCCAATGTCTGAGATTGTGTGTAACAATTATTTGACATTGACTTTTGGGTGTAAATGGTGTCTAGTCCGCCGCTTAGACATCACGTGTCTAGGCTGTCGCTCAGACATTAGGTGTCTAGTTCGATGCTCAGACATCAGGTGTCTAGGCCGGCACTCAGACGTCAGGTGTGGTTGACTACACATGCCAGAAATCCTAAGGACTTGACTGAATTGATTTGCCCGTTTGAAAGGTCCAGCCGGCTTGGTTTGTCCATTCTATCTAGCATTGTGAGCTTGTTTGAAAGGTCAGTCGACTTAGTCTGTCCATTTTGTTTGGCATTGTGGAAGAAGGAAAGCTTCTCACTTCTGATGCCAGATGAAGCTTATTTTGGTCCAGACGGAGTGATCCCAGATGTGTTACATGTTTGCCCTGGTCAGCCAAAGGGTCTTGAGTTTGGGAAGGACACGTGGAGGGAAGCCCCCCACACATGAATCTTTGGACAAAAAAAAAAAAAAAAAAAAAAAGAGAAAAATGACAAAATAAAAATCTTCAACTAAACTGTTTCTATTTTATTTCTCTTTTATACCAAGAATAAAAAATTTTAAAATATAGGGTGTATTTTTTATACACTTTCTATTTTTTTAAATAGAAAATAGTATTAATTTTTAGGTGATGTCAGGTTTTTGCAAAGTATCAAGAAAAAAAAAAGGTAAGGAAAATTATTTTCGGTTTAGATGTCAACAAAAATTGTGTAAGAAAAAGTAATAAGAAAAATACAAGGGAAAATACTAGAACATTTTCAATCCTATTTTCATTGGAAAAAGGTAAAGTAAGTTTGGAAAAAAATGTATTTCTCTTTATTAAGCTAAGTAACCTTTTGGGAAGGTGAAGTTTTTACTTGATATTAGGTTATTAGTTTCTGTTTATATGACTTTGGACATAAATCAAACCGAAAAAAAGAAAAAAAAAAAAAAAAAGAGGAAGAAAACCTTGAAATGTAATAAAAAAGTTATGAAGGATAAAATAAAGTTAAAATCTTGGCTAGCTAATTAACCATAAGATTGTATCGGATCTTGTTAGAGGCACAAGTTTAACCCTAGCATAACACAAAACTTTTATCAATTTATTTGGACTGCATCTCCCACAACCAACATTGGGTAATCCAAGATATTCAACTAGTTGTAGGAAGGACCATGCATCTCTACCATACATCATGGCATTCACCCTAATTTCCTTAATATAAAAATCAACCTCAATACCATATATAACAAATCAACCTCAATACAAATAAGCAATCTATTCAAATCTAACTCAATCCAAAGTCACCACATTCATGATCAAATAATAAACCAAAACTCAATACTTCAAAATCAACATGTACATACCATCGAACCATAACCAAAAAAAAAAAAGGAAAAAAAGAAAAAGAAAATGGCATATACATCTCAATAGTTTACAAAATAAAATTATATATCCAACATCGATCTACCCAAAATTAAGCCAACCCTTAAGATTAAACAAAAAATTCCAACTAAGTATATCCTAATACATAAGGATGGTAACAAAAATCTAAGTGCTACATATCGAGGCTCTCTTTTTAGTTGATAAGCATATGCATGTAGGTGACCAGGGAGGAATGGATTGTGGACACTACTACCATCAACCGTGCTACTTTCTATTTAGATTTGTTTTTTCATTAAAGAACTAAAGATTTTAGCATAGTTGGTGGTGTGTGTCTTAAGACTAATATTGTAGGATGCACGTTAATATTGAGAGGTGTGAGGCATGTTTATTCCCTAGTTTGAGGTTCATGCTTATTCCTTGAACAATGAAATAGATTTTAATTGGAAAACTTGATGTTTTGAATGGTTTTTATGCGTGCCTCTACAATCAGCTATGTCCAAATGCATGTAGATATATGTTAAATTATGCAATAAAACAACATAAAAACTAGTGATAAGAGGATAATTACCATAATAATATTTTTTTTATAATAAAAAGTTCATTTTTAATTTAAATTTTTTATCATACTTCTATTTACTATAAACATGGTTTATTTTTGGTTTCATATTTAGATTTATCTACTTTTATTAAATGCTATAAAAAAAAATTATCACTAGTATAAATGTGAAGTATTAAGGATAAATTATCACAACCTTTTAGTTTTTATTTTATTTTTTATTTTTTTTATTTATGAAATTATTAGTGTGAGATTTAAAAATATGATCACATAGATAAAAATATATATAAAAATATATATATAAAAAAAATTGTTTGTTTGTCTTTTTTATAATTTGTTTCGAAAACAAGTTGTTTTTAGACTTCTTTTATTAGAGCATGTTGAGCAACAATTTAAACAATTGATACTTTACAAACTTTTACTTTGTATATAAGCGTGTAAAGTACCTTCATAAAGAATTAAGCTAAAAAAAAAAACAGTTTTTCATATTTGAATTTCCAAATAGAATTTTGTTCTTGAAAACAATTGAAAACTCTATTTTTAAGAATTATTCTCAAAAACCGGTTTTGAAAACATTGTCAAATAGTCGAGTTTAATTTCTGTGTTTTTTTTCATACATTTTAAAATAATAATTCTATTATATGCTTCCATTTGGATGCATACTCCATATTAAACTCTCATTTTTCTGAATACTTAGCTTAATGATGACTTTAATAAACAAAGAATAATTTTCACACTTTTTAGGAATTTTTTTAGTCTAAATTCTTATACCAAGCAGTTAGTTTAATTCCAAAAATTTGCCTTAAACTTTCAAGACATGTCACTATTTATATGATATAGATTCACAAATTGAATCAAAGGAATATTAAAGACTAAAGTGGTGTTTGTTTTTTTTACTTTTTGCTGAAAATCATTTAGTTTTAGAATTTAGGTTGTTTGTTTTTTTACTTTTTCATAACTTATTATAAACTTTTTACTAAATAGAAAAAGCTAAAATATGTGTTTTTTTCTAAATAGAAAAAATAACACAATGGTTTTTTTTACTTTTTAATACTTAATAGAAATAAAATACTACAAAAACAAACAACCTAATATTTAATACTATTAAGTATTAAGGTTCTATTTAGAATTAAGTAAAAAAATAAACACCACCTAAGCCTACCTCTATGACTTGATGTAGTAGCAGAATATACAAACTTTGAAGTTGTTCAGTGTAAGATGAATGTGGAAAGTAACTTTCTGTCAACATGGTGTTTCTAGAGATGGAGAAAGTTGGTTGGAGATGGGAGTGTGGAAATGGAATCTGAAACCTACCATTTCTATCTCAAAACAAAGGAAGTTGTGGGGAGACCTTGAAAAATGGTTCACATCAGTATATCGCTACCTTTATTTCTTTTTATTTTTTATTTTTCAAAATTGCATGTGATTATTGTGGGTTGACATTTATTTCTTTTTTCCCTCTCTAAGGGTCAACTTAAATGAAGGATTAAAGAGTTCAAATTAGATGCACCTTATTAAATTTTTGTCACATTTTGAGTTCAACCGAGCATGCCTATCCTTGTATCATGACTTGTTTACTCATCTAATCCAACTAATCTATATGTTGACTGATATTTTAAACCTCACTTAATTTTAATTTGATCTTATAGAATCTCAAGTTGAATTGATTCAATGAGCCGAGTTGGAAATCGAGTCAAATTTGATTGCATTGGACTTGGATCGATTGACTGTCAACCCGACTCTTGAATTAATTCGAAGTTTTTGCAACCAACTTACAAGGCTGGAAACACCATGAAGTGAGACTTAATTATCATATATGAGGAAAGTAAGCCCCAAAAGAAATTAACATGCATGAGATGTCAATAAGGACCTTTAATTTCAAGTTCATCCCACAACTATCTTTGAGAAGTCCGGAGGTCACTTGAGAAGAGAGCACGTGATTTTCCCAAAAAAATGAAATGAAATCTCCACGTGAGTCGAGTCAACCAACTTTCTCTTTTTCCTTGGAGTCAAAACAATATCGAAAGTAAGGTAAGTAAGGTGCTCCCAGCCTTCCACCCATCTTATTCTTACAAATTGACATATGGTGCATTCATGCTACAAATTTGTATTTCCACAAGTTTATTAGCTATATTTCTCTTGCTTTTCTCAACAGTTATTATTAGTTAGCTCAACTATATCCAACAGTACTCTACCGGGATTTCCTTGTGTAAACTACCCTTCAAACTTGAACTTGGTTGAATTTAACTTTGTTTATGCTTTTCAGGGCCGGGATAATTTAATGGAACTGTTTAATTGTAGAGAGTATATATGTAGACATGGGCGTACGTGAAAGTGAGAGGAAATGCAGCTTTTTCCTATTCTATTCAGTCCCTGAAGAACATTGAAGAAGGCCCTTTTTTGCTTTGGTTCGCTCTCTTTGTATTCATTTATAAAAAAGGGATAATAAACCCTCTTCCATGTATTACACTAATGCTCAATTTCTCATTACATAATGCTAGCTCTACTTCTTAACTTCTTTCACATGTTACATGATGGGCAAAATGCACATATGGTATTTTAATGAATTATATGAATGTTTTTAACTTTAATAGGTTGATTCAGTATTATATCCATTGTCTAATGTTTTAAACTTATATGTTGAATTGGTAACATAATATTGGGGGTGACAATTTTGACATGATATACGACGTGACAATCAGACTCGAAAACAACACAAGTTTTAGTGTGTTTGGTTCAATATAATTATGTTTGTATCACCCTTGCTATCTATTTAATGAATAGGTCATGTTTGCGTTTGACCATTCTAAAAGCTTTAAAAAAAATGAAGAACTCTTTTATGTAATATGATAAATGGTTGTGTGATATATAATATATAATATTAGTTGACAAGGCATTATATAATATTAGTTGACGAGGTGTTTGAGAGGAATTTGTTGCTAACTATTGGTGTAATCTTTTGCATTATTCTCGCATTCCTTAATTGTTGACAACCCTTGATTTGCAATAATTTTGTTAGAGAAGAAATTTCTAGCTATTAATTTACTTTTTGAATTATTTCCCTTAGCATGCCCCCTTATGTTGGCAAGTGAGATATTATGAACTTTGAACTTATAACGAAAATTTGTGAATAACTAGCATGACTGCCTTAGTAAGAACATTTGTAACTCGATAGGAAGATGCCATATGCCATATTTGAAAGAAGCCAACTACTACTTTTTCTTAGATGTAGTAATCGATTTCAATGTGTTCTATGCAAGAGTGGAAAACAAGGTTCTTTGCAAGATATAGAGCATTCATGTTGTCACAATGCAGTTGAAGAGGGTGAGTTAAGTGGATGCCAATGTCATGATGTAAGGATGTAATCCATGTTAACTCAACTATTGTAGATGCAAGGGATTTGTACTTAGCATTAATGCTAGAATTGTTAGGATAGAACCCTTAAAAGCATGATATGATATAAATAATTGAATTTATTATATATTAATAAAATTTCAATTTCCTAATTTTATCTAATCTTTTTTAAGCATTATACTTTCTCAGCATTTAGACCCAACATCTCTTGTATTGTATATGACCTGAATGCATTAAGAGTTGTATGAAATATGCAAGTCATGGGTTCCTTGCAAACAGATGAATTGTTCATAATTGGTTTATAGACTTAGACAATCCATTTGAGGTTATACTACCTTCTAATTAGAGAGATGATTTGTCTTGGTCATCAGGATGAGTTTCCCATAGTGAGTGCACTACTGTGTAGGAATACACATTAGACATGAACTATGACAAGTCATGACATTGACTATCAGGTTGTCATGATCTCACAAAACTACTATACTATATAAGCTCTCAACCTCAAGAGAATACCGAGTTTGTCCTAAAGCCTTCAATGACTTTGATTTATAAATGAGACCCTAAGGTGATCAAATATTCCCTATGGATTAGGTTACTATTGATGGAGGCTAGTGGTAACAGGTATACTCAAGATAGACACAATGGGGTTTGAGACAACATGTCCACGCCCTTAGGTGATCCGAATGACATGTGATAAAAAATACCAATGACCGTAGTAATTCCTTAATTAGACTTGACATATGTTCTTGGAGAATTAAAGTATGTCAATGAATCATATAATAGGAAAATTTGAGGCTCAAGATTGTAGAGGTTATCACGAGAGACTCATAACATTCACATTGTTATATTATAAATACCAATTTATAGGGAGTCTGCATATAGTGGATAATAGGTCGTGAAGCTGAGTTCTTGTAACTTCTTGTTGTTGTGGTAGAGCCTTTAAAAACATCACTTGATTTAATTTATTATTTATTAATAAAATTCTTGTTTCACTTTTATCTATCTTCATTCCATATATTATATTGTGTAAGAATTTTAGCTTACACCTTTTGCATTGTACATGACTTGGGTGTATTAAGAGTTATACAAAAGATCTAAATCACAGGTTCCTTGTAAGTGGATGACTTTTTCACAACTTCTTCATGGACCTAGGCAACCCACAAGAGATTATAGTGCACTACCTCCTAATTGGAGGGATGGCTGGTTTTGACCATCGATATGAGTTTCCTATGATAAGTGCACTAATGTGTATGGTTGCATATGGACAAGACTTATAGTGAGTCATGATATAAGGTTATCAAGTGGTCATGACTTCACCAAGTTACTATGTTGTATTATCTTTCAACCTTGAGAGAATAATGAGCTTACACTAAAGTTAGCAATGACTTTGACCTATGAGTGGGATTCGAAAATAACTATATATTCCCTATAAACTGAGTCACTATTGATGGAAGTTAATAGCAATAGGTATTCTTTACGAAAGGCACCATGATATCTCATAATATTGAGACAGAATGTCCCTTTGGGTGATCCTAAAGAAGTATATTCATATAAACTATGATCATAGTAGTTCCTTAAGTGAAATTTGATATAAGCTCGTAGAGAGCTAAAATATGTTAGTTGATCAGACAATATGAAGATTTGTAACTCAAGGATAATAGAGGTAATCTTGAGAGACTGATAGTTTTCATCTTGTTAGACTGCATATACCAATTCATAGGGAGATTGTATGCAATGATTAGCAGGTCATAGATCCAAACACTTAGTGTCTTGTTGTTATTTATAAAGAGTAGTAGGGTGTAGTTGTTTCTCTATAGTGGGATGTTGAATCAACTTCAGAATTAGATTTTGAGGGAGTCAATACTATCTTATGGGTACCAATGGTCTCCATTTGAGCTCATATACTTTGATGACACGATTTAGGAGTGTTAGATTAGCTCTTATTTTGCTTATGTCATAAGGGCATTTTGACAATTTCATGATGTTGCACATGGGTTAGTGACAACAACTCCGAATTGTACTAATTAATTATAATTAGATAACATTGTTTGGTTAATTAATTAATTAGACCATTTTTGGATTAGATTAAGTAACTTAAGCCCATTAAGGATTAAGTGACCTAAACCCTTAATGGGCTTAAGTCACTTAAGCCTAGTGGGGAACCTTAAAAATATCCTCTTAGGAGATAAGGTTTTCAAACTTTCAACTGTTTTCCATCATCTAGAGAGAAAGGAGAGAGCTTTAGCTTCCATCATTCCAAGGTAAAGTCATCAAATGGAAAATCATGGGTTTACGAGACCTCTGATGACTACGGTTTGATTATTCATCACACAGATTCATCAACAACAAATCGATGAGACAGAAATTGATCAAAACTCATGGAAATGTTAGGGAAAAACTTTAAGAAATGATAAAAGAAGTAATAATAGACATTTTGAAATTATTTTGTTGAAGAAATTGATATATGTATGATATAATTAATCATATTTAACAATAATATCATATGAATCAATAAGAAATATGAATTTTGTAAGCGTATATTCATTTATTAAGTTACATTAAATATTATTTAACAACAATATTATAACATTTGATAATAATATGTACAACTTGAAAATATATTTAGTATTAAAACTATGATCTATTTAATGTATTCAATGATATAAAATAAATTATAATATATATATTTGTTTTTTAATATTTACATTTTTATATTTAATTATCATATAAATGATATACCAAAAAAAAAACTTGTCACTAACTTTTATATTTTTGGTAATCAATTAAATAAAATTTAAAAATAAAATAATTAAAATTAATTAATTTATTAAAATATTATTTTAATACTTTATTTTTATAATGGAATTAAATATATACATTTATACATTCTTATTATTATGTGTGAATTTGGCGCATGCAGTGGTTGCCAAAATTAATGTGAACTTTTTGTCTTGGGTTTTGATTCCCCCTTCTCAAAGTGCAAACCAATTTTTAAGGTTTGACCAAGGGGAGTAGGGAGGGGCATTTGACCAGCCAAATAAAGGGAAAATGATTTTATGGATGGTAGCCGATATTCCTCTATTTTTGCCGAAATTTCCTTGATTCGAAATTTCCACCTATATTTTGGCTTCAAGACCTGCATTTTTGGCCAATATATTGATGAAATTTTCCAACATTTCAAATCTTGTCATCAACTATGTGTTTTCTTTGAGTCATCCGCTCTCAGATGATGTTTGTTTTTTTTACTTAATTTTAAATAAAACTTAAAACTAACTAATACTTAATAGTTTTAAAATTTAAGTTATTTATTTTTTTAACACTTTGTTTCTCTTAAGTATTATAAGAAGTAAAGAAAAATCAACATGTTCTTTTTAGCATTTATAAAAAGTCAAATATTTTTATTTTTTCTATTTGATAAAAAAAATTATGAAATAAATAATAAGTTAACAAAAAGAAAAAAAAAATAAATCTTAAATATGAAGTTGTTTTTAGCAAAAAATTAAAAATGAAAAAAAATACAACCTTAGACTCCCTAACTAATAAAACCTTCTTATTAATTAGTTCATAGAAAATTTATGGAAAACAATGAGGGAAAGGAAATTTTACAAAGATAGAAATTAATTTAATCTCAATAAAAGATTTTGTTTGATTCTTTTACAACTATATCCCCCATTATATAGAATAAAATAATTGAAAAACTTCTAATTTTCCTTGATATTTGCATGGAGCATAAAGGGAATAGGATATATATTTCGATTTATTTATTGTTTCTAAGATTAAAAGATAACCTAATGATATGTTAATTAATTTGAAGTAATAATCCATAGAAATTATATCACTACAATTTTCTAATTTATTGCAAACAAAATTACAATCCTCATCTTGTATCAAGCTTCAAATTAGAATCTTGCATCCATGATGTCATAACATGGCATTGTTACATGGAGACAAGCCACGATAATTAATAAGCAAATCACATCTAAAACGACTAAATTATTATCCTCATCTCAAATCAAGCTTCAAAACAGTTCCACATCAATGATGCCCCTACAACTACCGCTTTTAATTAGAGAGGATAATAACCAAACCACCTCTTAATCATGGCATAACACTCCTTAGCCTTGTATTCAATGGCTACATGACCAGCACCCTGTAAATATACAAAGAGAAAAATACATAAAACCATGGTTTTTGTTTTCATTTTTCAAAGTTCTATAGAACCTTAAGGGGAGGAATGAAGTGAGCTTAGTCTTACCTTTACAGTTGCAAATGTTAGAGAAAAGTCATCATTTGTAAACCTTTGTGTGTATCTACATGAAAGGATCATAGCATGTCAGTGAGATCACAACATGGTTTTGATGCATTAAAATTTGATTAGAAAAAATTGTTAGGTTGCAAGAGGATCACAAATTTTGGAACTCACCCTGAAACTTGAGCATCTGTGTACCATGCTCGCCAAGTATCAGCCAGTGTCAAATTGAGTAAATTTATCCACTCTTGTGTGCCAACATGTGGAATAGACATGTCATGATCGCCACTGTAGCCAGTACAGAAAAAATAGTACTATCAAGCAAAATTTTATGCTTATAACCTTAGTTCATACAAGTATTGCCTTTATTGATGCTAGTACATTATGTAGCTAATTTTGTGCAACATTTATAGGAAGTGGCATTTTTGTACTCCTAGCAATCGCTTCCTTGATATGGTCCTCTCATGATTTAAACTCATGATCTCACCCAGGAGAATCATTATTGCATGCCTAATAATCTTTTTCCTAACATGATGATCTCGTGGCTCAAACCTATAATCTTAGTTTGATACCACTTGTCTACCCCAAGGCTTTTATCCATTTCATATGATCGATCAATTGTTTATAACATTCAAAATATACCCTTTTATATATAGCATTTGACATCACATTCATTATGAGACATACCAATACCCATTCTAGGCAACACTCTTCTTGAGATGAATCGACACCCATCTTTAGGCAACACTCATCCTGGAGCATTATCAACACCCATCACAAGGAAAAGTTCATCTCGAGGTATACACCCGCATTTCAGGGTTTAGTTCTCATGCCATCATTTCCCGATGAGTGGAATTGTTGTATACATAATAGTAATTGTTGTATACATGCATCAAAATTGTTATATAGATCATTTTTTGTGTTGAAAAGAAAGCTTTTATACCACTTAATATAGTAATGGAAGCTTTCACACAAAAATAATGAAATCCACATAGAAAAAAGAGGTTTAACATGGTTCACTCAATCATATCTACATCCATGGAATATCACAAGGAAAGAGAACAATGACACAAAATAATTTCATATATTTTAGTTTCTACATCCATATCATGAATCTAAATCCTGAAATAAATTTTGTCTCCCTTCTCCACGAGTGTCTCACACACCTCTCTTATATCTCTATTTGCCCATTATAATCTTTTCCTAACTTTTTCCTTTAGGACTAAAAATATTTGTTCTTTCCTTATTCAACAAGAAGACTCATTCCTATCAAGACAAGATTCTAAAGGAAAAAAGATTTTCATACAAAAATGTTACTAGAAACATAACCAAAAGGTAAGCAGATAATAGCTTCAAAGTTTCATCACCTGTATATTAGAGCTCTGAGGCCTGTCTGAGTGAGATTCCGTTGATAAGGAATGCTGCTCTTTACATCCCTTGTGTAAGCTAGGCCGGAAACATTGCACCTCACCCAATGCCCTTTTGTGCCCTGATTCACATTATAAAGATTCTGTATACTCTGGAAAATTTTCTGTTTGCTTATCATCTATCTCTTGGAAAATCTACATACCTCTCGAACATGAAGAGCCTCTCGAACACTTTCATCGTTGGACCATATTTCAGAGAACACATACATGTACTCCTAGAAAAGATGAAAATTGGTTCATTATGCAATTCAGCAATAGAAAGAATACCAAAATAAGTTGTACTATTTCACAAGCATATGCAACAGAGGTTTACATGGCAATGGTATGCTGCTTTTTTGCCAAGTCCTGAGGGGAAATGTTTAGAATTCTCAATGAGAGACCTCTGCTGCGATTTCCATTTGTTCGGTTTCTGGGATGAAATACCACAGTTTGGTTCCAAAACTTGCATTGTGTATATGGGACTGATCAACTGCAAACTCAAAGAATCAGTAACATCCATTTTTGTAAAATTTGGGAGTGGTATGTAGAATTTAAGTTAAGACTGAATAATGCCTCTAACCTCACTAATGGCTTCCATATCGGCTACACATTCTTCATTGCTTGCATTTACAGTCACAAAATCTCCATTGCAACTCGCTTTGGCAGACTTGAAATTCATAGAACCAAAAAATCACAGATTTTAAAGTGTTATCATATAAATGAAGGAATGAAATAGATTTTCCTGTATGTACATGTCCCAAGGTTAACCGACTTGGACTAAAACCCAAACACTCCCTTTCATGGCCATCTTCTCTAAATTTGTATTTGGACTCAATAAATGGAAAGCAAATAGGGTCTGTGAGGTATGGATTCAAGACTTATTCTAAACCAAGGCTTTGATACCATCCTAACTTAGCAATTTGACCAAAAAATTTAAGCTATTAAATAATAGATTGACAGGCTTATGAAGCAGCTCAAACCCTTGTAGAACTCCCTATTTTACAACAATCATGTCTTCTTATGGACCTCAGAAGTTAATATTTCTGAGCCCTCAGGTCTAAATGGTTCATCTAGCAGACAGAATTAGAAGCCGGAAAAAAAGTGACTACAAGATTGTTGAGTTAACCTCGTATAGATTATCAGGTATAAGTGTAAGCCGGTGGGCGATTTTGATTTGTGCATTTCCATCAATATATGAATCTGTCACCGGGTTCCCAAGAATGTATCCCTGATTACAATTCCAAAAACAAATGAATTTGGATAAGCTCAAACCGGTACCAAGAACACCTTTCTTTGATCAATCCAATATAGTGTAAGGCATCATCATCACTGAATTGGAATAAGCTCTATGAGCATAGCAGAGTGATTAAATTTCCTTACTTGGAGGTTCATTTGCAGAAATGTTCCGATTCCATTACCTGCAACTCAACAGGGAACCAAACCATACTTCAATGATCCAAGGCTTAACATACTAGCTAGACTAGTTTACAAAAGACCTCACCGTAATATATCTTTTCAGTGATCATTGGAAGAACTATGCCTGAGTACGAATCACCACCCACATATAGATTATTTTTCAGGAATTCAGGGTGATCCAACAACCACTGCGCAAAAGAATTTGCAAAAACAATTCCTTTTACTTTAGTACTCTTACTTGTATATAAACAGTACAAAATTAAATCACCCCCGGAGCATTTTTCCATACCTTGTTTAGAAATTCATAGGTATGTGTGGAAGATTTGTAGTCATCTGAATAATAACCCTCTTGGGTCCTTGAGTAGGAGAATCCTGCTCCAACAGGTGTATCTACATATATTATGTTGAGGCCCTGAAGAAAAAGAAGATATCGACATTCACATAAAGATGATAGCAAAACAACATTCCTAACAATTATGTGAAAATGGCAGTACAATGGCTCGAAACTTAGTACCGATGTCCATGTGTATTCATTCAATAGGAGTGATGGTAAGCCTCCTGTATAATTTTTGTAGTCGAAAGAAAGGGGACCTATGCAGATCAGTAAAACACAAGGTATTCAGTGCTGGTTTTTATCTGAGATTTCGGATCAAGGACAAAAGCCTAGTGCTTAAAACAAAACTAAACCGGAAAATAAAAATGTACATCATTTGAACACTGATATATATTGTACCTAAACTTGTAAAATTTATAATCCAATGGAATGGAAAGGTGAGATTTGTACCATTTCCATAGAAGAATGCAGAGAAAGTGGAGCAACCAGGGCCTCCAGTCAGCCACATGACAAGAGGGTCTAATACTGGGTTCCTCTGGGACTTGACAAACATGTAAAATAGCTGCACTTCTTCATTTTCACCTACACCCACATATCTGCATACAAAAACAGACCATCCCCAAGACAGTTTACACATGAAATTCTCCAAGAACTTAGCTTGAGGGAGACAAAACTTACCCGGTTTCGAGGTAGAACGGAAGTTCACCAGAATACCCGGGTAGGGTTTTGATGATTGAGCTTGTACTGGCAATGGCTGATAAGAAAAGAAAAGGAAGAAGCAGAAGCAAACGTCTCGGGAAATGCCGGTGTTCAGCCATGGTTGTGAAGCTTGAAGCTTGCCACAGGAAAGTAACTGAATTCAATATATATAAGCTGGATTATAGGGGAGTGCAGACACCTTACTGTCAACTCGGTGAAAATAAGGAAAACGGAGAAAGTTCGCTGTCCCATCAAAATCCACATTACCCTTTCTATCAAGGACAAAGGGAGAAAGTTAGCTGGGACAAAAGAGGGAAGTGGTCGTAAAAGAGGATTAAAAGAATTGTTTTTTGAAATAGTTTTTTATTCTTAAAAATTAAAAATTATTTTTAGAATAAAAAAGTAATTTTTTGATGAAAAGTATTTTTTTGAAAACATGTTTTGAGAAACATATTTTAATTATTTTTAGTTATTTTCACTTCTTTTTTATTATTATTTTTAAAAATAATTCTACAAATATATAAAATAATTATAAATAAAATTATTTTAAAATATTTTAAAAAATGGTAAACAAGTTAAGAACATTTTAATTTCTCAAACAAACTTTGTTTTAAAAAATCATAACAAAACTATATTCTTAAAACCTGATATTTAAGAATTATTTTAAAAAAGCTTCCCAAGTAGATTATAAATTTAAATTTTTGTTTCTTAAAGTAAAGTGTTTTACTTCGAACACTCATGATTTTTTTTTTATTATGAATATATCCTTTAAAAGAAACTAGCAAAATTCTTGGATCATCTCAATGGGGTTAGATACCAGAGGCTGGAAAATTTTATTGTTTAAAACTAAATCGAGAGTTCTAAGTCTAAATTTACCTAAGATCCCATGAATATTTTGATACACACTAGATGATAATGACTATGGTAGGTTGAGTGTGATAACCACCCTCAAGGTTTATTTATTAAATCCTCGTCAATTACTCAACTTATAAGATAACGTTATCCTTTATTTACTCTTTTTGCTTGGCTATGATTGAATGAAAAATAAATAAATAAATAAATAATTGGAAAAGTGAGTCATGATATTACAATTTTACCCTTTAATTTCCATCACTCCTTTACTTATATGAGATAGAAAAAAAAATGGAAAAGAAATAGGAAAAAATAAATTATTTAATTTTTGTCTTATTTTATTATAAGAAATTAAATTATTTAAAATATATTTTTCTTAAGTATTTTTTTTTTCAAAAATTTGAGATTTTTGTAGAAAAAGAAATAAAAAGAAATTTAATTTTTAATCTCTCTTGAAAAACCAATCCCTAGAGTTACTATGTCATTTTATGTATGTAATAACAAACTTTAAGAATTGCACATGATTAAGTAAAAACCTTATTAGTGTAAATTAATACATCATTTGGTTTCAAAGATGGTTTATAATATAAGTATATTACAAAGTATAGTATGATCATACCAAACTATCGGTTTGATAAAAAAAGTTTAAAATTTTCTCAATTAAGCTTTGTTGTAATATATTGTAATATTAGTGTATTTATATTTTAAGTATAGTATAACTTCATTATACCTATAATTTATAATAATGGTAGTAGTATTAAAGATATTTTTTTATACCTCATTGACATCTATTGCCTCTTCAATTGCGGTATAGAAAGTTGTATGGTTGAGAAGAATGTTGCAAAGCTTGGGAATAGTCAATGATGTTTTTGGACTAACAACAGTCTATAGTGACAGTCAAGTTGCGATAGCTTATGTAAAGGGGGAGCAATTTCTGGGAGTTGGAACTGCCCAAAAACTACCCCAATAATATATATATCACACTTTTACTTTTTCTTTAGAAAAAGAAAGATCAAGATAAGTCGGGAAGAAAAGTTCTTTGCAAAAGAATGTGAAAGACTTTTGTGCTGTGAAACGGAGTGGTTCTCAATTTTAGTATGGTTTCATTCACAACTTGGGGCAAAGAATTGAACGGTGAAACAATTATTTTTTTTATCTTGGGCTTTTCAAAAAGATAATCCGAAAATTTCTAACAAGCATGTTAGAAGACACCCAGTATAGAATTAGGTATGACAACAGGACGAGTTCGAGACGGGTCGCCCCCATCTCAACCTTGCCCTATTTATTCAAAATAATTCTCATCCCAGTTTCATCCCTTTTAACTTTTTTTGATTTTTTTTAAATTACTATTAAATTTTTTAATTACATTAAAATAAATATATTTTATAAATAATTAAATTATTATATTTTATAACTTATTTTATTAAAAAAATATTTTATTATTATCTATATATTAAAAATAGTCAAATAAAAATTAATTTAATTTAATTTTAAAAAATTAATTTTATATATAATCGAGTGGGGTAGGGTGGGACAAGGCAATACCCAAATCCATCATAGGTTTTACAAAAAATTCTCAAATCCATTTAGTTAAAATTCGAACTCATCCCATTAGGGGTTGGGCGGGGCGGGTACCCAAAAAAACTCGTCTTATTACCATCCCTACATAGAATATATACATAGGAATGGCAATGGGACGGGTTTGGGACAAGTCACCCCCATCCCAACCTCGCCCTATTTATTCAAAATAATTCTCATCCTCGTCTCATTTAAAAAATTAAACAAGACAGGACAGGTATGAGAAATTCTCATACCCTACCCGCCCTGCCCCGCCTCGTTTAACTTATTTTTAATTTTTTTTAAAAAAATTACTTTTAAATTTTTTAACAATATTAAAATAAATATATTTTATAAATAATTAATTATTATATTTTTATAATTTATTTTATTAAAAATATTTTATTATTATCTATATATTAAAAATAGTAAAATAAAAATTAAATTAATTTAATTTTATATATAATCGGGGCAGGACAGGATAAGGTAATACCCGAATCCGCCCTAAGTTTTAAAAAAATTCTCAAACTCGTCCCAAACCTATTTAGTTAAAATTGAAACACATCCCATTATGGGCGGGGTGGATACCCGAAAAAACCCACCCCATTGCCATCCCTTTATGTATATGAGATGAAACTCTTTTGATGTTTTGTTATGCTTTGTGTGAGTGTTTAACTAGGTTGACAATTTCGGACAAAATTCCTAAGTATCCCTTAACTCGGTTTTCCAATTCCTCTTCGGACTACTTGACCCTTGAAGATTATGACTTTGCTAAAAGGTAAAGGTATGTAGCCGAGTGTGTGGTGATTGAATGTGAATTAACCTTATTTTTTATATTTAAAAGAGTTAAGAAAGTTGAGAGAAATGTTTTTTTCTGAAAGATTTTTGTTTCCCTATTTCTATATCAATCCAGATGTAGGGACAGGTCGATCCAACTAACCTATTTTTAAGATCAATTTTCAACCCTTGGATTAAGGGTTACATTTTCATTTAAAATGAACTTTCTCCCATTTCTGGAGCAGAGAGACTACAGTAGTCGTTCTTGTGCTCCTCATTCCCTTTCCTCTTTGAGGTTGCTTGCTCTAAGAAAATCTCATCCAAGTTTTGAAATTTTGTTTTAATGGATTTTCTGAAAATGAACATGGGTTGATTTCTAAAACATTCATATCTCATTCTCTTGGTTTTGTGCAAAAACCCATTTTTTTCTGGTGTGGATTCAATAAGAGGTCGATATCGAGTTTGGTGTGGACTCCAAGTGTGCTTCGAAAAAAGAATGTGAGAAGCCGAAAGTGAAAAGTACTAGTCAAGTAGTCCAGGAAAGATTAGTTGGCTTGAGCTAGGTAAAACCTTGTATTCAGTTTTTATTCTTCATAGTGAATGTTTTCGATCGGTTGTAGGCCCGTTGTTTTTTATCTCTTCGGATGTTTTCCATGTTAAAATTTGGTATCTCATTGTCTCTCTCTCTCTCTTCTTAGCATCAGTTTTCAATTTCAGCAATTTATTATAGTTTTGATTTTCGACTATTTGATTGAATGATGAAGAGAAATAACTATGAATCATCTTTGAAGCTGTTTTTGAATGTTGATCATTAACATTTTGAGATATATTGATCTTGTGTTTATCAAGATTTAGTTAAAGTAGATTTGAGTTTGGGAGTGTTGGGTCATGTGCACGTAAATTGCATTTTAAAATTGTTAGGGAGTGTTGTTGCATTCATATATGCATATGATTTATAATTTGTGTTTTTGAGACTATGTGAAGAGAATAAAAATATTCAAAAAGTTTTAAGGTTTGCTAATTTAAGTTGAGAATTTTTTTTTTTTTTTTTATTGATCAAAACACCTATTCACCCCCTCTCTAGGTGTATTCCACTATTGAGATTCACATTTTCACTTTGTATCGGAGATACATGTTGTAATCCATTGTGTGTGCTTTCTTTTTTTTTTGGTTCTTGAATGTACATGCCTTAATCTATCATTAAGGAGGCATAGTTGCTTAGGTAGATATACTAGTAGAAATATTAGGTTTCTCTATCCAGAATTCTTCCCATTCTTTGGGGAATGGATTCCTTCCCCCAACCTTATCCATCCAGAATTCTTCCCATTCTTTTTTGTCTACCCTTTATGAAAGGAAAGGTTCTTTTCCATGCAAATGAAAGGTAAATGAAAGGGTAACATCCTAACCCACCCAAATAAAATAAAATAAAAAATCCAATATTTACAAGGTTCAATAAGAATGTCTTACCTACATTCTCAAGCAATGATGATCAGTCTAATAATCTTCATATTGGAAAATCAAAAAAATTGAATTGAGAAGGTCTTACTTAGCAAAGAGCTTTCTCCATATAAAATTGGCTAAAGCCACTAAGATTGGCTCAAACCATAAATATTGACTAAAGTCACTCTATTTTTTAGTTGAAGGACATGGGTTTATTTATAAGTTCTCAAGCCTTGGAAAAATCAAATTATTATTCATGTTGGACAAGGATTCTAAAATATAACAAACTCTTAATTGAGTAAAAAGCAACAAAACTCTACCTTGTGGAATTAGTTTCCACTAGCAACTTCTAAAATTCCAAAAATCCTTCGATAAGTAAGCTAACCATCATCTTTCCTCCAAGCTCCTCTAAATGCCATGCATCTAAAGTTACTCAAATTCATAAGATATTAACCACTATGTCAACAAATTAAGTAGGCATTTGAATCTCCATTTTGGTCTACTAATTGCAACTAAATTTTATTGTTGTTGATGGACCCATATTGAAACATCTTCTTTATTTATCATTTGTCGGTCATTGTTTGTCTTATTGACATTTGTTGGATTAATTGTTATTGTCTCAAGCTCTACCTATTATGAAGTAGTCATAATCAAGGATGAAAATATCGATAATCATGGATATATCGGATATATATCGGCAGATATTTTGGAAAAAAAATATCTATAAGCCTAAAATTGATCAAAATTTATAAAAATATAAGAAAAACTTCATAAAAATGTAATTAGAAATATAATAAATATTTTAAAGTTGTTTTATTAAATAATTTGATATATGTATAATATGATTTATCATATTTGATAATAATATCATATGCATCGATAAAAGCACCACAATAGAATAGGGTTGGAAGACGTTATTATTTGGACATTCTTAGGAAAATGGATCATTTATATTCACCTTCATTATTTAATCTCAATCATTTGATCATCTTATGAGTTTTGATCATCATTTTTCATTTCAAAAACATTCTCAAGATTTCATCCTTATTTTTCATGACATACACCCAAACCCTTGTAGAGAAGTCATCAATAAAAGTAACAAAATAGTGAATACCTCCCAAAGAAGCTATTTTAGTTACTTTCAGTAAGATGGGTTGCAATATCTAATTTAACTCTTATTTGCTTTCGAAACACACAATGCTAACAAAATCCTAGTTTGCAAGTTTTTACACCCTTCAATTTACCTTGTTTTACTAAATTTTGTAAAGCCTCTTCAATTGCATGTTTTAAATGCATATGTTATAGCCTTGTAGTTTCTAATTCTTTATCATCTTTAGCAATTGTAATTGTTGATCCAATGATCATACTCTCTTGAAAGTAGTATAAATTATTCTTCCATGTTCCTTTCATCACCACAATTTTACCTAACATAACTTTCAAAATCATATCTTTCACAATATTAGTGAACCTTATGGATTCTAATATTCAAATAAGATGAGATGTTTCTTCATACTATAAACATATCGAACATCTACCAAATTTTAGTCGATTTGTCATGAGTCTTTAACTAGATGGTACTAAATGAAAAACCTAAATTACTTTGTTCCCTATACCAAGACCAATTAGGGTGCATGCAACTTTCCTAAGACTTTTAGATCCTAGTAATGGAAGCATGGATATCAAAACTTTTCCCAGGATCTAAAGCTCAATGCTTTACCTAGATTTGGATGTTCCTAGATCAACTCCTAAGAATATGTCAAATTCACAAAGAATCCTATAGACAAAGCAATTTTTTGTCCAAGAACTCCTTCTTGAGTCCAAGCACTCAAATGGTAGAGATTGGACACAAGGTCAAGGCTAAGGTTCTCTTTCGCTAATGAACGGGAAGCAAGACCAAAGCCCTAACCCCTTAAAAAGGGTATTTATAGGTTTCCCATGGGCTTAAGTGACTAGAATCCAGCTTAGGCTTAGGTTACTTAATCTAGCCCAAAAATGGTCATAATTGATTAATTAACCCAATTGGGTTCCAATTAACAAATTAACCCAATCTCAAGAGATCATTCATAAGTTCCGAAGCAACTTTGCATATTTACCAAAACGCTCTTATGCACACAAGTGAACTAAGAACTCATACAACCCTCATCAAGGAATATGAGTTCGAGTTGAGATAACAGAGACCTATAGGAAAATACTGGCTTCCTCATAATCTAATTTTAAAGTCGAGTCAACATCCTACTACAAAAAGTCACTACATTCCAATGCCTTATGTATATTAGAATAAGACATAAGTACTTAGGTCTAAGACCTACTATCCACTATATGCAACCTCCTCATGAATTGGTGTTTATAATCTAATAAGGTGAATACTATCAACCTATCAAGATTACATCTACCATCCTTGAGTCACAAATCCTCCTATTGTGTGATCAACTAACATACTATAGCTCATAAAGAGCATATATCAAGTTCTTAATGAGGAACTACTACGACCATAGATTTACATAATACACTTCCTTTGGTAACTCAAACTCCATGAGATATCATGGTGTCTCTATTGAGAATACTTATTGTCACTGAATTCCATCAATATAACTCATTTTATAGAAAATATATAACCACCTTAGGGTCTTACCCGTAAGTTAAAGTCACTAAAAACTTTGACACAAGTTTAGTATTCTCTTAAGGTTGAGAGACTATAGGGTATAATAGTTTGCTGAAATCATGACTACTTGATAACTTTACATGTCATGGCTAACCATAGGTCCTCTCTAATATATAAACCATACACACAAGTGGACTTACCATGGGAAACTCATCCTAATGACTAAGACCATTCATTCCTTTAATTAGGAAGTAGTGCTCTATAATCTCAAATGGATTACCTAAGTCCATGAATCGGCTATGAATAATTTATCTACTTGGAAGGAGGTTATGACTTGGATCTTCCGTGCAACTCCTAATGCACTTAAGTCATATACAATGCAAAAAATGTCTGGCCAAAATACTTATATGATATAGTGCATGGAATAAGATAAAAATAAATGAGAAATCAAAATCTTATTAAATAAATAATAAATCTAAAAGATTACATTATATCATGTTTTTAAGGGTTATATCCTAACAATCTCCCATTGGCCCTCAAAGCATATTGGAAACACACCTAACACTTATGTTATTCCTACACCATCAAAGACTCTACCCAACAAAGTCTTAGTGAAGGGATCCATTAGCTTCTCAACAAGAAGTATCTTCTCTACTACTATATCACCACTTTGAATCAAATGATACTTAATTCTTCTTAATGTGTTTACCCTTCTAGTGGTTTCTTATTTCTTTAAACTGTGTCACTACCCTAGTGTTAACAATGAATAGTGTTATGGACAATAAAGCCAAGGGTACTACCCCAAGTCCCATGAGGAACTTCCTATGTCAAACAACTTCCTTTACTGCTTCAAAAGCTACAATGTACTCAACTTCCATAGTGGATTCAGTAATGTAAGATTGTTTCACACTTCTCCAACTAGTAGTCACACCACTAAGAGAAAACACAAAAATGGAGGTAAACCAAAGAGAATCCTTATAGGACTAGAAGTTTGAATCTATGTACACAATACATACTAACTCATCATGTTAGAACATAGGCATTTAATCCCTCATTCTCCTAAGATACTTCAACATATGCTTGACTATTGTTCATTGTTTTGGGCTAAGATTTGACTAAAATCTACTAACAATGCCTACTACAAAGCAAATATTCAATCTAGTACATAGCATCATATGCATAAAACTACCCACAACTAATGCATAGGGTATTGCCTACTTGCTCTCTTTCTACTCAAGTGTCTTAAGACACTGATCCTAGGAACTAGGAACTCCATGCCTAGAGGGTAGGAAACCCTTTTTGGAATCTTGTGTCACATACTTGACCAAGGGCTTGTTAATGTAAGTGGCTTGAGATAGTGTAAGTTTCTTATTCTTACAGTCCCATAGTTATATGATTGTCTTCCCTGTTGCA
Organism: Vitis vinifera; assembly: GCF_030704535.1. Lineage (NCBI taxonomy): Eukaryota > Viridiplantae > Streptophyta > Magnoliopsida > Vitales > Vitaceae > Vitis > Vitis vinifera. The sequence continues at coordinate 18,522,079 of NC_081815.1, read as the reverse complement.
AAGCCTGGCCAAAGCGAAATCAGCTACTTTTGGGTTGAACTTCGAGTCCAGGAGGATGTTTCCTAGCTTGATGTCATAGTGGATTATTCTCTGTTGGCATTCTTCATGCAAATATGCAATCCCATGGAGTTTCTAAAAATCTATCACCTTGTTTTCCCGAAATAAGAACATGTCAAGGGAGTCGTTCGCCATGTACTCGTAGACCAAGGCTCTCAGGCTACTCTCAAAGCAGAAACCATGGAGCCAGAGAAGGTTCAAGTGATGGATTCTTCCAATGGTGCTCACTTCAGCCATGAATTGTTCCTCAATTCTCTCGTCAGAAGTCCCACTTAGAATCTTCACTGCCACTATAGTTCCATTAGGGAAAACCCCTTTGTAAACTGCTCTAAATCCTCCAGAACCCAACAAGATGCTGAAGTTATCGATGGCAATCCTGAGCTGCTGAGAAGTGAATCTGATAGACTTCTCTCTTTCCTTATCGTTGAGGAATTTATCCATGGTAGGTGTCAGAAACTGCCCCTCTGGACTAGCTGTGCTGCTTCCTGTTCGTCCTCTTCTTCAGCATATTACCATAATAATTACGATCTTTACCGCTATGATCACTGTCACAGATTTTGGATTACAGATAAACAGATTGGGGAATAAACAGACAGAGATTTAACTCAAGACCTGTAATTAACCAGAGTTCTGAAACCATGTAATGTCATCAACCAAATAATTATACTCAATGTTTTTTCATATTTTTCATAGATAAACCAAATATGAAAAAATCATTTTTCTTAATATGTTTTTTCTTTTGTTAATACTTTCTTGAAACCAATTGTAGTCTAAGGGGGTTTAATCTAAACACCATTGAAAAAACCCTAAATTACTACAATCTCATAAAATTGGGATTTTTTTCAAAACTAGATGTAGTTACTAATTCATGATCTAGAATCTAGAAACACTCCGTCTGGATTTTACAAGAATTTTTATGAAACCTTTCATTTGCTTGTCTTGGATGAAAGTTTTATTTTTCCAAAATATATCCTAATTTTTTCTTATGATGATCAATTCAAACATATACCTCAATTACCATTCATTTTTTTAAAAGTTGAGTGCTGAGCATGGCTACCACCCTTCTGCTCCAATGGAATAGAACAAAATTGCTCTTTTGTGGTTCCAAGCTTACTTCCATTGATCAAGCAAAGTTGACCCTAACCCTAGCCATTCTTCAGTCCAAAGTATACAACATGAACCAATCTGTAAAACAAAAATTAGAGACTTTGTTATAGGATTATCACTCTCAACCTGTAATTATCAGACATATTCTGGAGGTCAAAATTGAACGATGTAGCTTGTAATGTCATCAACATACAAGAATAAAAAATTTCTTGGATCAAAGATATAGTCCGCAACGGTCATGCTTCAATCCTTTCATACTATCATAACCATAGAGGAGGGGAAGTGGAAACTACCATTGTGTATGAACAAATGAAAAAGAGAACTGAAGGCAGAAATTGCAGGGTGAATTTCCCTCGATCATAAAAGCAAACCATTGAAATTGAGGCTGTAAGACGATAAACATGATCCAACGCCTGACTTAGAAGAGGTTTCAACCAAATAATAAGTTAGAAATGGCATAGTAGAGCTGCAAAAAGGTTCCATTACACATACAAGGCACAAACAGCGTGTTATATCGCTATATATACAAGCACATTTTCTGTTCTTTTTTTCTTTTTTTCTTTTTTTATTTTTGTTTTGGTTTTGATTTCGGGTTCAATACACACTTGAAAGGTATCACATGGGAATACAAAGACAAGAAAGGGACTAAGCCTACTTATGGAGATATACCTATCTGCTTATCGAATATTACTAACCTAAAATAACCTGTTAACATGTTCATTCCAAGTCACAACCAGTAACTTCCTCAAGAAAATACACTACACAAAACCAGTGAGAGAGGTACTGGAAAAAGCAATATCTGTCAGAGATTTTATAGCAACCGCAGCAACAACCTGCATCAACTGATTATTCAGTATGCTCCCTCTTCTTTTGTGGTTGGAGACCTCTGGTGATTCCTCTGCTATAGTTTGCCGTTCCATTTCCACTGGATTAGGTGACCGAACTCGCCAAAGACAGCTCATGGAGCTCACTTAGCATCCACTCCTCCCCAGTTTGACCACCAAGAACTATAGCCCTTGTCCCTCCAACAACACAAGTACTGTGTCCCCAAGCAAATCTTGGGGGACGCCCTGGTACATTTAATATCCTCCATGTAGGCTTTTCATCAGTTGGATCCAGTAGGTAGAGCTGCGAGGCAGAGTGAAGCCCAGCCACAGAACCACCAAAGATTAGGATTCTACCCCCTGGGAGGCTCACAGCCACATGGTCAAGCCTAGGAGGAGGTGCTATGCCTGCGGGATTTCCAGCCCCAGGCATTCCACTCCCAGTCACGCATCTCCAACACGGATTGTCCTCGCTCAAATCCATTGTGTACACATCACTAGAGCGGAACCGGAGAGGGCCACTCTTGGCCAGACCCCCAAACATCAATATTTTCCGACCACCATAAACAGATAGTGTGTGACCTAAGCGTGATGGTGGGCTCCATGCTACGGGTATCTCTCTCCAGATGGGTTTCTCCATCGAGAGATCCAAGAGAAAAGTGTCGCTAAGAAGTACTCCAGAATCTGCACAACCACCAGAAACTATTAACTTGGTGCCATCAAGGGTGCAGGAGCTATGCCATGATCTTGGAAGTGGAGGAGCCAATCCAGAGATTTCACGCCAAGCTGGAGGCTTGGCATCCAAATCCAACACGAAAACGTCATTGAGTAAACCCTGTCTTCCACAACCTCCAAAAACAACCAAATTAGACCCATTTACACAAGTCAGTGTATGACCCCATCGACCAGGTGGGGGGGAGTTCACTTGGACATGTTGCCACTCGGGATTACTAGAATTTAAGTCCAATACAAAAGTGTCATTCATTGGCTGCATGTTAACACCTTCCCCACCAAAGAGAACAACCCGACTACCAACAGCACATGCACTGAAATTGCAACGGGAGGGTTCAACAGCACCTCCAACAGTCAGCTTCCTCCATGCTGCTGCTTCAAGTGTTGTCAGCTCCCTTGCCAGCCTACCCCACCCTAGTTGTTTTGCCCCTGGCACTGTCTCTAAAACACGAGTTGTCTCACTTCCCCATGCGTTTTGGCAGACCATTCTCCAAAGATCCTCATTCTTTGTTATTTCATAAAACCGCCTACAGACAGAGCCGATGGAAGCAATATCTCTTGGTGTCAAAAGTGAAAGTATCTTGAGAGACAGGACTTCATCGCTCAATTGCATTATCCCACAAACCCCACGACAAATATTTCGATTCCCAGCTGGAACAGAAGGGTAAGAGGGAAAACCAGAACGAAATCGACCTGATGATCGTGCAGATTCCTTTGCTAAAGATCCCGGAAGTGGACCCAAATCAATATTTGCTTCTGTGAAGAACTGGATACCAATAACGTGTGTTATCGTTTCATCATCTCCATAAATAGGGGTCAACCGCAATCTGTTCATCAAAGGAGATCCATCTTTCCTAAAATTTAACAAATCACCATGAAATTCAACACCATCCTCAAGGCATCTTCTTATTTCTGAAACTACTGTAGAGTCCACCAATGGATGCCTTCTTTTGGCAAATGGGCCTCTATATTGCAAGAACCGGCTGAAACCAAATCCAACATCCCCAAAAAAAAAACAACAATTTCAATGATCAGTATTTAATCCCATATAAATAATGCCTTATAAGACTATAAAAAGTTACCGGAAAAAAAAAAAGAAAAAAATCAGTAGTTAATGACCCATGTGAGAGAGAGAAAGAACAGTCATTTCAGCTGATGTGCCCCAATATTGGAGCATGCAGACAACAGAGAATCCTAAAAGAGACATACACAGTGTACAGCATCACTAGCAGTTCAAAAGCAACCACATACGAAAACACATACATAGCATGTTTGCATAGTCAAGACAGAGAAAGAAACCAAAATTCTGTTTAATACGTTAATAAGGTTTACCAATGTCAGTACAGCAACTAATGCAAAAGCATGTTCAAGAAGCCGCAAATGTAGTCAGTGGTCAGCAAATAGTAATGGTTGAAATCTCAAAGTAGTTGAAATTTCAACTGGGCAACACCTAGGCCAGTACTTCCCTAGCCAGAACCTGTGTATCTTGCATTAGGGACAAGGTGAAGATGGTTGCTGGTGTATTAGTGGGCCACCAATAACTCAGATACATTGGCATTAGGTGCTTCATTGATTGAGTATTACATTTTGATTGCATTCTTCTCAAGCAATGTGATCACCAGAGATATTTGGCTTGTCCATGCAATTCAGAACAGCTACATCCGACAGCTGCACATCAAAACCCAAGGACACAACTAAACTAAAGCTCCAGGCAGGGTCAGGTTGAAGGCCAATCTAAGCCCAATCCTAAGATTGGAAGGATGCCCAAGCTTAACCAGTCCAACCTCATGTTGGAAGTATTCAACCTAAGAACAGACTAGATCAGGTGAGGTTTGGTTGGGCAAATAATTAATTCTTTTTAAGTTAGTTACTCCCACATCAAACCATGTGGATTTGGATTTGCATTTCTCAATTTATTTATGGCCATGTTTCAATTGACCCAAATTCAAACCCAACAGTCTGATTGCCACCTCTAAAATGAAGTGGATCTTTTAGGTAACGCTTGTCCTAGCAACATTTTCTAAAGGGACAAAATTGCACTTCTATTACTTGTCCACAGCAAAGTACTTCCAAAGATGCACTAATTAAGTTTTTTTTTGTTGTTTTTTTTGGTAAGAGAATGTATTAGAAGCGCAAAAAAACGCACGAGAGAAAAATGCACTAATGAAGTTATATCCAATACAATGGTCACTATACAGATAGTCTCAAAAGCTCTTCATTAGAAGCCACAATTAAAACAAAATAGCCTTAGTTTTCATTTGAAAAACATAAACATCTTATATAAACATATAGCCATAAACACGTAATGAATTTTTAAAACAATAATGTAAAGAAGTATCTCACATCATGTTCAGGTTGGCTTAGGGTGCCCATGGGCTCAACCCGAGTCCAACCCAAATTAAGTCTGGTTAGTAATGTTACATTATTCATGACAAAAGTTTCCTTGAATTATAAATGAAATATATACAATGGTTTCAGGACTATATAACTTAGGAAAAGGAGCAAAAGTGAAAAGTACAACTCTAAGTTGAATTTTCCAACCAAAACAATGGATACATATCATAAGATGGAACCACAAAATAAGTGCGCTCTCTAATTTTTCTACATCACAACCTAACAAAAATTAGAAATACATTCAATGCTCAAGCTGCACAGTAAATAACTTAAGATCTTTTTGTTAACATACCACCCAAGTCTGCATTTGAAGTCCAAAGCAGCATGTTAATAATAATCTTCTTTTATAATTTAGGTATTGTCTCACCCTAGGAAGCAAACTCTACAAGGACAACACTTCAAACTACACAATGCATGTATATATTTAAGAAAATTAATGCAGAACAGTAGGGCATAAAAGAATTCACAAAAGACAAAGTATATGACGCAGGATCCTTAGATTTCAGCACTATAGAAGGAAGGGTTGCTCAGGCTTATCACATTTTGTTGTCTGATTCAACAAATTGGAGACCTAGCATCAATGGGATGTTGTTCAAAGCCTTAGAAAGTCAAAAGGCTGATGCCTTAGGGTGCCTTTCTCTGAGGAGGAGGTGTTAAGCACTTGGTCATATTTGAATGGGGAAAGGGCTCCTGGCCCTAATGGGTTCTCTTTGGACTTCTGGCAAGTCTGTTGTGATTTTGTGAAGGGGGGAGTGTTAGGCTTCTTCCGGGAATTCTAAGATCAAGAAAGGTTTGTAAAAAATCTGCATGTCACCCTTTCTTTGTGCTAATTCCTATCAAAGGTGGTGTAGACGATTTGAAAGATTTATGGCCAATTAATCTAATGGGTTGGTTGTATCAACTTTTAGCTTAGGTTCTAACCAATAGGTTGAAGAAGGTGGTGGGAAGAGTAGTTTCCATGTTCCAAAATGCCCTTGTAGAGGGAAGACAAATCCTTGATGCAGTTCTTATTGCTAATTTTTTTCTTTTTGATAAGTAAAGAGAAGTATATTAAAATGAAAGAGGAGACACCAAACTAGTGTCCTCTAGGTATACAAAGGGTATACAAAAGCAGCCCCTCGAATCTAAACCAAGGAAGCGAGCCAAAACCCCTACCTATAACAAAAACCGAGCCACTCAATAAAGCTAACCAGAGACCGCGGGCTCAAAACTATAAACATCCTCACCCATGACCACAAATTACATACAAAAGAATGTTTCAACCTTTGGATTGACAACACCTCGTTCCCAAAAGCCAACGAATTTCTTTCCTTCCAAACTGACCAAAATATACATAAGGGGGCCATTTGCCACGCCTTTTTACGGATTTTCCCCACAAACGCTCCATACCACCCCAGGAGAGTTTCCTTAACTGTACCAGAGAGAACCCACTCCACACCAAAGAGAGAAAAAAGAAGATTCCACAATGTCCTCGTCATAACACAATGGAGTAAAAGATGATCCACTGTTTCTGCTTCAGCAAGACAAAGAAAACACCTATTTGCCAAAGAATAACCCCTCCTCTGAAGTTGGTCTAGAGTTAAGATTTTGCCCCAAGATGCTTCCCACGCGAAAAAAGCTACCTTTGGCGGCACACTCGCTTTCCAAATACCAATATAAGGGAACATAGCTGAACCACCAGGCTCCAAAAAAGAGTAGAGTGACTTGACTGAGAAAACACCACTTTTAGATGTTGTCCACACCATCTTATCCTCGTTCTCCCTTTGCACCCTAAAAGCTTGGATTTTAAGCATAAACTGTTCCATCATCTCAATTTCCCAATCATTAAGCGCCCTTGAGAACAAAGGGGTCCAACCATCCCCTACACCATCTGGGTTCCACACATCCGATACCCACGCGTCTTTAGCCTGAGAAATGGCAAAAAGAGAGGGGAAGGATTCGTAGAGAGGCTCATCTCCACACCACTTATCCTTCCAGAATCTCACTCTCCGACCATTGCCCACACGGAAGGCTAAACTGCTATACATACCCAACCACTCCTTTCTAATAGCTTTCCAAAGCCCTACACCATGCCTCCCTCTTTCGGCCCGAGTACACCAACCCCCCTCCTCTACACCATATTTGTGACTGATCACTTTCTTCCACAGCACCTCTCTTTCAATGGCAAAACGCCAATTCCACTTACCTAAGAGAGCTTTATTCATCAACGCTAAGTTTCTTACCCCCAAACCACCTTTCTTCCTTTCCAAGCAAACCAGATTCCACCTAACCAGATGAGGCCTCTGATCAAGAGCACTTCCCCCCTTGGAAATATACTGTCTCTTCCACATAGCCAACCTTTTCCTAAACCTCTCTTCAACACAATCCCATACCACCTCTGATTTGAAAGGTGCCCCCAAAGGCAAACCCAAATACCTGGAAGGCAGACCACCCACCTTACAACCCAACTCCAGAGCCAAATCCTCTATATCAGTCACCATCCCCACCGGAATAAGCTCACTCTTCTCCAAGTTAACTTTCAGACCTGAGCAAGCCTCAAACCACATGAGAAGCCAACTTAGATACGTCAACTGATCCTGGGACTCCTCACAAAACACCAAGGTGTCGTCCACAAAGAGCAAATGGGATATCAGAATCCCTTCTCCACCCCTACCTCTAACCCTCCATCCAGATAAAAAACCCTCACTGATGGCCCTTCTCATTAAGCAACTAAACACCTCCATAGTTATCACAAACAGGTAAGGGGATAGGGGGTCACCTTGTCTCAAACCCCTTGAGCTTTGGAAGAATCCGGAAGGAGAGCCATTTATCAGAACGGAGTATCTAACAGTTGAGATACACCACTTTATCCACATAATCCATCTCTCCCCAAATCCCATTTGCTTTAACACAGCCAACAAGAACTTCCAGCCAACACGATCAAAAGCCTTCTCTATATCCAATTTGCACATCACGCCCCCTTGATTGCTTTTCAATCTGGAGTCCACAGCCTCATTAGCAATCAAAACTGCATCAAGAATTTGCCTACCCTCCACAAACGCATTTTGGGGTTCCGAAATCACTGTTCCCATAACCTTCTTGATTCTATTTGCCAACACCTTGGCCAACAACTTGTAAAGGCTTCCCACAAGGCTAATCGGTCTAAAATCTTTCAAATCTTCTGCCCCTCCCTTCTTAGGGACTAAAACCAAGAAGGTTGCATTTAGGGATTTTACAAATCTGCCCCTTTCATGGAATTCTCTAAAAAAGCCCATAATTTCAAACTTCACCACATCCCACCCATAAAGCCAGAATGCCATTGTAAAGCCATCCGGCCCCGGGGCTTTGTCTTTGCCTAGGTCCGTAAAAGCTGCTAACACCTCTTCCTCCTTGAAAGGGATCTCCAACCCCTCAGCCTCACTGATATCTAACCTCATAAAAGAGATCCCGTCAACACTAGGACGCCACCCCTCTTCCTCCTGGTACAGCTCTTGAAACGCCCCCACCACACTGTTTCTTAAGTTATTTTCCTCTGAATGCCAATAACCATTAACTTTCAACTTGGACAGCCAGTTTCTTCTACAATGAGCATTCGCCATCTTATGAAAGAATCTGGTATTATTATCCCCCTCCTTCAACCACAACTCCCTAGACTTCTGTCTCCAGAAAATCTCTTCTTTTATCACCCAAGACTTGTAGGCCTCCCTTGCTCCATTTCTTGCTTCACAATCTTCCATATTTAAAACATCATATTTCTCCTTTTCATCCCAGTACTCAACCTGCTTAAGAGCTTCAATCTTTTTAGCCTCAACTAACCCAAACTCCTCCTTATTCCAAATCTTCAAAATATTTTTAAGGGCCCTCAGTTTAGCATCTAAAATGTAGCTAGCTGACCCAGTAAACTTTAAACTCCCCCACCACATCTTCAACTTGTCTTTAAAACCCTCCTCCTCCAACCACATGTTCTCAAACCTGAAAGGGGAAGGACCCCTCTTCAAACCTCCTCCTTCCAAGAGAATGGGGAAGTGATCCGAGACAGGTCTAGGGAGAATGCCCTGCACAGCACCATTGAACATATTATCCCAACTATCCGTCACTAAGAACCTATCCAGCCTAGACTGGACCCGGTTATTCAAACCCCCTCTCCAAGTAAACGGACCCCCCCTCAATGGATAGTCCCTGAGCTCCAGATCCTCTACCACTTCTGAGAATCTCCTCATAGAAGCTGTAAGACCACCTCCCCTGCTACGCTCCTCTGGAAACCTTACCAAGTTGAAATCCCCTCCCACACACCAAGGGTCACTCCATAATCCTTTAACTGACCCAAGTTCCTCCCAAAACTCCTCTCTATCACCACTGCAAACCGGCCCATACACCCCAGTGAACACCCACACAACACCATCCACACAATTTTTGAACCGGCACGAAATTGAGAACACTCCTTTTTCCCATCCCACCAGCTCCACCACCCTGTTGTCCCAGAACACCAAAATACCCCCAGCTGCTCCCCTAGAGTTGACTGCTCTCCACTCTATATTTCTTCCCACCCCCAAACTTCGAACAAGCCCCGTAGACATTTCTTTAATTTTAGTTTCCTGTAAACAAACCACATCCACTCTCTGGGATTTAATAATTGACTTAATGATCCTCCTTTTATCCCTATCATTAGCCCCTCTAACATTCCATGACAGAATTCTTATCTTCATTTACACCCTGATCCTGAAGCCCCTCTAGAAAAGCCCGTGCTAGATCCCATTTTCGCCTTTTTGTAACTAACCGTCCACTCCAACTTCTTGAGTTCCCTACTGGATTTTGAAGATTTTAAGCTCGTCCTCATAGTCACCCCATCCCTGCCCTTTTGCTCCATTCTCCCCTTCATTCTTCTTAAGAGATAAGATTTCCTCTTCGAAGCCTTTCGTTGGCATCCCCAAACAGTGGCTGAATCTCGCAAGGCTACTCGTACTCCATCCTTCCCCACTTTCCCCTTCTTCTATGTGACATGCTTCCTCTTCCTCACAGAGACTCATAAAAACCTCCCCAACTGGTACCAGAGCTAGCTCCTTTCCTTTTTTGGCATCACCCGAGTCCCGAAGATGTCCACTCCCATCTCCGCAAGCCGACGCGGCACTGATTCTCCCCAATCTTATCTCCTAACAATCCAACTCCCCTTCCGCACCAAAAATCACCCCCTCCGAAGTCCCGATGGCCTCGGCGATGCCCCCAAAAGAAGAAGAAGAAGAAAGGTGGGAGTGTCCCCGATGCCCCAACTGAGAAAGAGGAGAAGGACCAGCATCGTACCTGGAAGCCTCCTCCATTAGAGCCTCGTCGGTGCCTCTCCATCCACGCGGCGTCAACACGACAGCATTTACAGCTTGGACCACCATGAGCTCTGGATCCATCCCCTCTTCAGCCTCCGCGGGAACAGAGGAAGCCCTAGCCGAGGAGGACCGCTCCTCAAACTCTATTCCAGAAGTGGGCTTAGAAGCCCACCCCCAACCCTCCTTTTTAAAACTAACGGGTAGTGGGCTTTTGGCCCAAAACCTGTCCTCACTTAAGCCCAAGTCACTCTTTCCTTTATAAGCCTGCCCCTTATCTTTTCTGGGCCCAAACCCGCTGTTTGAATGGCCCAAATCACCTGCGGAGGGCCTCCTTCCCTCAGCCACCTCTGCGCCTGCCGCCTCACCTTGCCCTCTGCCACACTCAACCTGAACCCTTGACGCCTAAGCCTGCAGACCACTTTTGCCATTTTGAAAACCTCTCACGCTACCACTGGCGCGTGAATCTCCCCTACCCTCATACCTGACCTCCCGCCTCTCCTCATTGGATCAGGGTGATCTTGCTACCACCTCCGAGAACCATGGAGGATTTTCCCACCAAAGACTCACCGTCCAACAACGGTTCCCGGCTACCACCTGTAACGTACCCTGTCTAATCTTTCCCGGAGCTTTCACCAAAATGCGAGCCCACTGTAGCTCGGAGAAAAAGGTTGTATCCTCATCCACAGCTATAAATCCCCCGCATCTCTCTCCTATACTCTTGAACACTTCTCTACTCCAAAGGTGAAGGGGTAGACCGACTACTTTCACCCACACATCCTTTGGGTGGCTTCCATTTCTGCAACAACCCACTTCAGGTCCCCATTTCTGCAAGAAAAACTCTCTCATCTGAAGACTTCTACTACCCCTTAATAGCACCCAGTCCGCTTCCACCTTATCTTCAAATTCGAACAGCACTAGGGCTCCACCCAACCGGGAGATTTTTAGACCTCCCTTGAGAGACCAACTTTCATACGCCCACTCTTCCAAGAAGGACAAAGGCGGAACATCCTCAACATTATCACCAAAACATCCTACCAAGCAGCGACTAAGCTGCACTTCCCTTCTGGTCAAGTCTCGCTCACCAACATGCACCCATAAAGCTTCCCCTAATTCTCCTTTCTCCATTCTCACAGCATCTGGAAAAACTCCTTTCCCTTTCTCCTTTCCTTTACCTCTATAATCTTCCTTTACAGAGGTGGAATTACCCAGTTCAAACTTCTTCATGGGTTGAGTAGTAATTCCAAGAGCTCTTAGCTTCTGAGCCAGCATGAACCAACCACCTACTAATCCCTTACCTTCTGGGAAAACTAGACAAAACCTCTTCGCCTCCGAGTCCCTCACCGAACAAAGCAGATACCTACCTGCAATATTTGAACGACACTCCAACCTATATTTCCTTCCTCCTTCTTCCCAAGCTCTAAGGCTCCTCGAGCTTGATTCATCTCTGCACCACTCTTCCACTCCTTCCAGCAGAGAACTGAGGCTCTTTGCTCCAAATTTTATCCAAGAAGAGAAGCCTTTGCTTCTTTCCAGAATAACCCCCCTCAGTTTGCCTCGAGTCTCTTCAATGGTGATCTCAAATGTCTTTGACTCCACAGCAAACCAGCTCTTACCCCCCTTCGGAGCTCCTTCCCCCTCCGAGAAGGCAGCCATTACAGTATCTCAAACTTTATATATGAGCACTACCACTTGTTAGATCAGCTTAACATTGTCCAAATCCCATATTCTTCATCACAAGACCATTCACTATTAATCCTTAATAAAATTATTGAATGATCTTTGATCCTAAAGATTTATGGTAGTGGTGCATAGCCCAGCTGTTAGGGAAGTGATCTATGCTAAGGAGCAATTCTAGTAGAGTTATTTGTAAGCTTGATATTGAGAAGGCTTATGATCATGTTAGCTAGAAATTCTTGCTAGCTATTCTTGATAAGATAGGTTTTGGCCAGAAATGGATTAAATGGATCAAGTGATGTGTTTCTACAGCAAAATTTTCTATTCTAGTAAATGGTACCCAAATAGGCTTCTTCCAAGGGTCTAAAGGGCTAAGGCAAGAAGAGGACTCTTTCTATCCCTACTTATATGTGTTAGTGATGGAGCCGTTTAGTTGTCTTTTTGGAGAGGGCTAGAGAGGGTGGTCTTTTATTTCAAAGCCAAGGAGAGGGAAGGGTAGGGGAAGAGGTTTCCCATTTATTGCTTGCCGATGATAACTTATTTTTTTTTAGGCTTCTCAAACTCTAATAGTCCATTTAAGTTGGCTTCTAATATATTTTGAAGCAATCTCGAGCCTAAAAATCAACCTTGAAAAAGGAAACTCAATTCCTATTGGCGGGCCTGTCAATGCGGAGGTTTTGGTAGCACAATTCAGATTTAAGGTGGGGAATCTTCCATCTACCGACTTAAATTTTCTTTAGGAGCTTCATGCAAGGAAGATACAATGTGGGATAAGGTGGAGGACAGATTTCGACAAAAGCTATCAATGTGGAAAAGAAAGTATATTTTGAACTGATTCATAGTACCTTATCCAATTTGGCTATCTACTTCATGCCTTGTTCAGCATTCCTAGAAAAGTTAGAGTGAGGCTTGAAAAGATTCAAAGAGATTTCCTTTAGGGAGAGGGTGCTTTAGGGAAAAGCTACATTTAGTGAAATGGTAAATCATCTACAAACAAAAGAGAGAGGGAGGGCTTAGCATTAGATGTCTTCCTACTCTTAATAAAACTCTTTTGAGAAAGTGGAGTTTGAGATGTACTTCTAAGGAGAGGCTTTTTGGAAGCAGGTTATTAAGAAAAAGTATAAAAGGAGGAAGGGGGTTGGAGGTCTTGCATAGCAAGAGGTGGGAATGGGGTCGGGCTATGAAAAGCTATTAGGAAAGGGTGGGGGACCTTTTCAACAATAAAACTTCTTTTGAGGTGGGAGATGGGAGGAGGTTAGAGTTTTGGAAGGATAGATGGGTTTTGGAAGAACCCTTCTGCACGTCTTTTCCCACTCTAAATGCCTTAGCTATGGCTAAAGAAGCCTAGGTAGCAAATGTATGGGAAGAGCAAGAGGAGGGGGGATACTGAAATCCATGTTTTTTTTTTTGATAAGTAAATAAGATTTCATATATAAAAGAGACGCTAAAAAAACAACTCAAAGTATATACAATACCTATACACCCGCCTTCAACTTCAACAAGGCCAAAAGACAAAGAAAACCCAACACCACAAACCTACTTAGAACCCAACCAATCAATAAAATTAGCTATAGTTAGAGGGCAATCATCTATGAACAACTTAGTCTCAGCCCAAAAAGTAAGAATAAAAGAGTGTTTTAATCTCTGAATTGACAACAAATCATCCTTGAAAACCAATCTATTCCTCGCCTTCCAAACCGTCTAGAAAATGTGAAGAGGAGCAGCTCTCCACGCCTTCTTGCGTTTTTTGCCCAGGAAAAAACCATTCCAACTTAGAAGGGTCTCTCTAACTGAATAAGGCAAGACCCGATACACCCCAAATAAAGTAAAAAGTAGATCCCATAACACCCTTGTTCTTGAACAATGAAGGAGAAGATGGTTTATGTTCTCCTCTTTCTCAAGACACATAAAGCATCTATTTGCCAAAACCCATCCTCTTTTCTGGACCATATCCAAGGTTAAGGCTTTGCCCCACGTAGCCTCCCATGCAAAGAAACTAATCTTAGGCTGCACATTCACATTCCAAATATAGCTTGAAGGAAACAAAGATGAACCACCCGCTTCAAGGGCTACATAGAGAGACTTGACCGAGAATTTTCCACTCTTAGTTTCAGTCCAGGACACCATATCCTCCACATCCTCAATAACTCTCTTACCCTGTAGCCTCTCCAAAAATCTTTCCGCCTCCTCTACCTCCCAATCATTGAAAGCTCTTAAGAAACATGGGTTCCAACCCCCCCCCCCCCTTCAGCCAAGGGGTCCCAAATATCTGCCACCCACACTTCCTTCTCAACAATCAAAGCAAAAAGAGAAGGAAAGGACATACACAGAGGAGAATCCCCACACCATCTATCCCTCCAAAAACTCACCCTTCTCCCATTACCAACTATGAAAACCAACCTATCGCTCACCAACTTCCAATTCCATCCTTATTCCTTTCCACAACCCCATACCATGAGCCTCTCTCACTTCTCAAGAGCAACAACCCCCTTTATCTTCTCCATACTTCCCTCTAATCACTTGATTCCACAAAGCCTCTCTCTCATTTGCGAAACGCCAATTCCATTTAGCAAGAAATGATTAGGAGTTGGAAATTATGGAGTCTTTTTTCATAAGGTTACAAGGGAAAGTTATGAAGAGAGGAGAGGACAAGATGGTGTGGACAAGTTCAAGGAATGGTGTCTTTTTGGTCAAATCTCTTTATTCTATGCTAGAGTAAAGGCGCTCAATCCTTTTTCCCAATAGACATTATTTAGAATCCATTGGTCTCATCTAAAGTGAGTTTTCTTGCTTAGAAAGCTTGTTGGGGGTAGGTATTGACTTTAGATCAACTTAAAAGAAGAGGATGGTCTTTAGCAACACGTTACCTTTCTAAAGTGAGGTGGAATCAATTGATCGCATCCTTCTTCATTGCTCTAAAGCTAAGGAGCTATTGCACTTGCTAATTGCTTTATTCAAAGTAGTTTGGGTCCATCCTTTGATTAGGGAGACTCTCTTAAGTTAGCATGACTATTTCATGGGAAAAAAGTGTAAGAAAGTCTAGGGAGCTATCTCATTGTGTATTTTTTTTAGATTTTGTGGAAAGAAAGAAATTGAAGAACCTTTGAATATGCAGAGTAATTGGCTCAAACATCGAACAGCTCATTTGTTTAAAGTTTGCTGACATGGGTTAGGGTGTACATAGCACAAGGATCGATTCAAGTTTGTAGATTGCATGGGACCTAGATGAGGGAGGGAGCAGTTTTTATATTTTCCCTCTTTCAGGCTATGCCTTTTGTTTCCCTTTGTATACATCTTGTATACCTAAGTTATAGCTCTTTTTATTAATATGTTTCTTCTCATTGCTTACTGTCAAAAGAAAAGTCACAACCTGTTTAGAAATGAAAATATCCAAAAATGGAATTGAAACAAAGTAAACTTCTGGCATGGAAATGCTTAAAAGCATATAATCTAGACTTATGCAAAATAAATAAGCCTGAAAAACAAACAGCTTAACAAATCGACAATTCAACAATGAGAATTGACAAGCTATAAGGAAAAGAAAACAATTCTTTAAAACCTAATATTTATAATAAGCATTACGAACTTTGATGATCAAATGGTTTCTTAACAGCAAGAAAAAAAAAATCTAATAGTAGGCTTAGTAGCATGAAAACACACCTAATGATATGACTGCAACAATATATCGTGCTGCTATGCAATAATTACATTTGACAATGATATTTATGACACATTGAAGCATCAGAAAATTTTACATAATAAGGTTACAATTGCCCCTGCCAAGGAATCCATAATGAGACATGACAAGAACAAGGATCAATACTATCAAATGCTTCTAACCTAAGAACTATGATCCATGCAAATGGATTTAACATGGCAGTCCAACAAGAATAGAAGGTAGCAGACACTGAAGCAATTCCCCAAAATCTAGAAACATATGTAATTATGCAAAAAATGAACATGTATGTATTTATCTATATTTCAGTTTACATGTTCATAAAAGGATCATAGCAAAAAATAAAAAGGGTAATACTAAAAGCAACTTGAGAGAAAAAGAAAAGCATACACTCTGTTTCTATGCACATTTTTGAAGTAAATAAAGGTTTACACTCAAGTGCTCAATAGGTCTCAGACAGGACAAAAGCAGTCACGGCATTATGTCTGAAAGTATTTGAAACACCAATTGCCACCAAGGAGAAGTGTCAAACATATCATGGTTATTAGTCTCCAATAAAGAATAATAATGTTTTCTTCTTATTAGCAATGTATTAAATGTAAACTTTACAACCTTCCATCATGAATTCAAACAGATGGAAGAAGTATCCCACCTCAATTAAACAAAAGTACTAAAGCTTTTAAAATAAGAAAGATTACTATAATTTCCTTTTTTTTCCTTAAAGATTTGCTTCAAGATGATCATTACAGATTACAATAATACAAATTGTAAAATAAATTTACTTTATTTTCTCTTTTTCTCCCAACCACACTCTTTCATAGGATGATTCATTACACCTGTTCAATATTAACAGTAAGGTTTTCCATTCACCCACAGTGATTGAAAGCATAAGCAATCCAGAGTTCTAAAATTTTCAAAAATATCCTTTTAACATACCAAGTTAATTGTAAATTTCAAACTGACTTTCCTTTCATCTCTTCTCAAATATCTTTAACAAGGCACTTCTATATGTGATTGATCTTTTCGCTAAGCAAATATAGCAAGATTTTAATCTTTCTTTTTCCCTTTTAACATACCAAGTTAATTATAAATTTCAAACTGAGTTTCATTTCATCTCTTCTCCTCAAATATCTTTAACAAGGCACTTCCATATGTGATTGATTTTTTCACTAAGCAATATGGCAAGATTTTAATATTTCTTTTTCCAAATCATTAACTCCTCATAATCAACCTTATTCCCTTTTTTTTAATCACAAACAAGCATTTTCAGTCATCAATCAATTGATAAATATAAGAAGGATAAGCAATCCTTCAAAGATGCACAAAAGTTGGTAGAAATTAACAAAAAATTAGAACCACAAAAACTAGCCCCTCCTCATAAAAACTTGCTATACAGGAGAAAAAATATTGGATACTCAAGGGGGAAGGAAATCTCCAACAAAGGAGGTCACATATGCTTTGCTCCTTTTTTGGCTAATTGATCATGGACTTGGTTAGCTAACAGAAGAATCCAAGAGAAAGAACAATCCAGCTCATTCGCAGTATCGATGATTTTGCTCATCCAATTGTCAAATTTCATTAACCCTTTTCCTTATTAGTTATCCAAGATATTGCAATAAAAAATCTCCCTCTACAATTAGATTGGATAGAGAGAGACTTTTTGCCTACATCAAACCCTCCAATAATGTCAATATCTCTGCCTTAATGGCTAATCCCATTTCTGCATGCTTAGAGAAAGCTCTCAATACAGTGCCAAAATGATCTCTAATCACACCTCCAGTACCTACCCATCCAGAGTTACCCAATAAACATCCAAGTTTAACTTTACTGAACCTACTACAAAGGGTAACCAGTCAATCATTATGTTCTTCTTCAAATTGATAGAATAGCAAGCACTCTTTCAATCTAGCATTAAAAGACACGATGGAATATCTGCAAAAGGTTAGGTGATCAAGGCCCATATAGAAGGGGAAAAGAAATTGAGTCCTAAATGGCATCTGTCAATCTCCATTTATCCTCGAAAATCCTTGCAATCCTCTCCAACCAAAAAATCAAATCAAAGACAAGACAACCACCTACCAAAGAATCTTCCCTTTTGGAAGGCTTCCAAAGAAAATTTCCATCATCTTTGTTGTGACTCCAGGAGTAATCCAATCAAGATTGGCAATATTGAACAATCTATGCCAAAAGGACCAATGCAGCTGGACAATGAAAAAATAAATGGTCAGCTAATTCACTACTCTTTAAGCACATCACACGATTGTCTGGACTAAGAGCTTTGTTAGGCCTCCTCAATTGAAGCAAGTTGTTGGTAGTAACCTTCTTATTTGCCACAAGCCAAGCAAAAGCCTTAACCTTTGGAGGAGCTTTTGAGCTCCAACTTAGCCAAGTAGGAGCAAAAGAAGTAATAACAGGAGAATGAGGAAAGATTAAGAGAGCTTTATAGAAGAAGCTCATAGAGAAACGTCCAGAGGGAGTCAATGACCAAACTCTTTCATCTAGAAAGAGAGGTGATATACATATACATGAAGCAAAGAAGAAAGAACGCTAGTTAGTTCCTCAATCTTTGGATCAAAAAGGTTTCAATGAAAATTGAAATTCCAAGATGAATTAAAAACTTAGCTACAATTCAGTAAAGAAGGAAGCAACCCACACTCATTAAGTCAAAAGGCCACTAAAGTTAATATCACATCATATAATCATACATTCACTTAATAGATGGAATAGTTTTTAAGTTTCAATATTTTCACATCTCAATCCGTAAAAGCATATCTTATGTTAACTTTTATCTTAAAAAATTTCTTACTAATGCATCCAATCAAGTACATAAGATTGTTACTATTTTTTTTTATAGGCAATAAACCAAAAAAAAAAAAGCACACCAAAGTATATTGGACATATACCGTAGACACCAAATGGCAATGTCAAAAAAGAAAGAACATTAAAAACAGCTCTCTCCCACAGTTACGTGAAAACATCAAATGTGAGCACTACCCTTGCCATGGGCATGGATATGAAGATGAGCCAAACGTTGTCAAACAAAAGACAAAAAGAAAATGTTCATTTTTCCAGAGGTTCCAAATGATATCCTAATATTCCTAATCTACTTCTTTCATATTTCAAAAATTATTGTAGTTTGCATGTAAGGATAGTTTAGAATGAACACTTATTTCACCATTGAATATAAAAGAAGAAAAATTAGAATACTTTGACAATTTATCACGTTCTTGTGTCCTAATATTAAGAGGTTGGATAAATTCAATGCACGTGAATACATAAATAAAAGAATCCATATTACAAACCCTAGTGAGGTAGTAATAAACTTTAGTCTAAGGAATGTGGAATTACCTATCAAGAAAAATAGAAATATATTTTTTTTTAATAGCCAAATAGTATATATATATATATATATATATATATTAATAACGCCTATGCAAACAGTGCAACAAAGTACACACAATATATGAAGCTAAAAAAGCACACTAGAAGTGGAGAGAATAGCAAAAAAAAAAAAAATAGAATTCTCATCCTCACTTAAAAGCCTAGCATTGTCAAAGAAAGATCATCTATGTATACTCCTGACACATTCCAAAAAAGTAGTCACTAAAGAAGCTTTAAGTGTTTGTTTTCACTATTCTAAGCCTTCAAAGGACCTCTTATTTCTTTCCTTCTACAATGTCTAAAATTTTATTTTATTTTTTTTATAGGTAAAGAAAATTTTCATATAAAAAGAGACACCAAAAAAGCGACTCAAGGTATACAATACCTATACACCCACCTCCAAAAAGGCCAAAAAGAACCTAGATGGCCCGGAAAACAACCTTAATTAGAGCTCAACCAATCAATAAAATTAACTATAGTTAGAGGGCAGTCAACTATAAACAACTTAGCCTCTGACCAAATAGAAAGAACAAAAGAATATTTCACTCTCTAGATTGACAACACATCATTCTTGAAGGCCAATCTATTTCTCACCTTCCAAACCATCCAAAAAATGTAAAGAGGAGCAGCTCTCCACACCTTCTTGCGCTTTTTGCCCACAAAAGAACCATGCCAGTTAAGAAGAGTCTCTCTAACTAAAGAAGGCAGCAATCAAGACACCCCAAATAGAGTAAAGAGTAAATCCCATAAAGCCCTTGTTTTTTAACAATGTAGAAGGAGATGATCTATGATCTCCTCTTTCTCAAGACACATAAAGCATCTATTTGCCAAGGCCCGTCCTCTTTTCTACAACGTCTAAAATAGACACAAAGGAGCGGTCCTCCATTTTTTTTTTCATTTCTTCCCATGAAAGATCTACACCAACCTACCATATTTCCTCCTACTAAAGAGTGCATCACCAAGCCACCCCAAACAAAAAGATAACCAATTGCCACAGGATACTTGCTTTAAGGCAATGAAATAGTAAACGATTAATCAATCCTTCCTCAACTTTACACATATAGCATCTATTTGGCATTATTCATCCCATCCTTCTATACTAATCAATCACTAAAATTCATTCCCATGTTACTTTCAATGCAAAGAGCCCCCAACTTCACAAGTACCTAGGGATTCCAAATGATGTTTTTAGGGAAAGGCTCTCTTCTTCCTCAAACTAAGGAGTGGTAAATGATTTAATCGAGAACTCGCCACACTTACATTACTTCCACCCCAATTTTTTATTTTTTTATTTTTTTTTTTTGATAAGCTACTTCCACCCCAATTTGTCATCCTCCTCTCTACTAACTGAGCTCTTCTACATATTCTATAAAAAGTCTATCACCCCTTCAATCATTCAATTATGAATTGTCTTGAGAAGCAAGGACTTCACTCACTTCCCTCCCCAACTTGCTCCCACACCACTGCTATACATGAATCTTTATCGTTGGCTATAAAGAATAATGTCAAGAAAGGCACTTCCAAAGATAAGTCTCCACATCATCTATCCCTCCAAAATTTGGCCAATCTTCCATGGCCAATTATGAAATGAGATCTGCTCATGAAGGACTCCCTCCCATTTCTAATGACCTTGCACGCACCCAACCCATGATCATCCCTCACACCCTTTGAACACCAACCCCTATTCCTTCCCTAAATTTTTGTGCTATTAACATTTTTCCATAAAGATTCCCTATGATTTAAAAATCTCCAACTACACTTGCCAAAGAACGTCTTGTTAAGGGTAGAGAGATTTCTAATGTCAAGACCCCCATCCTTTTTGTTCGAATAGGCTATGAACCAATTAAGGATATGGGTTTTTTCAATGATACGGGCCCCACCCCAAAGGATGTTTCTTTGAATCTACTCCAATTGTACACTCACCTTTATTGAAATGACAAACAAAGACATAAGATAAATTGGTAATTTCAACAATGTACTTTTAAGCCCTTGAGGCCTGGCTCAAGTGGTAAAGGATCAGGAGGGTTTGTGGGAGGTTCTAGGTTCAAGTCCGAGTGGAGACAAAAAATTTACCTATCCAAAAAAAAAAAACACAACACCTCTAGTGAAATGACAATTTAAGACATAAGATAAATTGGTAATTTCAACATTTTTTTTTTTTAGGTAAGAAAAGATCTATTAAGAAGAGGCGCCAAAAAAGCGACTCAAGGTATACAATACCTATACACCCACCGCCAAACTGACCAAAAAAGTTCAAATAAACAAGCACCCAGCTGGGTTAAAAAACAACCTTAACTAGAGCCCAACCAATTAATAAAACTGACTATAGTTAGAGGGTAATCAACTATAAACAACTTGGCCTCTGACCATAGGGAAAAAACAAAAAAGTATTTGAGTCTTTGGATTAACAACACATCATCATTGAAGGTCAATTTATTTCTCGCCTTCCAAACCGTCCAAAATATGCAAAGAGGAGTTGCTCTCCACACCTTTTTGCGCTTTTTGCTCACAAATGAACCATGCCAACTAAGGAGAGTCTCTCTAACTGAGGAAAGCAGCACCCATGACACCCCAAACAAAGTAAATAGCAAATCCCATAAGACCCTTGTTTTTGTACAATGAAGAAGAAGATGGTCTATAGTCTCTTCCTTCTCATAACACAAAAAGCATCTATTTGCAAAGGCCCACCCTCTTTTTTGAATTAAATCCAAGGTTAAAATTTTCCCCCATGTAGCCTCCCAAACAAAGAAGCTAATCTTGGGCTTCACCCACACATTCGAAATGCAACTTGAAGGAAAAAGAGAAGGGTTGTCCAGCTCATAAACATAGTAAAGGGATTTGACCGAGAACTTTTCACTCTTTGTTTCGGTCCAAAACACCATGTCTTCCACATCTCCGCGCACTCTCTTCCTATGCAACCGCTCCAAGAAGCTTTCCACCTCCCAATCATTAAAGGCTCTTGAGAAACAAGGATTTCATTCCCCCCCTCCCGCCAAAGGGTCCCAAATATCCGCCACCCACGCTTCCTTATCATCAGCTAAAGCAAACAAGGAAGGGAAGGACATGCACAATGGAGAATCCCTGCACCACTTATCCCTCCAAAATCTCACCCTCCTCCCGTTCCCTACCAGGGAGGAAATCCTAGAACTTATAAAGTCTCAATCCATCCTTATCCCTTTCCAAAGCCCCACACCATACACCTCTCTCACTTTCCAAGAACACCATCCCCCTCTATCCTCCCCGTACTTCCCTCTAATCACTTGATTCCACAAAGCCTCTCTCTAACCGCCTCCCCAAAGGAAATCCCTTTGAATTTGCTTTAATCTTTGTCTAACTGAGTTTGGCATGCGCATCAAAGACGTAAAATAGATGGGTAAATTCGACAACATACTTTGAACTAGGGTCGCCCCCCCTCCTTTGGATATGTATTGTCTCTTCCACATAGCCAACCTTCTGCGGAACCAACCTTCTGCGGAACCGCTCTTCCACACCATCCCAAACTGTCACTAACTTAAACGGTGCACCCAAAGGAAGGTCCAAATCAGTGGACGGGAGGCTGCCCACTCAACCAAAATCCATAGCAAGATCATCAATATTCTCCACCCTACCTACTAGAATTAGTTCACTCTTTTCCAAGTTTATTCTCAACCCCGACACGGCCTCAAACCACATAAGCAACCAACTAAGATAGGTCAATTGATCTTGGGAAGCTTGGCAAAACACCAAGGTATCGTCAGCAAACAACAAATGGGAAATCTGAACCCCTTTTTTACTCCTACCCTTCACCCTCCAACCCGACAAAAAACCTCCTCCACTGCCCTCTAAATGAGACAACTAAACACTTCCATAGCAATCACAAATAAATAAGGCAAAAGCAGATCCCCTTGCCTCAAACCCCTTGAGCTTTGAAAGAAACCCATAGAGGTGTCATTAACCAACACAGAGAAACTTGCAGTGGAAATGCACCACTTGATCCACCCAACCCATTTTCTGCATAACTTTAAGAAGAAATGATCAGTCCACATGGTCATACGCCTTCTCTATGTCAAGTTTACACAAAAAGTCATATTCATTATTCTTCAAGAGTGAATCAATAGCTTCATTAGCTATCAGCACTGCATCTAGGATTTGTCTTCCCTCCAGAAAAGCCCCTTGGGCCTTAGAAACCACTTTTCTTAGCCTATTGACTAAAACCTTGGCCATCCACTTGTACAAACCCCCCATCAAACTTATAGGCCTAAAATCTCTTATATCTTCAGCACCCGTATTTTTTGGGATTAAAACCAAAAAGGTTGCATTCAAGCTTTTAACAAAGTTACCATGTTCATAAAATTCCCTGAAGAAACTCATTATATAATCCTTCACAAAATCCTAAGAAAACTACCAAAATACCATAGAGAAACTGTCAGGCCCTGGTGCTTTGTTCCCACTACACCCCAACAGAGCACCATACACCTCCTCTTCTGTGAACAGCACCTCCAAAGCTAGAGCATCCAAAGTCTCCAAAGTCTTAAACTACAACCCAAACAGGAAAGGACAACAAAGACCGAAAGGCTCTGACCACCCCATCCCTTATTTCATTCTCCTCTAAAAACCAAACACCATTAATCTTAATTATGTCCACGATATTCCTCCTTCTGTGTGCATTAATCATCTTGTGAAAGAATCTCATATTTTTCTCACCCTTTTTTAGCCACACTTCCCTAGATTTTTGCCGCCAAGAGATTTCTTCTAACATAACCCATTTTTTATAATCTTCCCTCACTTCTTTTCTAGCTTCCAACTCCTCCAAAGACAGGGTGCTAGTCTTTTCCTCAGCATCCTAATAGTCCACCTGGTTTAGAGCCAAATCCTTCCTAGCTTCAACCTTACCAAAAACATCTTTGTTCCACTCCTTTAGTTTAGACTTCAAGGCCTTTAATTTTGCCGCCAAAATAAAACTTGAAGAGCCACTAAAGTTGTCCCCCTCCCACCACAACTTCAAAAGATCCTTAAAGCCCTCCACCTTCAGCCACATATTCTCAAATCTAAAAGGGGAGGGGCCTCTTCTCAAACCTCCTCCATTTAAAAGAATCGGGAAATGATCAGACACAGGTCTCGGAAGGACACTGCATCGACCCACTAAACCAGCAGTCCCACCCCTCATTCACTAAGAAACGATTCAACCTTGACATTGATTGATTGTTTGCCCTTCCACTTCATGTAAAAGGCCCCCCCAACAATGGAAAGGTCCTTTAACTCTAAGTCTTCTATTAACTCAGAGAACCTTCTCATGTCTGAGTTCAAACACCCTCCCCTATTGCACTCTTCAAGGCATTTAATCGAGTTAAAATCCCCTGTAACACACCACAAACCACTCCAAAGTCCCTTTATAGCCCCTAGCTCACCCCAAAACCACTCCCTATCCCTCTCCTGTTGGTAATTTCAACAATGTACTCTTAAGCCCTTGAGGCCCGACTCAAGTGGTAAAGGATTGGGGAGGGTTTGTGGGAGATTCTAGGTTCAAGTCTTAGTGGGGACAAAAAATTTACCTATCAAAAAACAAAAAAAAAAAAAAACAAAAAAACCATTATTGAAATGACAAAGACATAAGATAAATTGGTAATTTCAACAGTATACTTTTAAGCCCTTGAGGTTCGGCTCAAGTGGTAAAGGATTGGGGAGGGTTTGTGAGAGGTTCTAGGTTCAAGTCCCAGTGGGGACAAAAAATTTACCTATCAAAAAAAAAAAAGAAAAAAAACAATATACTTTTAATATAAATTTATTAACAATATATATATATATATATATATTATTAAGAAGAATACATATTTTATTTATTAGGCGTTGTTAATATATTTGATCTTTGACTATCAAAAAAAAAAAAAAGGAATTGTGCTTAGCAATGCAAGTGTCCTAAGAATGGCACCCAAAGGCACCAGGAAACATCATATTGCTTCACTAGGCCATCAAGCACAAAGGAAAATTGCAAGAAGGAAACTGACTATTCTAGGTAACAAAGTGTCATTTCTTGGAGTAGTCATTCATTACACTAGCTCCACTTCCTTTGTAGTGGTTTTCTTGCTT
Organism: Vitis vinifera; assembly: GCF_030704535.1. Classification (NCBI taxonomy): domain Eukaryota; kingdom Viridiplantae; phylum Streptophyta; class Magnoliopsida; order Vitales; family Vitaceae; genus Vitis; species Vitis vinifera. The sequence continues at coordinate 18,496,871 of NC_081815.1, read as the reverse complement.
CCACTAGTTTTATAATCTTTTTATTAGCTTCTTTAATGATAACCCATCTTCCCTGCACTTTCAAGTTCAAAGCAATTAGAAAAAAAAAACTAATTAATTAATTAATATATAAAAGATTGATGGTGGGTTGGGCCTTTGTTCAAATTTTAAAGAGCTTATTCTTTGAGATTGATGGGCTAGCTTCCATCACGCATAGTTTTTAGGTCTAATGCATTGGTTAATTTGGAAGATGAAATTCTCTTATTGACCTCTTTTATCATAGCCTAATTATTCTTGATTTGGATCCTCCCCAGAGTTTCTTAGGGCTTTAGATAGAGGTAAAGTGTATGTTAAGAGATAGAGTTCCAGCCAGCTGTAAATGTGTTACTTACCCTTCTAAAGCCTTACCCTTCATCCTAAGGAAAGTTGGTATGGTTGGAGATGTTGTGTTTGTTACATCTCAGGTGACTGATATGCGTTTTGTTATCCCATCTTCACCTGCACTTCTTAAAGGTGGAATTGGATTTCACCTTTAAGAAGTTAATGCCATGTATCTCAAATTCCAATTTGGATTTATATTTTCATTAGAATTCCCTTAAGAGTGGAATTTCTTGTAAAATAAACTTCTTGTACGTTTTTCTAGTGGGAATAAGATTTCTTTTTTAATGGAGGAAAGTTATGAGATAGAAATGAATCAAACCAACTCTACAAGGTTTGTGGAGATAGAGATGAATCTATGACAATTTGTAGAAGATTTGCAGAGATGGCAATGTGCTTATAATAATTTTACAATATTTATGGGAATGATTGGATGAGATGGACTTATAACAGTTTTATAGGGTCTACAGGGATGGAGATGGGCTTATAATGCTTTTTACTAGGTTTGAGATATGAATGAGAGAGAGCATGAACCTAGAACAGTTTTACAAAATTTCTGGAGATCAAGGAGAGAAGGTAAACACCCAGCATAACATTGAGAGGTAGGTTTATTTCATGGTTCAAATGAAGCTAGGAAGTATGGGTTTGGTTCATGGCCCATATGGATCATCAAACCACAAGTTGTTCATGGCTTAGGTTAGGGTGAGATACTAAGAGCAGAGCTCAGGTTTTTAGTGGACTGCTTTATCTTGTTCATGGAATTGGACAAGGTTTGCGAAACTATATTAATTTTACATTCATTTCTGATATTGCAATTTCTTTTGCTGTTATAGCATAAGTACTTCGATTAGCATAACAAGTAATCTCAAAGCTTTCCTATAGCATAAACAAACAAGAAGGTCAATTTAGGCTGATAGCTTATGTAGGTACCTTGTCTGATCCTGCACTGTGGGAAAGACTATCAGTAAGTGGTTCATCTCTCCCTGCATTCAAAAAGGGAAGGCAGGTTCTCCTTCTTGTGTAGCAATTGGAGGAGAAGCCCTCAGGCTTTTTTTTTTTTTTTTTTTTTTTTTTAATCAGACCTCAGCCAATTAGAACCTCCAATTCTTAATGAGCTGAAACTAAAGAATTGCCAGGAGTCATGTTTGTAAACCCTACTTCCTATGGAAGGAACCTCTATTTATTTGGTAGTTGAGAAGGAGCCTTCAAGTGATTACAACCTCCAATTCCTGTTATGCTTTGAGTTGAGGTTGTAAACTCTTATCTCTATGAAGAGAAACCTCCTTTTTAGATGGTAGTTGAGTAGGATCCCTTTAGGGTTTGAAATCTCTATTTCCTACCAGAAGGAAGGATTGGGATTGATTTTTTTTTTTAATTTATATGTGCCTTTGGAGGTAAAGTGCTCTATAGGGGATTGGGCATATATTCCATTAGGCGAGTTGGGGCAAATTGGGATAACTTCAATTCAAGCTTGAAGGGAAAGCATATTGGAGCTTGCTTCAATGAGTTGAGCAAGGATCCATTAGTAGATAATGAGAATGTTGAACACCTTACTCCAGCAGAGGATGTGATGCCTGTGACAATTTTAAGTCCTCTTTCTTTACAATCACAGAAAGAATATAGACCTGAAAGAGTTCAACTAGGGCATTACTTTTCGGGTTCTTAACAAGATGAGGGACTTTAGCTTTTATACCTAGGAGTCTCCTTTAAGGGGAATGAATAAAAGCCGATGCAGCCTTTTTAAGTCATACAAATGAGTAGGTTTCAGCACAAGCATGACTCAAAAAAGAGCAAGGAGTTGGACTTCAGCAATGAAAGAAAATTGAAGAGGATATCTAGAAAGGGATATGAGTGTAAGTAAGATAATGTCAGCAAGGGATAGGAAGCTAAGTACGACCATGGATCAGAATCATCTTTTGGAATGTCAATGATCTTTAACAATGTGAAGAAGGGTGAAATTTTAAATTCACCTTCGAGGATTGGAAGGCCAATTTATTGTGTACTCAGAAAACTAAAGTGGTTGTCTTTCTTTCAAACTTCTTCTGTTGTATTGGTTATAATAAATCCCTTGATTGAGCCCTTTTTGGAAGCAAACACAGGAGAATCTTAGATTTCTGGGACAAAAGGTCATAACAGAAGCTGGACATAGTTATAGGGACCTTTCCAATCCCTTACAGCTTTAAAAATGAGAAACATGGATTTATATAAATTTTCCAGGGGTATATGGCCCTCTCCTGTCAGAGAAAGAAATAATTCATTCTGGAGGGGATCTGTGCTGATTTGGGCCTTAAAGGGATCCTTAGGGTATTAAGGTGATTTCAATGCAAACTGCTTTCCTTTTAGGAGGAACAATTCTGGCAGATTCTATGGAGCAATAGAATGTCTTCAGACCATTACAAATTTTATGTGTAGGATTTTCCCAGGGGAGGTGAATGTTTTGCATAGGCTGGTAGGTTGAACAACCAATTGATGTCTCATATAGTTCAGTTTCTTGTCTCCTCAGAATGAGAGGATCAGTTTTCAAATGTCGCACAGAGTTTGCTACAAACATGTTTCAGATCAGCTACTTTTGCTTCTAGATTGTGATAGCCTCAATTTTGCTAAAAGCCTTAAAGAGGAAGGTTTCGGTGTTAGGGTGAACGCTTGGTGGAATAGTTATATGCTTTTCCAAAATCTTTCTTTGAGAGTGACAAAGAAAATGAAGTTTCAGAAGGAAAATAAGCACATGAAATAAAGAAGATCATTTAGAATGTGACTCATGGATAAAAATTAAGAGGTGGAATAAGATGGAAAAGTTCAGAACTTCCAGGCTATAGAAGGCGCAGTCACAGAACACTGATTGAGAAGAATGCCAGCCATGTGTTGAATTTGAGGAAGTGAAGAGGCAAAAATTTAAAGCATTTAGATCTTAGAATTTAGAAAGGGGCCATAACATGCAGTTCTTTCATCATTTAGGCAACGCTTATAAGCAGGTGAATCCCATAGGAGGAATTATGTTTGATTGGGATCTGGTGCACGGGGTTGAGGAAATCAAATCAAGAATCTTTTCTTAGATCATACTCAGACTCGAAGAATCTACAATCGCACAGGCTTACTTTTTTGCTCCAATTGTTCAGTTGATAGAGCTTTATTAGAGCAATAATTTTTCGCAATGCAGTTTTTTATGGCTTTGAGGATTTGATAAGGTTTGGTGCCAAGTGAATTGAGTGGCAGAGTTCGTCTCTTCTCAATGAGATTTTTGGTTCTAAAAATTTTTTTCTTTTCTTTTTCAATAGGTGAAGAACAATTGTATTAAAAGCACCAACCAAAAGGGCGCATAAAAATATACACATCATATACAAGGCACCAAAGGCCAAAAGAAACAGAGGGGAACATCAAAAACAACACCCTCATGTTACTTAAAGTTCATCCAATAAACAAAAGCCAACAGTGACAAGGAGCAATCTCCTATGTGCACCCTAATCTATTCCTAAAAAATGTACATAAAAAAATTGTTAAATTGTTTAATCCATATTTTTAGCATTTATGAAATTTCTTCGATTTCTCTCCTTCCATATGGTCTAAAATGTACACAAGGGTGTCGTTCTCCATGCTTTCTTCCTCTTCTTCTCTAGAAAGGATCTACGCTAGCTAAGAAGGACATCTCTAACTAAGAGCATCACCCACTGAACACCAAACAAAGGATAAATTAACTATCATAGCATAACTGCTTTGGAACAATGAAAGAGGATAAGATCCATTGTTTCTTCTTCTCCTTTACACAAATAACATCTATCGGAAACCTCCAACCTCTCCTTTTGAATTGATCTAAAGTCAATATTCTTCCCCACAAAGTTTCCCAAGCAAAAAACTTAACCTTCATCAAGACCCAAAGGTTCTACACAATGTCGGATGGAAACATCTCCTTTCTACAATTTGTCAAGGAGGAATAAAGGGATTTAACAGTAGATATGTCACTCTTTCAAATCCACCAAACCATGATATCCTCTAAATCCTTTCTAACCGTCTACACTTGCAATTTCCTAAAAAAAGTCTCCACCTCTCTTGATTCCCAATCATTATTTTGTCTTGTGAACAAGGGATTCCAACAAACTCCTTCCCCACTCTGGTCCTACAATTACTTTTATTTTTTTTACAAGTTTACCCAAGCATCTTTTGCAAAGGTTATAGAGAACAACTCAGGAAATGCCTCTTCCATGAACTCATCACCATATAATCTATCCTCCCAAAATTTCACCTTCCTACCATTTCTCACCATAAACCCAACCCTTTTATTAAACTCCTCCCACCTGTTACCAATAGCCTTCCACAACCCCACTCCATATCCTTCCCTCAATGCTCTTGAACACCAACCCCCCTCTTCCTCCCTATACTTCCTTATAATCACTTACTTTCAAAGGGATTCATTATCAAATGTGAATCTCTAACACCAATTTCTAATAAGAGTCTTGTTTAGAATTAATAAACTTCTAATACCTAAACCCCCACCCTTTTTCTCCATGAAAACCGTTGACCAGTTCATCAAACCGTAGACCAAAATCTAACATTTTGGTCAATGCATTTAGTTGCAAACACGATAAGCTCCCAGCCATCCATCAGATCTACTTCCATCAACCTATCCGGTACTTCCATTAGGTGCAACGTATGAGGGCAAGGCCATTTGTAACAGGCCCCATAAAAAGGATTGGCACTTGAAAAAAGAACCAACTTGTGAAAAGGAAGCAGGTTAACCCTCCTGAAGATTAGTTCATCAATCCATCAAGTGCACTATATGTCTTTCTTATTATTATCTGTGGCAGTTTGAACTTCTCAATCCTGTTCTTCCCTAGTTTCCTAGCTTCCATGCTCCTTTTTCCCCTCTTCCTTTGCCCACTTCAAGCCATCAGATTACTAGACAAGCTACATCACCACCATTAACTAATTAGCCTCCTCAGTGCTAAAACCCACATCAGCACTCCCCGCAGAATAACCCCAAACATATTTGAATCAGCCCTAACACTAACCATGGTCAGTCATTGCTCCAGATTACCACCTTCCAATCTAAAGAACTCAATTCTGAGCATTCACAAGCTATCAACCGATTCAACCACAGAGTACCTTGCTTGTCCAAACTGAACCATCTGGTTGTAACACAACAGACGAAAACAAATTCCAATTCTACATTTTGTGTTGTTTGTTTCCCAAGAAAAATGAAAACCCAACCTACCCAAACAGTTTCACAATACCTAACAGAAAAACATTCAAAGACCCGATTCCCTTCCCTTCCCCCAACGCTTTCTCAACAAACAAAATTGCCGATTCCATAACGAAATTCAAAAGGAAATTGCATCTAAAACCTCTAAAATTCCAACCAAAAATGCAAATTTCACCAACCCCAAGTACCAAACAAATCAAGAATAAATAAATAAATAAATAAAGACTGACCAATTACGCCCGAGGACCTCTTCAGCTTGATACCCTGTGACCATCTCGAACATGGTGTTGACGTAAATGATAGGGTGGTCAGGCTCCAAAGCGTCGGTGACAACGAACCCACACGGCGCCGTCTGTACCAAGCCCTCGGCGGGAAACGGAAGCGGGCCGCCATCGCTGAGAAGGAAACCCTCCTCCTCTTCGTCGCCGCTCAGATCAGAGTTGCTGTCCCATTCCATGGCTCCGCTCTTAGCACCAATACCTCCTCAACCCATAACCCACCTCCAAACAAGAAGCAGCCAAGGAGCCAAACCCTAGAGAAATTGAGAAGTGGGTGTTTGGAAAGTGGGAAAAACCTGGAACGAGTGGTGGGAAGTTTTCAAGAAATCAACGATAGAAGTTCCGTGAAAGAGAGAATGGTAGAGATGGAAATGAAAAAAGAGAATCGGTGAAAGCGCAGGACTCGGTTGCTAGCCTTTGCGCTTGGGCCATACGCGAGGTGGCATATGCCCACCGCCTACTGGATAACGCAACCCAATCGTGCGTGACACATTGCACTCCAAGCTACCCGACATTTCTCGAGTTTTGGGGCAAAATAGTCATTTCTCATAAAAGAATATAAGTTTTAGCCCCCCGCTATAAAACTTACATTCAAAATAGCCCTCACCGTGACATTAAAAAAAAAAAAAAAAAAGGAGAATTGTGTTTTGGACCCGGTTGGGCCCAAAAATTAACATTTGGTCCTCCAACCACCCATATTTTAAGTCCAAGACCCAAACAAAGTATGAAAATTAAGATGAAAGATATTATCTTCCATTAATTCCTAAAATATCCTTATCCCTTATATGCCTGCAAGTGAGTGTGAATTTTAATTTTTTTTTGTGTTTAACTTTTTTTTTTCCTTTTTATTCCAATATATATTTCTATTTTATGTCAAATAAAAAGCAATAATATTTTTTTATTTTTCATTTTTAAAGATATTGAATATTTTTGCTCTTATTAAAAGCAATGATAAAAATTTTGGGATTTTTCATTCAAATATTTTTTATCTTTTTGTATTTATCTTTTAGTTTAATTTTAATTTTTTATTTTAAATTTATATTACCCTTTCATCTATATTTTTCTCTTATTTTTAATTATTTTTTATATTTTCTACATTAACCATATTTTAAAATTTTTTAAAATTAACTATCACTTCACTTTATTATATATATATAGCTTTTTAATTTTTAATGTTTTTATTTTAAAATTTTTAAAAAAATAAATTTGTTGAAAAAAAATAACTAAGATATGAAGTTCTAATATTATATTAATAATTTTTCTTATCTAGATAGATTAATGTAAAGTATTTTGACCCGCAACAAGAAAATTGTCAATACAATTTTTTAGTTAAACTTTAAAAATTAAATTTCAAATAAAATATATTATATAAAATTTTATCTAAAAATTATTGAAAGCAGTATTTAATTTTTTTATTTATTGACTTTCAAACTTATCTAATTTTTTACTTGAAAGGTAATAGAACATGTTTAAAAAAAAAATTAGTTTTTCATTTTTTAAATAAATGAGTATAAATATATTAAAAGAATTAAAGATAATCTAAGTAAAAATTTTGATAAATATGATTATAATTTTAAATATAGATACATTTGGATAAAATTTCACAAAAAAAAAAAAAATAGTGAAAAGAAAGAACATTGCTAAAACTACAAAAACAAAATATGCAATTACAAAATTTTGATGATGAAATTTAAAAATAAAATTCAAAACAATTCTTGAGTGAGAGAATTTGAGTGGGGGAAAAATCTTTGAGTGGAAAAAAATAGGAAAGTTTTTCAAAATCACTTGAAATCCATAACAAAAAGTAATCTTGTACACCCTTATACAATTAATAAATTTATCTTGTACAGTTAGTGTAATACCCTTATACAATAACTCAAATAACTCAAAATTTTATTTCTTATGTGTTAATTTTTGTAGGGAATGTCTTAATGAAATAGTTTGGTAAAAAAAAAAAAAAACTATCAATAATCGTCTTAATATCAAATTCAAGTTGTTTAAAAATCGTACAAAACCTATTAGGAGTCTTATACACCCTTGTACACTTAGCACATTTCCCTTATACAATTAGTGTAATACCCTTGTACAATGATACAAATTTCATATTTGTCATAACTTAAACGTATTTTCAAAAAGAGACAATATAGAAAATAAAAATAAATAAAAATAAAAACTAGAAAAATATTTTAAAACCAAACTCAAATATAATCTATATAATTTTTAGTTATTTGTTTTCATCTAAAACAAGTAAATATACCTTTCAACCCTTTTTATATAAAAATAAATAAATAAATCTCTACTATGTATTGATATAATCCACTTCTAAAATTAAGTCATATGAAAACATTTTAATTGAGTACTTAAAATAAAAACTCTCCATTCATCATCATTTTAATCGAGTACTTAAAATAAAACTCTCAATCCATCCACTTTCTTTATTTTTCTTTTTTTTATTTTAATAAATTTTCAATTAATTCAAATCATTAAAAAAAAATTCTTAATAAACAAATTTGTAGCATTTCAGATAACTTATTACTAAAAGTTATTAAAATAAGGAAGGAAGAAGATTAAAAAAAAAAAATTGAACTTTTTATTTTATAATAGTAAAAAAAAAATTTAAAATACTTTTTAGTATTAAAAAATTAAAATAGTGAATATATTTATTTTAAATGGTATTTTAATCATTAAATTAGTTACTTCTAAAATGTAAACTATAAAAATAAATGTAAAAGATAATTTTTATTTATTTAAATTAATATTTTTTTAGAAAATATTTTCCAAAATAGTCTTTGAATTGTTAATATAATTTTTGTTTATTTATAATTTAAAAATAAAAAATAATGTAAATTTTCAATTATTTATAAAAGAGTTTTAAAAAAATGAAAAAAATCCAAAAATGGTTAAATAAGAAAGAAGAGTGGCAAGTAGTAGAATAAAGACAAAAATGAGTTAAGTGGGTATTTTTGTCAATTACTATATCATATCCTTGGGCTTAAATATAGGTGGTTGGAGGATCAAATGTTAATTTTTGGGCCCAGCTGAGCCCAAAACACAATTCTCCCTAAAAAAATAAAAATTAAAAATTAAAAAAACTAAAAAATTTTGAAATTTAAATTGAAACTTGATAATTAAGACTTCATTTTTTAATTAAAACCTTAATTATCAATTGAGACTTTATTTTTTAATTAAAGTATGAGTTGACAATTGAAGTTTTATTTTTAACTAAAGTCTCAATTGTTAATTGATGTTTTTTTTAACTTTAAAATTTAATTAAAAATATAAATTTATAAAATATTATTGAAATTAAAAATATGTACTTTAATAATAAAAATTTTATATATTTAAAATGAATAATCTAATATTATTTTAATAAAGATAAATTGATAAATATAATAATAAATGAATATTTTATTTATCAATAAATTAACAATCTTAAAATAATAAAGTTATATGATATATAAATAAGATATAAAATTATATAATTTATTAATTTAAGATATTTAATTTGTTGTATTTTTAAGAAATTAATTTATTTGTATTTTGAAAAAAATATCTTTCTTGAAATAATAGCATTATCTTAAATTTTCATATATATATATATATATATATATATATATATATATATTTCTCAGTATTTTAAAACATATGTTTATAATTTTATGTAAAAAAAAATGCCTTGAAGATACATTTTAAATTTAGTTAATAAAATTAATTAGAAAAAATTTACTGCAAAATGTAACTTTTAATAGTTTCATCAAAGTCACAAAAAATACCTACTAAACATTATATTATAATAGGTACTGTATATGATATGACTTAAATTAATAAATTATATAATTTTATATTTTAAAAATACAATAAATTATCTTTATTGAAATAATCTTAGATCTTTTAAGTTTAAATAGATAAAATTTTTATTATTAAAGTACATATTTTTAATTAAATTTTAAAGTAAAAAAAAATGAAGCATCAATTGGCAATTGAGGCTTCAACTTAAATTTTGAATATATATTGTTTTATGCCATGGTGGCAATAAAATGGCTACTTTGAATATAACTTTTGCAATGGGGCTAAAACTTATATTCTTTTACAAGAAATTGCTATTTTGCCCCAAAACTCACATTTCTCGAGATAACGTTTGACTGTTACGTTTCTATATTTGCTAGCAGTAAGAAAAAAACGTTCATACAAAAGAAAATATATCATGATATCCAAACCGATCCATCACCTTGATACAAGACTTTGTCGGTTCAATCCAAAAAAAATATTTGTTAGTTTAGTATCATAATCTTTTATGGCTATTTTCTACTCCGAATCAAATTCGAAACAAATAATATCTACATAAAAAAAAAAAAAAAAAAAAAGAGTACAACATTACAAATGATAACAAAATCAACCTTTTAACTCCGATGTGGAATGCTCAGTGTCTGATGATGGAAAAGACATTGATTGTCTAGTCTCATGATCTCATAACAACAACATAAAAAAGGTGATTATAATATCTTACATTTGATAGAAAATGAAGTTTATGATATTATATGTATAGTGAACTCCTTCTAATTACATATTGACATAAATATGTTTTAAAATCATGAGTCCCGATTGGATTTGAAATGAATAATATTTATCGAATAATGAGTAGATTGTTACATTAATAGTGTAATAAAAGTAGAAGTAATTATGTATTAGTATAGTCGAATAGATATGTTTTTGTTAAAAATAAAAATAATTATATTATTTTAAAATTGAATAATTAAATAAAAATTATTTTCCTATGTCATATTTGAAAGTTTAATATATAAATAAATTATATTAAAATATGTAAATTATTAGATTTTTTATTTTTTAAAACATGAATAAACCATATTAGGATTTGTAGTCATATCATTATTGTAAAATTTATGTTTTACTATTGGTTGTAACATTTGAGAAGCACTCTCAAAGGAGATTTAGGTTGTGTTTGTTTTTTTTACTTAATTTTAAATAGAACTTAAGCTAAGTAATATTTAATATTGTTAAATATTAAGTGTTCATTTTTTTAATATTTTATTTCTATTAAGCATTATGAAGTAAAGAAAAACCATCAGGTTATTTTTAATATTTAGAAAAAAAATAAAATATTTTGAATTTTTCTATTCAATCAAAAAATTTAAGAAATAAGTAATAAGTCGACAAAAAAAAAACATCTAATAGCAAGTTGCTCTCAACAAAAAGTAAAAAAACAATTAATAACTTGTATCATGTCAAAGGAAAACGGTGGATTTTATTATTTTTTGGATCCATCTTAGAATACTAACCTATTGTCACAAACCAAATTGTATGAGGTGTCAAACTATCTTTTTTAGGAGCAGTGATTTTTTATTATCATTTTCTTAGCCTCCTTGACTCCATATTTATAGTAGGCATTGATAGTTATTTTTTAGTTTATGATGTTCATAATTAAGGGAAGAAATTAAATTGTATACGTAATACTTTTTTTAACTATATAAAAGTATTAAAATTTATTTGTTTATAGAACATATCATATTTACACAAGACAAAATTGATTGTTACAAGTGCTATCAAGGTCGACCATCAACCCTAGTGTGAGACTCTAGTCACTAAGTATAACGGCCCAAACCTAGAGGTTAGGCACCATGGTCATTTTACAAGTAAAACTCAATATATATATATATATATATATATATATATATATATCAGTAAGAAATCATCCTTTCATGCGAAATTCACAATCCAAATATGACAACTTATCCAAAATAGTAGTGGTAAATTAAACTACTAATAAAAAAATGTCACCATGACACTAAACTCAAGACTAAGAACTAAATGGACTTCTAAAAACCCCTCCTACTCGAGTCACTCCTTGCAAAAATTAAGCATACCTAAAAATATTTTAGTAAAATGAGTGAGGTTGAAGTCCAATAATATAAAAATCAAGTATATATGTTTTCAGAAATGAAATAAGAAATCTTTATGATATGCTTTCAATTACACCAAAACAAACTTATATCAGAATTGTCATCTTTAGAACAGTTTAAGCACAACATTATTTTGCAACACATACATATTAAAAAAACAACTTTGATATTTTATAGAAAATGCCTATCAAATTAGGATTTGTAGAGATGTCCATTATAATGAGAGTTAGAGAAGTGGTTAGTTCCAAATGTTCCTTATATGATGGTGGGTAGAACTAGAACCAATTAATGGTATACTATAAGTCAATAACTATCCTACTAACTTAGTTTATCATTATTTCGACCAAAAGTGATGAGAATCAAAACATTTTTCCATTATTAACAATGGCTAGATTACCATAGCCACAAATTTTTATTTTTACTTTAATTTGTTAACCAAAAAAAAAAATCCATATTACACATGTAAGCCAACATATACAATAAGAAAATATTTCCCAATTTCAATATCTAACAAATTTGATCAAACTTTTTTTTTTTTGGTACTTTCAAAAGAAAACTATACCTAGCCATTCATAAAAGAAATATTTTTCAAATAGTCCCTATTGGTGTTGTGCTAACAATGTTGTATTTTGGATGGCTTGGTGCGATAGAACGGTTGGCGAACCTGCAAGAAGGAATATAAGGATGGGTTTTTTGGGCATAGCAAAGTTAGTTTTTTATTTGGAACTTAAACAAGGGGACTATGTGTGGATAATGCATTCCTTTTTTTTTTTCTGTCGACTAAAAGCTTTATATATAGAGGGTTATGTAACTCATGCCTCTGTAAATGGGTGATCATTATTGATTAAAGCTCATTAAAAGCAACGGATCGTGACTTAAAGACTAAAATGATCACCATTTCTCCTTTGGTCAATTATTAGCAAGCAAAAACGGGCGCCATCATTGACCCCTAGACACTAATGATGTTAATGCTCGACTACTTCGCTAAACAGTTAGATTGTTGGACCATAGTCATGTAACATGGTCACAGGGTACCACAATGCCTCATTTTCTCAATTAGACCCACTTGGACCTTAGTGGGCTAGTTGAGAAAATGCATGTCTAGGAAGGTTGTGTTGCTCCAAAAAGTTTTCAAAAAATGCTTTTGGCACTAGAGGACACATGTCACTAGCTTAAGATTCGAGGGGTCCCATCATTACAATATTTAACTACGATGGTTGTTGGCGATGCTTCATTGTAGGGCGTTATGATTGTCATGCCAGTATGTCTTATTTAAACCCTTTTTCTTCCTTTGTTTTCCATTTTTGTCATTTGCTTTCTAGGTGCTCGCATTTGCATCTTCTGCCATTGTTATTGCTTCCTCGTCAACCTTGTTGCCTTTGGTTTTTCACCTATATTTCTTTAGGTTAGCTTTTTAGCTTCTTTTTTTTTTTTCCTTTTTTGCCTTTACGTTGTGTTTTTCTAGGGTTTTGTTGTTCGGTAAACCTTCATTTGCTATGTTATTACAAGGTTTTTACCTTTATTTTGTTATGGTTTGTTGTTTTTGGGTATGCTTGTAAGGTTATAGGTCCTCCTTTAAGGTTCTGTAGTTTTTTAGGTCTTCTATGGTTAATTTATTATGCCCTTCTACGCAAGTGTCTAGTTCACTTTCATATTACTCCGTTTACATTAATTGGAAAGGTATGACATTGACGAGTGGTCAACCCCAACATGGTGGTACAAGAGCTTCTCGCTTTAGGTGATCTAAGGATCGACCTATGGACGAGTTGTTCGAGCAAGAGTTTCAAGTCTGTTTCCAAATACCTAATTCCATCGATATTCAACTTTCAAATAGTGACGCATTACCCACACATAGTCTTCCTACTTAAGTTCCAAAGAAAAAACTAATTTTGTCATCGGAAAAGCATCCCCGAAAAACTCATCCAAACATTCCTTCTTGTAGGTCCACCAGCCGTTCTGTCATACTAAGCTATCCAAAATACAATATTGTTGGCACAACACCAACAATCCCCTTACGTGAACTCAAAACTCCAAAATATTAAAGTAACAAAAATTTCTATGAATCACTTGAGAAATTAGGAAAGTCCTTTAAACTAAGGTTCTAATAATATTTATACTTTGTGTGTGTGTGTGTGTGTATTCAAATTTCTTTGCTTAAAATTAACTTAATTTGTATTACCTAAATTTAATTTAATGTGATCCACCTAAGTTAGTCAAATTTAATTTATTCTTGAATCCTAAAAAATAGAATTTTTGGTCTCCATATTTTTAGATTACTTAAATTTTTACACACATTAGTTTTTAATATAACTCTATTTCTTGTGCATACACTTCATCAATACTTCTCACCCATGCATTTTCACTATACCCGCACACCAATACACATCACCAAACTAAAACCCAACCTAATGTCTAAAATCTTTCACATCTACCAAGTTTTAACCAAAAATGCTTCCTTTTAAAAAAACTGAAACTAGATTAAGTAATAAAATAATTTCTAATCTAGTGCATTTATGCCACGTGAACATCCATATCATTAGTTTGAAATTACAGTTTTGAATTTTTTTTTTTTAATGATCAAAATTATAGTCACCAACTATAGCTTTAAATTTAAGCTTAAAACCATAGTTAACGACTACGATTTTAAACTTGACTTCAAAACTATAGTTATCAACTACAGTTTCAAGCTTAAATTTAAAGTCATAGTAATCAACTACGGTTTTAAGCTTAAATTTGAAGCTCTAGTTAGTGACTATGATTTTGAACTTGACTTTAAAGTTTATATATATATATATATATATATATATATATATATATGAAATTATGTTGTTTCACTTGAAATATATTAAATTATTATTATTTTTAAATAGATTTAATATCATGAATTTATTATATTATTTTTATTTTCTATTTATTAATATGTAAGTGATTAATAAACTTATGTGATTACTTTTAAAAAAAAATAATATATGAAGTTAAATAATTGGTATTTTTAATTTGATATAAAAATATTTTTGTTTAATTTTATTAAAAAAAATTGTATTTATAAATTATTATATTAATTAATTATTTTTTATGCATTATAATGTAAGTAATATATAATATCCCATGTATATAAGTTCAATTTAAGTTTTAAATTTATCATATTTTCATTTAAATATATAATAATTTGTTCATAATAAAAAAGTAAACAATATAATACAAATGAAAATAAACATAAAAAATGAAAAAAAAAATAGTTCTCAATGAATACCACATGATGTGACCTTCCTTTTTCTCTATAGATGCCTGCAATAGACATATTTATCGAATCTACCAATGCAATTTGGAAAGTCTCCATATGTGTAGGTTGAGATGGAGTTGATGGAGGCAAGGCTTGACATCTATGTGGACCACGATATGGCTTAGGTGGGCATACATCTAGTTATGTAACATGTATGAAGGTATGATGCATTGTAGTCTTCATGGGAGGAAGTGTAGGTGGTGGTAAAGTGGTAAATGGAGTGATCTCTAGTATGATAAGAGATGAAATCGTCCATTAAATTTCTTGGTCTACTAGAGATATTGTTGGAAGATGGGCAACCAAATCTCTGATGTAAGGCTCTCATAAAACTTGTAAATATTGATATTTTATACCAATGATGCTTATGTGGTTAACAATAACACATTACACCTTATATGTACCTGGTCATGAGTTTGTATGTCCAATTGGTCTTGATAAAATGTCAATACACATGATGGGTTATGAAACCATGATAAAGGTACTTTTCACCTATATCCCAACAGATCAACTTGCAAAGCCTCATTTAATAATGTCCCATCTTGTAATCTTTGGTCCTTATCCAATAATCCCTAATGTACCTGAATAGGACCTCCGCATTACGATCTAAATGATGAGTTGTTGGAGAGGTTGGTAGCATCAACCAAAATCAGGTTGACCCACATAGAGTCTCTCCTGAGACCACAATTGGATAAAATACAACATTAATAATGTTACGTAAATTATAAACTCAAAGCAACTAAAAATTATTATCTAATGTAAACAATTCAACAATATTAGTGGCACCATCCAAACTTGCCTGACACAACTCCCTATAAAGGCGTGCTAAGATTACATTGCCCCAACTATACATAGATGTTTGAACCAAGTTTCTAAGTAGTAGGAGATAACACATATGGATGTGTGTATCTTTCTTGTTTGTAAATAGTGTTGAACCAAGTAGTGTTAGTATGAAAGCTCGTGCATACCATTTTAATATGACATCATCTGCATTTACTTGTGCATATTGTTCTAATATGGTATCTTTTGCATCTATTGGTAGATGGGAGAACTAATGGCATAGTCATCATGTTGATATCACTAACCCTCTTATCTCATATGTAGGTGAGATCACACCTAAAAGCTCACGACATAGCAATGACCAATCTAAGTCACATGTGCCAATAATAGGAGGCTCATGAATACGAAGTCCTGAGATGACAACAACATCCTATAAAATAATTGTCATTTCTCTAACAGGTAGGTGAAATATGTGTGTCTCAGGATCTCATCTCTCAACAAGACTTGTGATTAGTCCTCAATCTAGTGTGACAAGTCCAATTTGGTACATATTGTAAAATCCAAATCGAATAACATAAGGGCAAATACGAGGATCCGTTTCCCACTCCCATATAAACTTCGATACATGTTGTCGACAAATCAAAACTGAAGTACGGTGCTAAATACAAATAAATGAATTAGATAATAAACTTAAGTTTTGTCATTTTTTAAAGAGATATTATATGCTTCCATGTACATACCTAGCCAAAGTTAACTATATGGGACACATGTCTATCCTATAGAACCAAAATAGACTTATCTAATGGATCTAGATCAAAACTATGCTCGCTATACTCCATATTTGTAACATAATTGTGAAAATAAATGCTAAAAAAAAAATTAAAGATTCAAATTTAGCAAACAATACTTTATGTTTTTTCATTCTCAATTATTGTTCAAGTTCATAGTAGAAAATTAAAAAATTTCAACAAAATTCCCCCTATATCATGGACATTGTCCCAAATAAAAATAACTTGATTATGCAAATTATATTAATATTAATAATCAAATCATCAACAAAAACCTTCATATATCAGTTTAATAAATTTAAGTCTATCATTTCATTTATGACCAATAAACAACTCAAACTAGTCCAATTCAAAATTTGAGATACAAATTCAATGGACCATATTGTCGATATTTATAATAGAAAAGTTAAAATTTTTGACGGAGTTTCCCTTATATTATGAACATTATCCCAAATACAAATAACCTAATTATGCAGACTACATCAATATTTATAATCAAATCATCAGCAACCAAACCCAATAATTGCATAAAGATAGTATCACAGTACCTTGCAATATAATAATATTAATGAAAATTACATACATACATCACAATGTCTTATAAACTCTATTCCTATTTGATAAAACCGATAATTGTGATCATTTTGTTTGCACATCCTACATATAATATAAGTCTTGCATTTTTTTTAAAGTCCATTTCATTACACAAACAACTTGATTTAGGTCATCTACTAGATACACATTTCATCAACTTAGAAGGCACAACAATCAGACCATCATAAGGAGGTCACTCATACACATTAAAGATGGGATAGAATAAAGGTGCTTAAGTATATTATAGTATGATTATGTACTATAGTAGTATTGAACAAGTGATCTAAAATCAATTGAATGAAAGTGACAAGCTGTTAGAATATGACTACATGAGAATCAATATATAAGTATTTTACCACATATACATGTATGCTCATGTAAGTTGACATGATATGTTCAACCACCACGTGAATATCTATGATCTACTCCCTTTTGTGTAAATCAATGAGAGCAGACAAAATAGAATTGGACAAATAAAGTTCCAAATTAAATCCATGATCAACTTCAATATCATTTAGGTGAATACATTAAATTTGGATTTCTATCTTATTTTTTCACCTTTATATTACATTAATCATATTGAATAAGAAAAGAAGAAGAATTGAAAAATGAATTTGTTTTACAATACCAATACGACAAGAACATTCCTTTGGTCACGTGGCACTCCTACTATTAAATTTGTTTTTGGACAATTTTGCTCTTTTTATCTTCCTCGCTCACATGCAGGCCGTGGCCCAAGCAGGAAAGGGAAAGCTATCGTCTCTTACATGACACGTCTCCTAACGGCACAGAAATAGTGAAAACACATCGGAAGAATCTCTCTGTGTGCCCCCCTCCCAATGGCAAGCTTCATTCCTCTTCGGAAGAAGAACCGCTACGCGATTGTAACTATTTCCGTCGTTTTCTTCTTTCTCATGAGCATACCATTTTTCAGCAAACGAGCTCTTGAACCCACTCTCCATTTCTACACAGATCTTTACCATTCTCAGCCCCACTCTGTCCATCCCCCAATAATTGTTGATGATGTTTTCGAGGCTGACACAGGTGGGTTTGAGCCATCTGATCCACAACCCACTTGGCAGATTTCAAAAAAGGGCTCAGTCGATTTTGGGTTCATTAACAGTGGCGGCAATGACGAGGTTTCTGTAGAAGAGAAGACAAAGCCCTTGTACAAATCGCAATTTGTTACCGACCCAGGAGGGTTGGAGCCGTCAATTCAAGAACCTATTTCGCAGATTTCTGAGAACGAGTCGTTCGATTCTGGGTTCAATGGCAGCGTGGTTTCTGTTGAAGATAAGACAAAACCCATAAAAGAACCGGAATTTGTTAATGACCCAGGAGGGTTGGAGACGTCAATTCAAGAACCCATTTCGCAGATTTCTGAAAACGACTCGGTGGATCCTGGGACCAATGGCAGCGAGGTTGCTGTGGAAGAGAATACACGCCCTATTATTGATAATGAAACTTCGGTTAAAATAGTTGATAATGGCGGGAAAAATTGTGATTTATATATGGGAACATGGGTGAAGGATGAAGAATATCCAATTTACAGCCCGGGTTCTTGCCCATATGTTGATGAGGCTTTTAGCTGCCAAGGTAATGGGAGATCAGACTCCAAGTATCTGAAGTGGCGATGGAAGCCAGATGGGTGTGATCTTCCGAGGTACGAAAATGCTGGGCTCCCATGATTTCATCGTTATACATAATTCTTGGAATTGTTTGTGGTGGTGTTTAGTTTTTTCTATTGAGTATTAAATTACTAGTCTTGTTATGGTTGAGTATTGTCTTTGTTTATTTAATATGATGGCTCTGATGGGATCACTGAGTAGACTTTTGCATCATGACAGCCATTAGACTTCCCATGCTGGGATATGTTTCTTAAGAATTTTGAAATTCTTTGACATGATGTCACAAAATGTGATTGGCAGATGATTTAAATTCCAGTCAGTGTTTGCGTTGGGTATTTTGATAAGGTTGCATTTATAACTTCAGTCAAGTGTCGTTGCCAGTACAGATAAGCATCTTTGTTAATTTTGGGTTTTTCTTTTTTAAATTTTTTTATAGGTAAACAAAGTGAAGTGTAATATAAATAGAGCTCCAAAAGGAGTACACCCAAGTACACAATACGCAGGGTATACACGACTACTGCAGAAGGCATAAGCAAAAGGAAAGAGGGACCACACAAACTCTAAAGAAAATCGCTTTTCTTTCTTCGATTAGAAAGCTACTCGTTTTCAAAAACTCTTCTATTCTTTTCCTTCTAAATTCTTCAAAATGTACAAAGGAGCTGCTTGCCTCGTCATTTTTCTTTTTTTACTAATTAAAGAGTCATGACATCAAAAGAGGGTCTCTCTAACTGAGGAAGATAACACACATGTCAAAAAGAAAAAACAACTACTATAAAATCCTTATTGTGTCATAATAAAGGAGGATGTGATAAAAAGATTCTTCCTTGATATGATAAAGGAAACATTTGTTTGCCAATGATCACCTTCTCCTTTGAAGTTGTTCCAAAGTTAATAATTTTTCCCATATCACATCCCAAACAAAGAAGCTTGCCTTGTGTGGAATCAAGGAATTCCAAAGAACACCCATTAGGAAAGGAACTAAACTTCCCAGTTCTAGGACAAAGCAAAGGAGTTTGATGGAAAATGCTCTACTCTTAAATCATCCTATCTTCATCATCCTTATTCATCTCCATCCCTTGCGGTCTTGAAGAGAATGGCTCCACGTTTTCGATCTCCCAATTGTTCAAATGTCTAGAGCAGTAAGTATTCCAAAAACCCCTTTCATTTGACCAATCCTATAAATCTGTTACCCACACTTATACAACTATGGCAAATAAAGAAGGGAAAGATACTCATAAATGCTCATCTCGACAACAATTATCCTTCCAAAACTTTAGCCCCCCTCCCATTGCTCATTGAAGAGGGGACTCTACAACTAAAAGCTCCTAATCATTCTTGATGGCGTTCCATAACCCAACCTCATACCCATCTCTCACTTCACAAGAACGCCACCCCCCTTCATCTTCCCAATATTTTTCAAGTGGAAGAGAGACACCTAACCCCTAAGTGCCCCTTCCTCTTATTTGAACAAACAGTTACGTGTTTTTACTAAATGCAGTTTTCTCTCTAGAGCCTTGCCTTCCAAAAGGAAATCCTTTTGAATCTACTCCAACCTCAATCTGACTATCCTTGCCACGCAAAAAAGGAAAAAGTAGACAAAAGATAGATAGACAAACTAGATAAAGTGCTCTATGTTAAAGCGAGTCTTCCCTTCTTGAAGATATATTATCTTTTCTACAATGCCAATCTTTTATGAGTTTCTCTTCCACCCCATCCCAAGCTGCCATTGATTTAAAAGGGGCTCTCAATGGAGCACCTAAGGAAGTGGATGAAAGATCTCCCACTTTTTGAGAAGCCTTACAAAAAACTAAAGTATCATCAATAAATAACAAACGAAATAATTCCACCCCTTCTCCACCTTTGCCCATCACCCTAAACCCTAACAAAAAACCACCCTCCCTAGCTTTTTTAAGAAGGCAACTGAATGGTTCCATGTTAACTCAAACAAATAGTGCAAGAGAGGTGCCATTAATTAGGATAGAGAGCCTATTTAATTCATCTTATTCACTTTTGACCAAAACCCATCTTATCCAAGACCAAATGCAAGAAGTCCCAATTAGCATGGTTGTAAGTTATCTCAACATAAGTCAATAGTCTCATTAGCTATAATCATTACATCCAGAATTTGTTTTCCCTCCATGAAGACAATTTGGAACTTGGAAACCACTTTAATTACCATCTTCTTTAGTCAATTGGCCAACACTTGGTCTAAAATTTTATAAAAGCCACCCATCTAAAAACAAAAAATGTTGCATTGAGGCTTTTAACAAATCTACCCTGTTCATGGAAGTCTCTAAAATGCTTATCATCTTTTTCTTCACAAAGTCCCAATTGAACTGCTGGAACATCATAGAGAAACTATTTGGGCTTGGAATTTTGTCCCCATATAGGTCCGAAAAGGCATTGAACAATTCTTCCTCCAAAAACGACACCTCCAATTTTGTTGCTTCTTTCACATCTAAAATGTCAAACTTCATATCAATGATTCTAGGTCTCCATAGGAGATTCTAAAAAGCTCAATCCACCACTTCCTTTATCTCATTCTGTTTTGTTAATCAAATCCCTTTAATTTTAATATGGGCCAAAAAGTTCCTTCTTTTGTTCTCATTAACCATTTTGTGAAAGAACTTAGTATTTTTATTACCTTTCTTTAACCATAACTCCCTTAAGTTTGGATTAACATGCATAATCTTCAATGGTGCCATTTTTTTCTTATCAACAATGGCATATGCAAGATATGAATGTTATTTTTCCCAACCAATTTGGGCCTATGGACTACACAAAAAGGGTAGCCCTCAAAGACTTGATTAAGAAGGGTGTAGATTCCAGGTCCATGGGACGATCATAGAGGGATTTTACCACTTTAACTAGTTAGAACCTTCAGAAAATGTTGTTTCTTTAATAGCTTTGTTAATCCTATATATTCAAATTTTAAATGTTAGAAAATTCTATACCTCATCCTTGAAAATACTGCTCCTATATTGATGTGGTATTAGTAATTTAAGAGCAGTGTGTTCATATTACCAATGCCTTTTGTTACTATGTTGGAGATTGACTATTATTATTTCTCTCCTTCTATTGAAAAAGAAGAGTGAAAATTGAAAATTGTTTCATGTTTGATCAAAAGTTAAATTGTTTCATGCTTGATCAAAAGTTAAGTGTTTTGGTTTTTTTAGTTGGAGGATTTCAATCATGTGGGACAAGTTGTCCACTTTGAAGGGAGAATGGAATCAAGTGAGAAGTGAGGGGTTTGGAGCGAATGTTAGTTGTCTCATATAAAAAGTTCACACATGGGAGAATGTGATATCCAAAGGAAACTTGAGAATCAAAAAGAATAAGAGCCTATTTGGGTACATTTTCAAAAAAATTCTCAAATAACAGTTTTTGATAACAATTCTTGAAAACAATGTTCAATCATTTTCTAAAAAAAAAAATTCTATTTGGGAACTTAAATATGAAAAACAGTTTTCTCGACTTATTATCTATGAAAGTACTATACCCTAATAAACAATGTAAAAGTTGTTGTCAATTGTTGCTTAATACACTGTAAAAAAAACAACTGAAAACACCTCAAATTTGTTTTAAGAAATAACCTGTTTTCAAAACAAATTCCCAAAGAACTGTTTTCTATTAGAAGTTTGTCAAATGTGTTTTTTGAGTTACATCACAGTTTTCTGTTCAAAAGAATAGAAAACTGTTTTCTAGAATAGTTTCCAAACAAGGCCTAAGCTTCAATGCTTTTTTCTCATGTGTTGCAAAAATGAAGCCTCTCGTGGTGCTCTTGAAAAATAATTCCCATTAATTAGCATATCACAATGTAAGAGTTTTTTTTTTTTTTTATGGGGAGATGTGTTTGATATACATAGTCTTCTATTCCTCTCATTCTAGATGAAATGCATTCAATATGTGTCAACCTTATCTTGGTGAATCTCCAAATCCAGTAGCCAAACCAAAATCTTCAAACAAGTTCAAATATACTTGGTGGTGGGGCTGTTATTATGAGATTATTCTGCCTTACGTTATTATTTTGAGATGATTGCAATGTTGTAGAGATATGAGAGAGAGCGAGGGTGAACATGCAAGCGAAGGCGAGGAAGGGGAAAGCCGGGCGGAGAATCGTGGGAAGAGGAAGGGAAGTAGATTCGTGGTGGAATCAAAGGTGTTCGAAGTAGAAGTTGAGGAGAGAAATGGTAAGAGCCATGTCATTATCTCGGAAAGCAAGGGAGGGTTAGTGTCTTGGGTCCGTCTGGGGCCGGCGAGTGTGGGGCTGCTCATAGAAGGGTTGATTCAATGCATGAGGGATGGGAAAGAAGGAAGATGGGAGAAGGGCTGGAAAGAAAAAGGGAGGAACTATTCCCTGGTGAGAGAGGCCAACAGGGCCGGGAGCTTCATCCGTCTAGGGGTGACGGACTTGGAGAAGAGGAGATTTGGTATCTGTATACCAAAAGGGAAAGGGGAAAAGGGAGGATGGGTTTCTATGGTGGAGTCCTTACGGAGGGTAGGATTTTGGCTCGAGGAAAAGGAAATAGATCAAGGAGTAAGGGATTTAGGTAGGTCGTATGTGGAAGTGGTCAAGGGCTCAGAGCTTAGGGATACTACAAGGGTCAGAGTGGAGACAAAGAAGAAGGAAATAAGGAACAACGTGAGCAGATTGAAGCAATGTCTGATAGGTAAATGGAACCCTAAATCAGCATGAGAAGAGGACCTAGCGAGATTGGGGTGGTCAGTGGCAAGAGCATGGGGATTGAAAGGTAAATTAGGCTTGGCTAGATTGGGTAAGGGTTGTGCCCTTTTGGAATTCGAGACGGTGGAAGAAGCCAAGAGGGTTCTAGCCTCGGGGGTGAGATCAGTGGGAGGGACCTAACTGGGATTGGAGATGTGGAGCCCGAGGTTTGGATGTTCTTCAGAGGGTGAAGATAGGAAAGAAGCTTGGGTGAGGATCTTGAGTCTTCCAATCTCGCTGTGGGTGCCGTCGATTCTGAGGAGAGTGGGGGAAGAGTGCGGCAGGTTCTTAGGCATCGATCCTCTAACGGAAAGGAAGGAGGACTTGGAATGGGCAAGGATCCAGGTAAAGCTGAATGGAGGGGTCTTGCCGAGTTCGATGGAGATCGGGGTGGAGGGGGAGGTATATGCCGTGTCTTTGTGGTGGGAGATTCCGCCGGCAATAAGGAAAAAATAGGGGGATGGCCGAGATGGCTTTGGGCGGCAGAGAGGGGAGGTCAGGGGTGGTGGTGACTCACGTGCGGGATGGCGTGTGGGAGAAAAGCCGGGCGCTGGACCCAAGGAACAACGTCGATCAGAGGACGTGACGGGAGAGCAGGTGGGAGGGGGGGAGGGTGGGGGCGAGTTTGAAAACTGGGCCCATCTCGGGCGGGTGACCCGGCAGAGTTTTAGCTTCGCGGGCAATGGGTCAAGTTCGTCTGGATCGGGTTTTGGCCTCGTGGGCCTGAAGCGGGACTCTGGGCCAACTACGCAAGGCCCGCCTCTTTCTAAGGGGGCTGAATTGGCTGCAACTGGGATAGAGCGTGGGCCGGCTGAGGGACGGGCCTTCGAAGGGCTGGAGCTCCTATCTCATGGGCCTACTATTATGGTTGGGGGCTGTCTAGGCCACTCGTAGGCCAAAATCATTGGCACAGGCACTGAAGATGATCTGGGCCTTAAGCTGGAAATGGAATTCATCAAGTGTCGTGAGAAGGAGGTTAGTGGGAAGCAGCTGCCGGCTCTCCAGTGCTCAATGGCAGAGAGGGTGATCGTGGATGAAGCCTTAAGGTATGGGTCTTTTTCAAACCTAAGGGTTGGGGAATCCTCTTTCTCTTCTTCTACTCTTTTTGGTCGGACTCCGGAGAGGGAGTTTTGCGACCACTCTGGGGAAATAAGGGCGAGCCTCCAGAAAGAAAACAAGATGGAGCTCGCAGCTATAGGGGGGGCTACAGCGAGTAGAGAGGGCTGCTGGGACCTGATTGAGATCAATTGTGATGCTTTAGAGGTTCAAAACCCAGAATGGACTCCAGTTCTGACTAGGTCCCAGGTTCTAAGGAGCGAGAAGGAGACTAATTGGGAGGAAAGTAGTTTGGCTAAGTTTAGCAAGCTTTTGGGATTTTCAATAGAAGGCCTGGAGAGGGAGATACTGGACTTTTTGTCCAAAATTAGAAAAAGACGGGAAAGGATACATAACAAAGGGTTATTGGAGAAATCAAAATTTGAGAGGGAGCTCAAAAGGTTGGAATGTTCAGTCAAATATAAGGGGAAGGACAAGAAGAACAGTCATCTAAAAAGTAGAGGGGGCCAATTATTGTTTGTTTAATGAATCTTAAACTCTTGAGTTGGAATGTGAGGGGTGCAAATGACGTTAATAAAAGAAGGATTATTAAGTCTGTGGTTAGAAAACAGAAGGTGGACTTGTTTTGTATCTAGGAGACAAAAATACAGTTAATGATTGATGGGGTGGTGAAAAGTTTAAGGGTGGGGAGATTCTTAGATTGGAGAACTCTTGAAGCTGCTGGAGCAGCTGGAGGTGTGCTGATTTGTTGGGACAAAAGGTCCTTGGAAATGCTGGAGTGGGAGGAGGGCCAATTCTCAATTTCCTGTAAATTCAGAACTGTGGAAAATGTGGTAGTTTGGGGTGTTCACGGGTGTTTATGGCCCTTTCACCAAAGAGGATAGGGAGTGTCTTTGGGATGAATTTGGAGCAATTAGAGGTCTTTGGGGTGAACCATGGTGTGTAGGGGGAGACTTTAATGTTATTCTCTCTCAAGGGGAAAGAAGCAAGCAAGGGAGGGTTACCTCAGCTATGAGGAGGTTTGATCAGGTTATGGATGACCTTGAGCTATTTGGCCTTCCCCTTCAAGGGGGCTCTTTCACGTGGAGTGGGGGGCTTCATAATCAAGCTTGGGCCAGGCTGGATAGATTTATGGTTTCTCCCAGCTGGCTTGATCAGTTCAGCAATGTGACTCAGAAGAGATTATCTCGGCCTATATCGGATCATTTTCCAATTATAATCGAGGGGGGTGACAAAAGAAGAGGCCCTTTACCTTTCAGGTTCGAGAACATGTGGCTGAAAGTGGAAGGGTTTAAAGACCTTATGCGGAGTTGGTGGTAGGGGATGTCAGTCAGTGGTAGGGCTAGCTATAAGCTGGCTACAAAACTGAAGGCGATTAAACAGAACTTAAAAGTTTGGAACAGGGAGGTGTTTGGAACAGGAAGAGGTACAATGGAGACAAAAATTTAGGGTTAAGTGGATTAAAGAAGGGGATTGCAACTCTAAGTTTTTTCACAGAGTGGCCACTGGAAGAAGAAGCAGGAAGTTCATAAAGTCTCTGATTTTTGAGAGGGGGGAGACTTTAAATAACATTGAGATTATTTCTAAGGAGATTGTAAATTTCTTTGGGAATCTCTATTCCAAACCCGAAGGTGACTCTTGGAAGATTGAAGGAATTGATTGGCCCCTATTTCTGAAGAGAGTGCAATTTGGTTGGATAGACCGTTTTCTGAAGAGGAGGTTCGAATGGCAGTTTTCCAATTGAATAAGGAAAAGTCCCCTGGCCCTGATGGCTTTACTATAGCAGTTTATCAAAAGTGTTGGGATGTGATAAAAGAGGATCTTATGAGGGTGTTTTTTGAGTTCCACACTAAGGGGGTAATAAATCAAAGTACAAATGCGACATTCATTGCTATGGTGCCTAAGAAAAGCCAAACTTTTAAAATCTCAGATTATAGAATTATTAGTTTGGTTACAAGTTTATATAAGATAATTGCTAAGGTCTTATCGGGCGTTTACGTAAAGTTCTACATGAAACAATCTTTGGCTCTCAAGGAGCCTTTGTGGAGGAAATTTTGGATGCTGTATTGGTAGCCAATGAAGTGGTGGATGAGAAAAGAAGGTCAGGGGAGGAAGGGGTAGTCTTCAAAATTGATTTTGAGAAGGCCTATGATCATGTGGATTGAGGCTTTTTAGATCATGTGCTTCAAAGGAAGGGGTTCAGCCAGAAATGGAGATCTTGGATGAGGTGCTGTTTATCTTCTTCTAGTTTTGCTATCCTAGTTAATGGGAATGCAAAGGGTTGGGTTAAGGCCTCTAGAGGTTTGAGACAGGGAGATCCTCTTTCTCCTTTCCTTTTTACTCTAGTAGCAGATGTTATAAGTAGGTTGATGATTAGAGCTGAGGAAACTGGGATAACTGAGGGTTTCCTTGTGGGGAGGGATAGGACTAGAGTGTCCTTGTTACAGTTTGCTGATGATACCATATTTTTCTCTAAAGCCTCTTTGGACCTTTTTCAAAACCTTAAGATTATCCTTTTGGTTTTTGGGCAAGTATCTGGTTTAAAAATCAACTTAGAAAAAAGCACCATTTCAGGTATTAACACTAGGCAGGAGGTGTTGTCTAATTTGGCTTTGGTTTTGGAGTGCAGAGTGTCAGAGTGGCCTTTGTCTTATTTAGGTCTTCCTTTGGGAGGGAACCCAAAGACAATAAGCTTTTGGGATCCAGTGGTTGAGAGAATTTCGAGGAGGCTGGATGGGTGGAAAAAGGCCTATATGTCTTTGGGAGGGAGGATTACTTTAATTCAGTCTTGTCTGTCTCACATCCCTAGCTACTTCATCTCCCTCTTTAAAATCCCTGTATCTATAGCTTCAAAGATTGAGAAGATGCAAAGGGATTTTCTTTGGTCTGGGGCCGGGGAAGGGAAGAAAGATCACCTAATCAGATGGGAGGTTGTTAGTAGACCAAAGGAGATGGGAGGTTTGGGCTTTGGGAAGACTTCTATGAGAAATATTGCCCTCTTAGGGAAATGGCTTTGGAGGTTCCTTAGAGAAAGGAGCGGTCTTTGGCATAAGGTTATTGCGAGTATATATGGGACACATCCTAATGGATGAGACGCCAACATGGTGGTTAGATGGTCTCACAGATGTCCTTGGAAGGCTATTGCTCAAGTTTTCCAGGAGTTCTCCCCTTTTGTCCGCCTAATGGTGGGCAATGGGGAGAGAATTCGGTTTTGGGAAGATCTTTGGTGGGGAAACCAAACTTTGTATTCTCAATTTGCTGATCTCTACAGAGTTATTTCTGTGAAAAACCTCACTGTCTCAAATGTCCTTGGCAATTCCTTACCATTGTCTTGGAATTTTAACTTTCGCCACAATCTAACGGATTCAGAAATTGATCTCCTTCAGAGATTAATGTCCTCCCTTAATTCTGTGCTTCTTTCCCCTTCTTCATCAGACTCAAGAGCGTGGTCTTTGTCTTCGTCAAGCTCGTTTTCAGTGAAATCTTTTTTCTATGCCTTGTCAAAAGTTTCAAATCCTTTAATGTTCCTTCCGGCCAAGTTTTTATGGAGCTCAAAAGTCCCTTCAAAGGTTAAGGCCCTCGCTTGGTTAGTAGCACATGGAAAGGTAAACACTAATGACAAGTTGCAATTGAGAAGACCCTACAAAGCCCTCTGTCCTCAATGGTGCATTCTTTGCAAAGGAAATGGAGAGTCGATTGACCACCTTTTTCTTCATTGTCCCGTTACCATTGGACTTTGGCACAGGTTGTTCAATCTAGTAGGTGTGATTTGGGTCCCTCCAAGGAGCCTTGAGGACATGTTGGTTATTTCTTTTAAAGGCTTGGGGAACTCATTAAAAGGCAAGACACTTTGGCAAATTGCTTGCCTTACTTTGATTTGGATGGTGTGGCAAGAAAGAAACAATAGGATCTTTGAGGATAAAGGGAGAACGGAAGAGATGGTTTGGGATTTGATCCGGTATTATTCTTCTCTATGGGCTTCTTGTACTGAAGCTTTTAGAGGAGTTCCTCTAAGCATTCTACAACTCAATTGGATTGGGGTTTGTGTTTCAAGAGTTTGAAGATTGATGGGGTTTCTTTTGTTTTTAGAGTTCTATTGTTGGGTGTTTTTCCTTGGTATTTGTGTAGGAAGGACCTCTCATCCTTCCCTTGGTTTTTTTCTCCTTCTTTTGTCTCTTTTTTCTCTCCTATATTTGTTCTTTTATTAATATAATCTTCTTCGTTTCTGATCAAAAAAATAAATAAATAAATAAAATAAATTGGCTGCCTTACAACAAGTGGACTATTGGGACCAAGTGGAAAGTGAGAGAAGTCTGACAGAGGAGGAAAAAAAAGAAGCAGAAGAAGGTTATGCTAAGTGGGTTAAGCTGGAGGAGATACACTGGAGACAGCTCTCAAGGGAGCTGTGGCTAAGAGAAGGGGATAAAAATACGGGGTATTTTCATCGAATGGCAAACGCGCACCGAAGAAGGCATACCATGGAAAGAATAAAAATCAGTGGGGTCTGGCTGTCAGAGGAGCAAGAAGTAAGGACCGGAATAGTAGACACCTTTCAACGGTTATTAACGGAAGACTCGGAGTGGAAGGCAGATATAGGGGGGTTAAATTTGAATTAGATTAGCCAACAAGAGCCGGACATCTTGGAGCTGCCCTTCATGGAAGAGGAGGTCCATTCGGCCCTAATGGACATGAATGGGGACAAGGCTCCAGGTCCGGATGGCTTTACGGGGGCCTTTTGGCAATTCTACTGGGAGTTTGTGAAGGAGGAGGTTTTGGAGATGTTCAAGGAATTCCATGAGCATAATGCTTTTCTCAAGAGCCTCAATACCACGTTTTTGGTTCTTATCCCAAAAAAAGGAGGAGCAGAGGAGCTGGGGACTTCAGGCCGATCAGTCTCTTGGGCGGGCTGTATAAAATTTTGGCTAAGGTGCTGGCCAATAGGATTAAAAACGTGATTGGTAAAGTGGTCTCTTCAAATCAAAACGCATTTGTCATGGGTAGGCAGATTTTGGATGCGTCTCTAATCGCAAATGAGGTGATTGACTCATGGAAAAAAGAAGGAGAGAAAGGTCTGATCTGCAATTAGATATTGAAAAGGCGTACAACAGTGTTAATTGGCAGTTCTTGATGAGAGTTATGCAAAAAATGGGATTTGGGGCTAAGTGGAGGGAGTGGATATGGAGCTGCATCTCGACTGCTAAATTCTCAGTGTTAGTAAATGGGGAGCCAGCTGGGTTCTTCTCTAGCTCTATAGGGCTTCGGCAAGGCGACCCTCTGTCCCCATATTTGTTTATCATGGGAATGGAGGTGCTGAGTGCCCTAATTTGGAGGGCTGTGGAAGGGGGCTGCATCTCCGAGTGTAGAATCCAGAGGGGTAGAGGGCAGGCTGTTATTATTTCCCACCTTCTCTTTGCGGACGATGCCATAGTTTTCTGTGAGGCTAAGAAAGATGACATGACATTTTTGAGCTGGATCTTATGTTGGTTTGAAGTCGCTTCAGGGCTGAGGATTAATCTGGCTAAAAGCGAAATTATTCCAGTAGGGGAGGTGGATGAGATCCTTGAGATGGCTGTGGAGTTGGGATGCAAGGTAGGTCAGCTACCATCAACTTACCTGAGGCTGCCTCTGGGTGCGCCCAATAAAGCCGTTTGCGTGTGGGATGGGGTGGAAGAAAGGATGAGGTGGAAATTAGCCCTTTGGAAGCGGCAATACATCTCCAAGGGTGGTAGAATCACCCTCATAAAGAGTACTTTGGCTAGCATGCCATTATATCAACTGTCCCTCTTTCGTATGCCTAGGGTAGTGGCAAGAAGACTAGAAAAGTTGCAAAGAGATTTCTTGTGGGAAGGGGGAAGTACGGAAAGAAAAGCACACCTAGTCAATTGGGAGAGGGTGTGTGTGGGTAAGGAGAAGGGGGGGCTTGGTTTGAGGAAGTTAGTCCATTTGAACAAAGCCCTACTTGGGTGTGGAGATTTGCTCGTGCCAAGGAGGAGATGTGGAAATGTGTTTTTGTGGCAAAATATGGGCAAGAGGAATTTGGGTGGAGGACTAAAAAGGCAAATGGGGCGTTTGGTGTTGGGGTTTGGAAGGAGATACTGAAAGAAACTGATTGGTGTTGGGACAATATGACTTTTAAGGTAGGAAAAGGCACCAAAATCAGGTTTTGGAAGGACCCTTGGTGTGGGGATGTGGAGCTGGCCCGGAGGTTCCCTCAACTCTTCAATGTGGCTGCCCAAAGGAGTGCCACTGTGGGGGATTTATGGGACTAGAATTCTGGCCAAGGAGGTTGGAACCTAAGGTTTATTAGAGGCTTCAATGATTGGGAGCTGAACTCGGTAGACGAATTGCTTCAAATCCTAAGGAGTCAAAAAATTACCTTGGAGGAGGACTTGACCTTATGGAAGGGAGGAAAAAATGGGAAGTTTGATGTTAAGGAAGCATATGGGCTGATGATCAGCCATAGTACCCCTTTGTTTCCCAAAAAGGGCATTTGGGTGGAGAACGTTCCTTCCAAGCTAGCGTTTTTTGTGTGGGAAGCTACTTGGGGGGGTTCTTACTCTTGATAGGCTTCAAAAGAGAGGATGGCAGTTTCCTAATCGGTGTTATTTATGTGGTAGTGATGAGGAAAACGTTAATCATCTTCTTATTCATTGTACAGTGGCTAGTGTGTTGTGGGGGATTGTTCTTAGTCTGTTTGGAGCCCAGTGGGTCTTTCCAGAAACTGTAAAGGAGGCGGTTATCAGCTGGAAGGGTTCTTTTGTGGGTAAAAAGAGGAAGAAAATTTGGAGATCCATACCGTTATTTATTTTCTGGACGGTTTGGAAGAAGAGGAATAGATTAGCATTCAGGGGGGGGGGGGAGTTAGCTATACAGAAAGTTAAGAATTCTTTTGTTTGTAATATGTGGGGGTGGGCAAAATTGTATAATGGTGCGGAGCCTCGTTCCCTTATAGGTTTCCTGGAGTGGATAGCCTCCAGTTAAGGGTTGGTGGGTTTTTGTTTTTTTGGCTTTTTTGTTGTGAGGCCTTCATCGCCTCGTATACTCCCTGTATGCTATGCGGCGCGTTGCCTTTTGCTAATATATGTGTTTACTTATCGAAAAAAAATACTTGGTGGTGGGAGGGCCAAAACCACTGAGGTAGTCCAAGCTCATATTGCTCCTCTGACCTTGCTCTTGGGCATGCATACATTAGGGTGCTATCTTGGTGGCATCTCTGAGAAACATTGACACTAACCTTGGTCATGGAGGTGAGGTACTTCCATCCTTGGACCTAAAGGTGCCATCTCCACCCAGAGATGAAGTTGGAGAACCTTATTGGCAGACTCCACAGGTGAGTACCAACATATAGTAAGCATTTGAAGTGCTTAGGTATCCATGCCCCCATATTTCAATACTTGGGCAGGAAGAGGCATGGTGATTGATACATGATGTTCTCATTCAGAGATAGAGGACATTCAGTGCCTGTGATAGTGGACATCTGCTTAGTTTATGTGGCATTGGATCAAAGGACTGCTGGAGCTTTTTATTTGTTTAGGTTATTTGATGTTTATGTACCACAAACTAGACATGTAGCATACAGTGATTGAACCATGTGGAGTATGCCAAAATAAGATACTAACATTATGTTTGGAAACTCTTTCTTAGTCAACTGCAAGGTATTAATCTCTGTTGTGCACTTATTGAATGTCTTCTTTCCTCCTCATGTATCCTCCAACAATTCTCATTATTGCTCTTTATCTAGGACAGATGCCGTCTATTGTGATAAATTTTCTAGATTCATGCATTTGGATGAGAATACATGGTTTATCAGCTACATGGGGTTTTACCTATGCCTCTAGGCTTCTCAAACCTTGCAAAAGCTTCTTATGTCTTATGCCTTATGCCTTACCTTTACCTTTAACTCTTATGTGAGCTCATTGAGCTGTCTTACCTCTTTCCCTTAGCTTCTGTCAAGCAATGCTTAGGCCTCTCACCTCTTTCGTTTACCGCTTTCTACTCTCTTCCAATCCTCATGCTTTGCAGGTTCCTTTTGTCTCATCCCTTTAGCATATTTGGAGCTTTGTTGAGACCTCTTCCCTCTTTCAAACTTCTCTTCAGCTCATCCTAAGTCCCTTCTTCTTTTTAGCTTTTCTCAAACTCAGCTGGGGCCTTTTACCTCTGCTTGTTTAATTCTTTTCTTTTGGAGCTCAAAAGAAATCAAGACCTAGCCCAGACAGTTCTCTTGTGCAAGGGTCCAACCTTTTTCCATACAACTTCTCAGTTTCCTGGGCCCCCACAGCTCTCTCTAAGCTTTTGAGCATCTGAGCTTTTACCTACAGCTTCCTATGAGTCTCAAGGGTTCAATCTCTTCCCCTACAGTTTTTTTAAGCTTCTAAGGGGCTAGCTCTTCCTCTGCAGCTGTTTTTGAGCATCCAAGGGTCCCATATCTTGCCGTACAGTTTCATATGAGTTTTCAGTGGTCCAACCTCTTCCTCTACTGTTCTCTTTTAACTTTGGAGGTCTCACATCTTCCCTTACAGCTTAGTTTGACCTTTTGGGTGTCTATAACCTCTTCCCATGCAGCTCTCTATGAGTTTCTAAGGGTCTACTCTCTTCCCTGACAACTCTCTCTAAGCTTACAGGTCTAACCTCTTCTTCTATTGCACTTTCTGAGCTTCCTCTAAGATTCTTTTGCTACAGCTCTCTCTGAGCTTCTTAGGGTCTCACTTTATCCTTACATCTCTACAAGCTTCCGAGTGTATTGCTGCTTCCCACAACTCTTTGACATTCTGGGGATTTAACATCATCCCTTCAGCTCTTCCTGAGGTTTCTCATTCTTCTCTCCTCCCTGTCAATGAGGTTTTAATTGATGATAATTCTATTCAAATTTGAATATTCAATAAGCCACTGCTGCATTTATAACCACATTCAGAAAATGTTATCTACATTCCTAATGAGTGAATATTAGAATATAAATATGAGAGGGAATACAGACATTTTGAACATCCATAATGTCGGAAAGTTCCATTTGATTACTTGAATAGTGCAAGGGAATTGACTTCAATTGATAACGACTCTAAAATTCACCATCTCCTTGGGAAATGATTAGAAAGAAACCACAAGAGGACTAGTCAAGGAGCTCTGTTGATCTTAAAATCTGTTGGCTATGCCCTTTTATATAGATACCATCATGTAATTGATTTTTTAGAGGGGGCTGCACTTCAATATGATGAACTTAGTTAAACCTTTTTTTGAGAGGCATCAAACAAAAAATATGTGATGTAGAGAAGATGATTGTTGAACTTCAAACAATTGAGATGAAATGCAGCTGCCTTTTTTTCCAAATAACATAATCAGCTGTCTTTTTTCCAAATAACTTAATCAGCTGCCTTTTTTTTTTCAGTATCCTTCCATGCTATAGGGAGCTTACAACATTTTGACCAATCTACCTTGCCATTTCCCATTTGATTGTATACACCTGGGTGATTTTGGTGGTTGGATTGATGGATTCCAAGAACCTTTGTTCCTTGATTGTTATAGTTGTGATCATCACCATAAGCATGAAATTCATAAATTGGCCAAGTGACAGCAACCAACAACAAGGAATAAAGTATTAAAAGCACTTCTATTAGTTTTTTTTTTTTTTTTATAACTTTTGAATCATGTGTTTGGGTTGGGGCCCAGTTACAAATATTTCTCTGGAGATGTTGGGAGCTAGCCAAAGCAATTCTAAAGTTAATGATGTGATGGATGATAATAATTTAAACATTCAAGTCAGATCTTAGAAAATCCATCTAAACCTGTGAACCCACCAGGCAAAGGTAGGTTGGCTTTACACATCAAACCTATTTATTATTTGAAATATGATTCTATGTACTTCTACAATTTTCAAATGTTTCTTGAACATGAATGGATTGCTGGGGCTTGGTAGTTTTAGAGGAGTCTGTACTTGTACTTCATGTGTGTGCTGTGATGAATATAATGTTTGGATGTCAAGGGGATTACTGAATTTTAATTATCTACATTAGCATCAACCTTTTTACTGCATTTGTTTAACTTCCAGCTTTTTCTTTATCATGTGAAACTTTCTCCCTAGGCTACATTTTGAAACCATGATGAAGTTTTGCCTCGTCTTCAATTTGAGTGAATTTATTGGGAACATATTCTTTTCTGCTTTCGTTTTCACTCGTAGGTTTAATGCAACAGACTTCTTGGTGAGACTTAGAGGTAAGAGGCTGATGCTGGTTGGAGACTCCATGAACCGGAATCAGTTTGAGTCACTCTTATGCCTCCTCCATGAAGGACTGCCTGATAAGAGTAGAATGTATGAGATCCATGGCCACAAGATAACCAAGGGAAGAGGCTACTTTGTCTTCAACTTTGCGGTAACTACTTTGTCCTCCCTTATTGTTTTCTTAGGTTAATCCAAATACCAGATCACAAGTATTTTGAATCTTTTTAGGTTACACCTTCTCTTGTGTACTGTATTAAAAGAAACTATGTTCTTGTAATTGTTGCTTTCAAACAATGTGTCTCTTTTGTAAAGTTTGCCTAGAGATAAGAAAATTGGTAGGTTTTGTGTATTCCTGAAGGAACCTTTGACCTCCTTTTGGTTACAATACAAGCTTGGTCTAGGAGGAGCAGATAACAGCATTTACTATGTCAGTTTTGCATCTAACACTAAATTAATGTTTTTGTTCCATAAAATTCATTGTGATCTATGTCAATTGTCATCAGCATATCACAAAAAATTGCATCTGGTCTCCTTAGGATCAACAACTTTAGTGTGGGTGGTATCATAGAATGACAGGCACTTTGTAATCACCCACGCTTTTAAACTGCTTGGGCAGGACTATAACTGTACAGTTGAGTTTGTGAGATCACACTTCCTTGTGAGGGAAGGAACCCGCATCAATGGGCAGGGAAACTCAAATCCAACTCTATCAATAGATCGAATTGACAAGTCAGCTGGCCGATGGAAGCGGGCGGACATTCTTGTCTTCAATACTGGACACTGGTGGACTCATGGCAAGACTGCTAGGGGGTATGTCTGGTGTATTCTCTCTTTTTTTTTTTGATTGACATGTATGTGTTTCTTTACTTTTGATCTATAGGTCGAAACAGGATGCATTTTCTGTCACTCCATTCAGAAAAGCAAGTTCTTTACTTTCTTTGGTATAATAAAAAAAGAAAATCCTGAAATGGGATCAGAACATCCTTGTCACAGCATAAAAACTGATAATTTTTGTTAAAATAACTTAAACTTCTCAAAATATTGGAAAGGTTGAATGTGTTAACCTAATTTGCCTTGTTTAATGGATTCTGCAATAATATTACCTTTTAGCAATACTGTGGGCTTGCTGATACACTGAATAATGTAGGCTTACTTTTCCTTGATATGTTCTCCATCAAAATGAAATGAGCATTGTAGACAAACTGACACACACGACTGTTTGATACAGGAAAAATTACTATAAAGAAGGTGATGTTGTTTATCCCAAGTTTGATGCAGTTGAAGCTTATAGAAGATCCCTGAGAACCTGGGGAAGGTGGATTGATAAAAATGTGAATCCAGCCAAGCAGTTGGTCTTCTATCGTGGATATTCATCTGCCCATTTCAGGTACTATATGCACAAGCTCAAATTAGTCACTCTTCTAACTGAGCTCAATCTCTCTCTCTCTCTCTCTCTCTCTCTACATTTGGTTTCTAAAGGCCAAACAATCTGATTGTTAAAAAAAAAAAAGAAGCCTGAAATATGGAGCCTGGAACCATGCGGTGTAGGTTGCATGTATCACTTCTACCACCCTATCTAGTCTCATTCATTATGAAAACAAGAGAGAAGAAAATTGAAAGATTATGTCCCTGAAAAGCCTTGAGGCTAATCTAGAGACCTTCAACGGATTCATTAGCATAATAATTTCTTGTTTTAAACTCTTCACAACAGAGGTGGAGACTGGGACTCAGGCGGTGCATGTAATGGGGAGACTGAACCGATCTTGAGTGGGGCCTTCCTCAATAACTACCCTTTGAAGATGAAGATAGTAGAGGAGGTGATCCAGGAAATGCAGGTTCCAGTCATACTATTAAACGTGACAAGGCTGACCAATTTCCGCAAAGATGGCCACCCATCCGTATATGGAAAGAACATTACAGAAGGGAAAAGGGTTTCTACCAGGAAGCAAGATTGCAGCCATTGGTGCCTCCCTGGGGTCCCTGATGCATGGAATGAGCTGATTTACACCATCATTCATCAATCATCCTCTACCAGCTAAATCCAAATCAAGTTATTTTTTATTTTCATCTTTTGGAAAGAATTTTTTTTTTTTGTTATGCTGATATGTATATCTCCATGCCACACAGAATCGTATCCTAAAAATGAAGTTCTGTAATTTGGGAATCATGTAATTGTAATGCTGCAAAAGAATTTTGGTTTCTGAATGTGTTGGTATGGTGGTTCCAGAAAATATGAACCAGAAACTGATGTTGGTTCATATTTTCATATTCCTTACAATTCTATAGGTTCTGTAGGTTCGAGTTTTGATATTTTTTTATCTGTTTATTAGATTGTAGTCTTCAGTTTTGAGTTGGTATCACCTGATCTTCAGGGCACAAAGGACTGGAATCACTCTTCTAGGGCTCTATGCGCAAAGAACATTTATATTATGCATAAGCCTATGTTACCTTTATCAAGAATAAATGGAAAAAATTATTATTCATATATGAATAATATAATTTTATTCATAAAAACAAGTCACAACTGTTAATAAAATAGCAGGCTTCACAATTTAACATATTGTGTTTCATCTTAGTGTAGTCAAGATCAAGACCATGAAGGAATTTTAGAAATCTTTCCTGAATCCTAATATCAAGGAATAATGGTTGATAAACAATCAATCCCAGAGCCCATCCCTTTGCATTCTTAAACAATCAATTCCTAATCCCTTTGAACAATTCATAGAAATCATTTAGGCAATGTTTGGTTTCAAAAATTATTATTACCAAAATCAAAACTCATTTTTGGAAGGATCTTGATTGTTGTCATTGACATTCGATCTTTGTTCCTCGTCAAAATTGTGGATGCAATGCATGGAGTTCTTCCATGGGTGGTTCTTATCTTTAATTTTTATTTATTATTTATTTATTCCTTGTTAAGCACCAGCTCATTGTCTATACGATCATATCAATATTCTATTGCTTGCCGAGAAGTTTCCAGTTACCACGGTTTCCAGCTTATCCCCAGCAATTGTGGCAACAAGAAAGCATCCCATAGCCGTCTCCAAGGAAGACATTTGTCTCTGTCCCGTCCTTTCTCTCTTCATCTCCGTCTCTACCAAAGAAAACAAACTCCGCGTCTTCCAAACTCCAAATTCCATCGATTATTCCCATGCTCCACCCTCATTCTCTATCTCACTGTTTCCCAAGTCACCAAAGAACAAGAAAAAAAAAAAGGAAAAAAAAAAAAGAAGGAAAGATAGGAAGATAGAAATAGGAAATGGTGGCTGCCTTTTGTTGAAGCTACTGCACCTTTCGTCACTGCACCCAACATCAGTGCTGTGCTTGATGGTTGAGGATGCCTCGCCTCCTAGCAGAAGGTATGTGATGATCCAGTTATTCAGTATTTCAAGTTGTAATTTTAGCTCAAAGGGTTGATGGGTTCACTTTATTTTTTAGTATTCTGTTATGATTCTGTTATTCATAATTTTCAGGTTGTAGTTTTGGTCCAAAGGGTTGATGGGTTCACTTTCTTTTTCAGTAATCAATTTGGGCTAAGGTTTTTCGTTTTGTTTGATTGTTTCTGTTTGAATGGTGAATGATTCAGTGGGACTTGGGTGGAGTAATGCCTTCCAACTGATTGTGTAAAGTGCCCAAAGAGGAGTGAATGTTGAATGGTGATAAAGTTTATGAAGTTGAATCCTCATGACTAACAAGGCATTAGAAAAGCATTAAGAACCTGGCAAACAAAAATATGAACCAAGAAAGGCCTAGCTGCAGATACCCCATTTAGATCCTGATTATTAATTGATAAATCACATTTTTGTGTCCAATTACAAGCATTTGGAACAAACACGATCCTAGCTAATAAATGATATTCACCTTTCTAGCCTGATGATAACAATTGGGTGAAACCAAGAATGGTTCTTATTACTTGATTTCCTGCCTACTTGCAACCTTGAAGTGGGTGGTCTATGTGGATACACCAATTTGTGGATCTCCAGTGTTGATCTTTTCCTTCTTTGTATTTTGCTTTGTTGATTTTATCCTTGGTATGACATGGGGGTTCTTTTTATGAAGTCGTTGCAGTTCATCATATATTTTCTTGAGTTGACCTTAAAAAGTTTGAGCAATTGTGGATTAATGCATGATTTTGACAAGGGAAAGCTTGCAACTTTGTTAGGCCAGCCTTGATTATATATGTAAAGCTTTTATGGATCACATAAAGTGGACTGGTAATCAGGAGGATATCAACTCGTGTCTTCCTGAGTTGAACAGTGCAGTTCTCAGTAAATTTTGCTATATTTTGATTTCTTAAATTTTTTGCTTTTGGGGAAAGAGAAGTACAAAGAGGGTTCTGAAAATGGCTTGTTGAGTTTGATTATTACTTATGGTTTAAAAAGTTGCCACCAAATGATTAAGCAATTAAGGCAGGTAGGATACCAGCAGTTTGGCACTTCTTCAGGCCCATGGAATGCTGCAAGTTATCCCTGTCCTTGTTATACCTATCCTAATGTTCTGTCTCACTTTTGAGCCAGGGGATATCCTTCTTTTGATCCACCCTGGTGGAATCCAATAGGTTTGAGCTGCCTGTTTGGTTTGAGAAAGTGGGACAACCAGATCCATTGCCAGAAGAAGTAGCTGTAGTTAGGCAACTTTGCAAAATATTTTCCTTGTCACCCTTTTAGCAGCATTCTTTAAGAAAGCACTGGAATTACTAGTGGTCAATAAGTTTCTATAATAAATATTATATGTTATTAATAAAATTGCCTGATATGGTTCTCAAAATGAATTGATAATGTAGAAATATGTTTGGAATATATAATGTTAAGAGTAATGTTGTCATGTTTTCCATTATTTGGAAAGGCTTAGATCAATTCCCCTTGGTTTTTCCATCCCTTCTTGGCGCTCCCTCTAGCCACTATGTTTTTAGTCGTAAAGTTGCTATTGGTGAATCATACATTTGTAATCATCTTCCATCATAGTCGAGCTGATCTCTTCTATTGCATGTTTTGAATGCTAATTAAGTTCTTTACCTCCTCAACTTGTTTGAAAATTTCTCTTGAACCCCTCTCATGTATCATCAAGTGGATGAGGTGGAGATCTGACTTCCATTTTATCCATGATTGAATATCATCCATTTGTTGAATTTTCTCCCTGGAGTGTATGGCTTCTTGCTCACCATAGAAGGCACTGAAGCATAAAGTAATTTTCTTTGTCAGATTTTCTTAAGAAAAAACCTATATCCCTTTTCATAGCGCCACTAGGTAGGTTACATAGGGTTAAATTTTTTGGAGCCAAGTAAATAAGGATATTACTTTTGGAGGACAAAACCTGAGGAGAGGAAAGAACTAAGCAGGCTACAAAAGCGGACAAGGACAAAGGTATTGCCTTTCTAATAACTTAAGTTTAATACTCAAAACCTTTAATGCAGCTCTGAAAACTCCAAATAGCCAAAAAAAATTTCATTAGGGCAAATGAAAATTTGGTGAAATTTATGATACCTTTTGATTGTTTGAATTCACTTGTAAGGAGCATATCGATTGTTCAGCATAAGTTAGCAGATTCCAGCTTAACTTCTTAGCCCTTGTTTTTTTTTTGGTTGACAATATATCTTGGTTCATCTCTTAATTTCCTTAAGTTCTTAACTTTAGACTGTTTACAAAAGGTTCTTTGTCAACAGTATAACTATGTAGACATAGAAGTGTCTAAAGGGAGGACAGCAGAATAAAAGTGAAGGAGATGGCAGTCTATCAGAAACTCTCTGAAAGGTGTCATAGTTCCAGAATTCTTGGAGAATTAAGAAATTAAGCTTTTCAACTAGAACCCTTCAACTGATGCAAGTTCATTGCTCTTCGTGGCCACCATATAGACATATTTATAAGGGCTTTCAGAATGATAGCTTATTGGGGCTTCAAACTCGTGAGCCAATTGATGCCACATGGGTAACCAGTTTAATCTTTTGGTGGGAAATACAGTGACATCAACATGTACACTGCAGATGGTAGTGGCCATCCCTTCCTCTTAATCTGCTCCAAAATAGAGCAGTGTTCTGATTGTTCTTGCCTAGAAGGCCTCCAAATCTTGCTGTCAACCAAGAACCTTCAATCATCCTATATATTCAATTGGTGGTATAGGATTAATTTTGGGATTTCATACAAAACCATCATGTTAATTCTTAACCATCATTTTTATTTCAATGTGCTTCAGTCTTGGCTTCTCCTTGATCATATAAGTTAAGGGTGTAAATTGTGATATATGTGGCTATCGAGTGCTGGAACTAAAACTGAAGCACAGATACTACTTTATCATTCTGCTATCCTTTTTCATTCAATATGTATTTGTCTAGAATTATCCTTTGCAAGTGCATGTATATTAAAAAGCTCAATATCAAAGCCTCAAAAGATCACACAGTAGTTTCTGGCATCAATAACAAAGAGGAAGATCGCCTTTTATATTAGCAGATTTAAACAAATCATTATGCCCAACCTCTCTTAAAACATTTTGTGAAATCTGGTTTTTAAATGTAAGGCATTTAGCATTCATACTAGGTGGATATCAACCTATAAACTGACAGTAGGATCAATATCTTGGTGTGTCTAATGAAACTCAAGTGGGGACTCTATACTTGAATGCGTATATAATTATTATTTTACAGACTAATAAACTTAACATTTTTCTTGAGGAACCAAAATATTCTCATGTTATCTAATTAATAACATTTATAAGACATTATTTGTGTGCGTGTGGGAAGTAATTTTGATTTTTATGGAGTGTCCAACTTGAAACTTGTCTTTTGTGTTTCCATATTTTACTCTAGCTTTTCAGTTCAATAAAATAGTTGTTTTTTATTATTTATTAATGCAGTGACCTCACCATCACTCTCTAAACTACAAATGTCAGGCTGCCGACCACCGCATCATTCTCCAGCTTTATTCTTTTTCCTAGTAGCAGCAGTTGTGCTTCTAATATTTCTGATTCTCATTTTAGTCTCATGGAAATTTAAAAATTTAGCAGAGCTGAAGAAGTTGGTTACAGAAACTAAAAGGCTTCAAGGTAGTAAAATGGATCTAGTATAAGATTTCTTTTTTTTTTTTTTTTATAGGCTAAAAAAAAGATTGATGAGACCTCAAGACTAATTTTCATTTTTGTTGCAGAAGCCAAAGATTTTTGTAGTGGAAATCTTCGAACAGTAGGCCAATTTGACTTCCGCTCATTAAAGAAGGCCACAAAGAACTTTCACCCCAGTAATCTTCTAGGAAGAGGTGGATTTGGGCCTGTTTATCGGGTACTAATGCTGAATCTAAGAAACCTGATTTAACAAAGTTTCTTAGTTATACTGGAGAAAATCTTTAACTTGAGCATCAAATCTCTGTAACCAACTCAAATTTCTTCAAAATAAAATATCAAAACCAACAATAAGTGGATTTCTCTAAATATTTGGTGGTGCTGAGTAAGGAATTTTCAGAAAACCATTCCTGGGATTTGACTATTATGCTCAAGTCTTTTGTTTATGAATTAGGATACTTTCTAACATATTCCATCTTTTGATAGGGAAAATTAAGAGATGGAAAGTTGGTGGCTGTAAAGAAATTATCTCTTGACAAGTCCCAGCAAGGAGAAGCAGAGTTCCTTGCAGAGGTGAAGATGATCACAAGCATCCAACACAAGAATCTGGTTCGTCTTCTTGGATGTTGCTCAGATGGGCCTCAAAGGTTGCTTGTGTATGAATACATGAAAAATAGGAGCTTGGACCTCATCATATATGGTACAACTTCTCTATCTTTCTCTCTGCTTGTCCTTTTTATCTAGTTCTTTATTTCCTAAAGATATGATTATGGAGTACAATATAATTACTCTCCTTCTTAAGCACAAGAAACCCAGGGAGATTTCTCCCTGCATGACATATTTCCTTTTTTCTTATTTTTTGATTTATTTTTGATGAAGGTGGAAAGACTACATTTGTACTGTTGATTGTGCTTTACTGTTGCATTATATTAGGATACTCCTTCCATCCACTATACTGGCTCTTTTTGTGGTTTCTTCATCTTGTGGGAAAGTTGTAATTGCGAAAGGAGCTTATTAATGATGTTGGTTGACATGTCCATTACTATGATTGTATTTTTCTTTTTCATTTTGTCTCTTGTGTTGAAATATTTGAATATATGAGACAGTGGCAGCATATGTAGCCTATTTCCCTAGAATAATCTCCAATACTAAGAGATAAAGGAAGCCATTTCCGGTTTTGGATAGTTTATATTTTTAACAAAACTGATTATCATTTTTTTGTGATGCAAGCACTATTCCAGATGGACATGCCTTGAAATGCAGCTGAAATTCTGAATTGGTCTTCATGATGGAGGCATTTTATGTGCCTACTTTTGAGTGGTGGAGGTTGGTGCTTTAGTAGGTTATGAGCTGGGGAGAGGAGATGAGAGAAATAGGGAATGAGGTTGCTTCTCATTTGTTGTATGTGAGGCAAACCAGATGAAGTTGAGGCATCTTTCAAGTGTACCATTTTTCTCTTTTCCTTTTTATTTTTTTAAGGTGATGTTGCACTAGGAATAAATTTGTAGAAGGGTGTTGTTTTCCCATTTAAATATTTGGGAGGGGTGCCTTATAGCTAGCAGTTTACTTGGGATGTGAATTTATTTGGGTCTGCCTTTTGGTTCCTATTTAGAGTGATTTTAGTTTGTAATTCTGTTGTAGAGTAGTTTGAGAGAAGGTTGGTTGGTTGGTTGGGAAATGTATTTATCTGAAGGGGGTGGCTGACTTTGATTAAAGCATTCTTCTTAGCTTATTAGCTTCATCTCTATATTTGTAA
Organism: Vitis vinifera; assembly: GCF_030704535.1. Classification (NCBI taxonomy): domain Eukaryota; kingdom Viridiplantae; phylum Streptophyta; class Magnoliopsida; order Vitales; family Vitaceae; genus Vitis; species Vitis vinifera. The sequence continues at coordinate 18,453,259 of NC_081815.1, read as the reverse complement.
TTCTGTGTTCAATAATGGTAAGATCAGAGAAGCTCTAAAATTCCTTTTGCATTTTTTACCCAGGAAGGGCTTTTAGGAGGAGTTCAAATTTCATCTGGTTTGGTGGAAAAGTGTGCAAAACAAAAAATGGTGGTCTTAGTCCTAGGCACCTAGGTCTTTCTTAAAGCTCTGCAGGTTAAATGGTAGTGGGGGTTCACCACAGAGAGATAGAAACTTCAAAGAATAGGCGGTGGATAATTGCATGGGGAGGGAGAAGGAAGGGGGTAGGGGGGCTTTTAAAGGAAGTTAGAAGGTCTCATCCAGTCAGGCTTTGAAAAAGACTAGGAAAGATTGATTGAGTCAAGCTGGCATGTTTCCTCTGTAGTAGACTGGTAGGGATTGGATCAGAGTGAGGTTCTGATGGGATACCTGGCGTGGAGAGGTGTTGCTAAAGGATGTCTTTCATCATCTTTTAGGAACATAATTGTGTCGCTGAAGGGGGGGTGACCTTTTTAGAGCCCTTGTTTTCTTCTATCTTTCATGATTCATACTTTGAATTGGTGGAGGCCTTTCCTGAGTCTATCCATGCAACTAGAATGGTTGGGAAGGGATCATGATGACAGTTTTTCAGTTAGCTCTTGTCTAGGTGCTTTGGTGGTGGAGGAAAAGGGGATTGCATTAGATGTCATTTTGGCGTCTGGGGAATAAGAAAGGACAAGTTTTTGCTTAGGTCTTGCATGCCCTTGAAGGAGTTTTGGTTTAGTAGGATTCCAACTAAGATGCCAATCTTTGATTGGATTGCATGTCAGATGATATCTTGATTCTTGACCATGATTAACCTGGTGTGAGGATAAGGGTGCTCCTAACTTGATTTTATGTAGGCAAAAGAGTTGAGGAGACAGGTTGATCATGTGCTCCTTCATTATGTAAATGATTCCCACTTGTGAGGCATGCTTTTAGAGGCAGTTTGGGTTATTAAGCTGATCAAATCCTTGGATAATAAATAATGTTCTAAGGGCCTCAAGAAAGGAATAAATAAAATTCCCATTGAGTGACATGTGGGACTTTCGTGAAAATTAACAATCTCTACCACAAAATAGCACAACTACGCATTTTCATGAAGGTCATTGAATGTTTGTGTTATCTGGACACTTTATGGATCGGTCCATGCATGCCTGTTGATAGGGTCAACAATGAATAAAAATTGTACAAGGTCCTTCATGTCTTTATATATTTTTCATGATCAATGATCATAGAGGAGCCCCTTAGTACTGTGTAGATGGCCTAGTTTACTTGTATGTGTTAGGCATTCATCCAATCATGTTTTGGCTATTAATTCCCAGTTGTTGGCACAGGCAGCACATAAGGAAGAGGAAAACAGAGGGAGGCATCATCCCTTTACTTTGGAATTTGGACCATATTGATGGAGTGGGATTGGAGTTCCACACATGATGAGTTGTTGGTTCTGAAACTCGAACTGACAAGGGATGAATTCTCTGTTTGATTTTCCCAGCAGAGTGAATCATTAGGGTTGTTTTTATTTTTGTTTGTTTTTTGCTCTTTCTAATCCTTGTACACTGCATGAACACATATGCACCCTGTTATGTTGTTTTTGGTTGATTTCATTGCTCATGGAAATATGAAGTTTTGGTTTGGATGAATTCTAGTCTCAATAAAAGATTATCCTTAATACTAAAGGCAGCCAAATTGATTAGATATTGGCTTAGTTCCAAACACTAATTTTGAGTTGTTCTGTTTCACAGAAAGAAATGATCAGTTCCTGAATTGGAATACTCGATTCCAAATAATACTTGGCATTGCTCGAGGATTGCAGTACCTACATGAAGATTCACACCTGAGAATTGTTCACAGAGATATCAAAGCAAGCAACATTCTTCTTGATGACAGATTTCAACCAAGGATTGGAGATTTTGGGCTGGCTAGGTTCTTCCCAGAGGACGAGGCTTATCTCAGCACTGCCTTTGCTGGAACTCTGTAAGCCATTTTCTTACTACAACTATTCAAAGAAGCTTTATCTCATGGAGATGATTGATAAGTAGTTGTTGCATATGGAAAAATACCCAGAGAGAAAAATGGAAAAATTAGTTCGGGTCAGTCATGTACTTATCTAGAAAACTACTTAGAATCAAAGGGGGAAAACAGGGAAAAAGAATCTCTTTTGAAAGCAAAAGTTTTCCTTTTTGCCTCACCCCTATCACAATCACCACCACCACCACTAGTGTCCATCTCCATCATTTTGTTGATTGCATGGCACTATGAACACCGGTATAGTTATTATCACACAACAGTTCAGCACAATCTAGATAGGTGCCTCTGTAACCACCTTCACCAATCTATAAATCAATGGCATTCCCGTTAATACATTGTAGCCACCACCACCATCTCTTCCTCAACAATTTCCATCCATGTCTCCATCAAAAACCACTGTATTGCTATAGATACTGTAACAGAAACCGCCACCAGTGCTAGTATCACAATACACATTTATTCTCTCTGCCTTGCCCTCTCACAGATACACACAGCAAGTTATCCTATGCAGCAAAAAACTGAATGTAAAAATTTTCCTCTTGCTCAGAAAATTTTCCTGCCCAAGTCATTCAACATTTTCTGATGTGGGAGTGACTTATTTCTGTATTTGCTGTGAGGTTTATCAGCTTCAAATTCAGTTACACATCCATACTATGCTTATCAAACATTCTCATCATAGTTTTATTTCTTGTGCTGTGGTTATCTGTTCGCAATTTACTCTTTCTCTCTGCTTTCTTCTCCAGAGGTTATACAGCACCTGAATATGCCATTAGAGGAGAATTGTCTGAAAAGGCTGACATCTACAGCTTTGGAGTTTTGGTACTTGAAATCATCGGCTGCAGGAAAAACACCGATCTTACTTTATCATCAGAAATGCAATATCTCCCTGAATATGTAAGCCATCAATCTTTAGGCAAGATTTACTTATTTATTTGTATATTGTTAGTTTATGTGCATAGCTTGTGTTAAGCCACTAAATACACCTAGAAGCTTAAACTGTTAAGTGATGAGCCAACAACATATAAATCAAACCAATTAACTCCAATGACATTAGCCTTAACGCCCTGCCTTATATGCAGCTTCTTCTCCCACATGAATTTAATAAACAGGGGAACAAGCAATTCTATGCAAATAGCATTAACGGATTGAAACCTTGTAATTGGTCTTTATTTGTCTTTTTTCATAATAGGCTTGGAAGCTATATGAGAAGTCCAGGGTGATTGATCTGGTAGATCCAAGAATTCAAGAAGATGGGTTTGTGGAGAACCATGTGTTGCAAGTAAACCATGTGTTGCAAGTAATCCATGTGGCCTTGTTTTGTCTTCAACCTTATGCAAACTTGAGACCGCCAATGTCAGAGGTCGTAGCAGTGTTAACATGCAGAGCTGATATGGTTGGAACACCCATGAAACCGGCCTTTTTGGACCGCAAGCAGGACAAGAACATCTCTTCGGATACTATTTCAGAGGCTTTCCCTTCTCCTCTGCACAGTGATTCTCCTTCCTCATCTCAACAGCCAAAGATTTCAGAGGCTTTCCCTTCTCCTCTGCACAGTGATTCTCCTTCCTCATCTCAACAGCCAAAGATTTCAGAGGCTTTCCCTTCTCCTCTGCACGGTGATTCTCCTTCCTCATCTCAACAGCCAAAGTGAGGCCACTTCGCACTTCCCATCTTAATATAGCTCCTACGATTTGAGTCTGATTCCAACTTCCCTCTGGTTTCTTGCGGCTAGTGCTAGTTTCCTTTCCCATGTCAACACAGAAAAAGGATTGAGACCCACCATATGATGTCAAGGGCATACTCTGTTCTGTTGGCTCTTCTTTCTTTTTCAATGTAATATGGTGAGATTATAATCCAACTTGGAAGAAGCTGAAAACAACGGCAAGGGACGACCCTGACCAATCCATATTTATAACTTCTGCAGAAATAGCTGAAGATTTTCCTGTTCAAAATTCATTTGGTGATCATTTCATCAAAATTCTAGTTAGAAATGTAGACGTGTTCAAAAACGGTTGCAGGGTATCTATTCTTTTTGTGGTTGCAGTCTGAGATTTCGCCCTGTGGTCTTTACTTTTGTGAAGTTTTGCATGATATGCCGTATGAGAATCTATCATGTATCTTCAAGAGAATAAAAAATAAACTTTCCCTTGTCACAAGAGTATGAAATTATTATCTATACCTCGTTCTATGCTTGTTGCTAATATAATTACTCCAGTCTTTGGTATCGAAAAACACTTTTCTGCATCATATGGCATACCCTCGTCGAATTTGATTGGACACTTGTAAAATAAGAAGAATAGGTTCTTAATATCCTTTCTGGGTTAGGTGTTGAATATGGCCCTCTTGTTTCTGATGTTACCTCCAAAGCTGAACCTCTTTCTCTGCAAGTTTTGTGCGCTCTGTTTGTTGCTCAAGAAAATAGGATTGAGCAGCACAGAGTGTCAATTGTGCAGTAAGCTTAGCCCACAATGCTACAAGCGTTTGTATTGGTTTGATGTGAGCTTCACTGCTTTTCAAGCTAATTCCTCAGGCAACAATGGAGGTGGTGGGGTGAATCCAAATCAGATGATTGCAACGATGGAGGTGGGCAATGACAAAGTTGTACGATTCAACTTCACAAAGACATTTGGGAATGGTTTTTGAAACTGCCGCAAGAGATCTGAAGGGAAAATAGTTGGACGTGAACAATGCGTTCCTTAATCAGCGGGAAAATATGGAAACAATAACAACTTTTTTGTTTTAAAACTTAATTACTTTTATTTAGAATTAGCCGTTTCTAGAACTACATTTATTCATTTTTTTTTATGTGTATCTTGAAAGCTAACTAAAGAAAATAGAAATAAATTAAGGCCCGTGACTGTTTTTGGAAATAGTTCTAAAAAATGGTTTTTTAAATTTGTTTTCTAATGTTTTGTAAAACAAAAGTCTGTCTAAAAAGTTTTTAATCTATTTTTAATATTTTCAAATATGTTTTAAAAATAATTTTTTTATTAATTTTTTATTTTTAATCATTTTACATATAATTATTTTCTAAAATTATTGTTAGAAAACAAGTGAAGACAATAAAAAATAATTAAAATATATTTTTTAAAATATCGTATTTTATATTTTTAAAAAGATAAAATAGTGTTTAGTTATCAAATATATTTTTTTATTTTTTTATTCAAGAAAACCGTTCTAAAAAACAATTATAAAATACGCATGATATCATCAGAGTTTGGGCATATGGAAGGTGGAAGTAGGGGTCCACTTCCGTGTTGGCTGTGCCTTGGTTAGGCTACAGAGCGTGCTCACTCCAATCCAATAAGTCCACAGCTTTTGTCTTTTTATTTATTTTTTGTATTAATTTTTTTCTATTTTTTGATTTATCAAGGCATGTGTCTTCTCCTCCACTTTTCATGGAATTTAATATTATTTTAAACAATTGGAACCTCCCTTTCATTTCTAAAAAGTAAAATAAAAAAAATACAAAAAACCCGAAAAGTTTTAAAACTGTTTTTCATTTTCTATTTTTAAGAATAAAAAATAAAATATTTTCAAATAACATCTTATTATTTTCACTTATTTTTTAAGAACTGATTTAAAAAATAATTATACAAACATATAAAAAATTAAAAATAAAATACTAGATATAAAAATTATTTATAAAACATATTTAAAAATATTAAAATAATATGTTAAAAAAATTTTAAATTTTCAAACGGATTTTTGTTGTATAAAAATCATATAATAGTTTTTAAAAACTATTTTTCAGTTATTTTTTAAAACAGTTATCAAATAAACTCACAATTTTTTGAGAAATTTTATATTACATATAAGTATATAATGCATTCATGAAGGGTAAATTAAGAAAATTATGTCTCAAATTTGAATTTTTAAATAAAAAAAATTAAAATTACCTTTAAAAATATTGTCAAAATCCCTACCCTTCAATTTCTACTCTCTTAATTATTGTTATTTTTTTTTCAAAATAAAACAATTTATTATTTATTGTTGTTAAATTATTGAGCAATATGCTAATTCATTGAATCATTTGATTAGACATAAATAAATTTAAAATGATTTTATTTTTAAAAAAAAAATTAAATTATTAGCCATGTGAAAAATATGTGATGCTTTTTTTTTTTTTTAATTACTTAGAAAGCACTTTGTAGTAAAATATTAAATGTATTTAATTACGGATTATAGTATTTTATAATAACATATTCCATTATGGATTAAAGCACTTTAAAGTAAAAAATATTAAATTTGAAAAGATTTTTTTTTAATTGAAGGTATTAAAATATTTTAGACAAAAATTATAGAAAAATTGGTAGAAGTCAATAGACTCTCTATTCCCATGTGCATAGCTCACATGGCCAATTCAAAGCCCCTGTATTATATATAGTCTCTTTTATTAATTAATTTTATATCTTTTTTTTTAATCTTTATCTCTATCTTTATATTTTTTTAATAAATATAATTCACATTCATTTATTTAATAATTAATTTATGACATGTAGAGACTAGAATCTGTTTGGCAGTAATTTTAGAAATTATTTTTAGTTTAAAATGTGTTTTTTGTAAAAAAAAAAAAAAATAGATGTTTGATAAAATTTAGGACACACTTTTAAAATTTTGAAAAATCACTTATAATATTGAAAAGTCACTTAAAAACACTTTATAGGTGATTTTTTTAAAAGCACTTTCACTTAAAGCACTTCGAATAGAAACATTATCAAACGCATTGATAGTGTTTCTACTTGCAGTGAATACTTTCAAAGTATTTAACGGTGTTTCTATTCAAAGTGTTTATTATATGTTTGATTCTAGGAAAATGCAAGGAAGAGAAAATATAAAGAAGTAGAAGAAAATAAAAAATTAATTGAAATTCAATAAATTATTTTTATTTGATACTTCAAACTCATTTTATTTATTTTAATTCATTGATATAAAGATTAAGTAATTTTAAAATGCATAAACTTCTAATTAGTTTTAATTATATTTGATTTTTTTTTTTGTATTTTTCATAGGACAACCAAACATTATAAAATCATTTTCCTTAATATTGTTTTTTTTTCCTTAATATTTTCCGGGACCAAACATAGCCTAAAAGATAAATTGGAAACAATATCACCACATTTCAAAATTTGGTTTACAATCTTATGAATAAATTATTAAAAATGTGCCCATAATGCTTTTCTTAAATTAAATTATTATAATTATGAAAACATGTTTTCCACATATAAGCAATTGTATTTTAATATTTATGTTTGCAAAATTTGAACTATAAATTAAATTTATTTTGTGAAAATCACATATTATTGTATCAAAATAAAATAATCTGTTGATTTTGTACTTTTAAAATTATAAAAATAAAAAATTATAAATATAATATTGTTAAAAAATTAAATAATTAAAGTTAAATTTTTTAATTCCAAAAATTATGAATATTAAAAATGTTTCATAACTAAAAATTAAATAAAATGTTAAATAAATAAAAAATTTAAACTTTATTTTCTATCTTATAAACATATTGTGGTCAAAAATTGAATAATTAAATTAATTAAAATTTAGAAAAATAAAATAAAATTAAAACTTAAAAAATAGTATTTCCTAGATTTAAATTCTCAAAAAAGTTAACCTCGTTGACAATTGTATTAATAGGTTATTCATATAAATTTACACAAAATCTAATAGTTTGTTTAGAAAATGTTCTTCAAACTCCAAATCATGTTTGATAATTTTCTTTTTTTTTTTTAACAAAAAAATAATTTTTTGAGAATATATTTTAATTGTTTTTTTTTTTTTTGCTTGTTTTAAAAAATAATGTAAATATGAAAAATGATTGAAAATAAAACACAACACATAAATTTTTTTTTAGAAATAATTAAAAATATAGAAAATAAAGGTTGAAAATATTTAAAGTTCTCAAACATACTTTTATTCTACAAAACATAAATCAATTATTTTTAAAAATTATTTTTTTGATGCTGCTTTTCCAAATAAATTCCTAAATAAACCCTAATATATATTTCTTTTGAAAAAAGGTTAAAAAATAATAATAATAAGATGAGGTACTTCAAAAGCTATAAAGAAGGAAGAAAGTTTCCAAATTTTGAAAAAGTATGGTTCCAAACTATAAATGGGATTTGTGACAAAAGCCATGATGAGAACATTGGACTGAAAAAACATGATGAAAACCCATGTACCCAAAAGGAGGAATGAGACAAGAAAAAGTGTGGCCACATACAAAATGAAACAGAGATAAATATAATAATGCTCTTAACACGTGGGTCACTGGGTGTGTATGTGGTCTGAATTTCAATTTTATTTTTTTTCTTTGTTGGGAAGTCTTGTCTTTGAAGCTTTGGATTTTTTTTTTTTCACTTTAGGCTCTGCCATGTTTCTGGCTCTCTTTTGCTTTTGGAGGAGAGTGATGTGTGCTAAAATTTTCCCCTTTTCTTTCTTTCTTTGAATCTCAAGATTTCAACTATTTTTTCTCTTTTTCTTTCTTTCTTTGAATCTCTAGATTTCAACTATTTTTTCTCTTTGTTTGGAGATTTAAAGTTTGTTTCACGGTGATTTTAGGAAGCAAGTTAAAAATTATTTTTTAAAAACATTAAGACCTTATTTACCGATTGTTTTTTAAAATAATTCTAAAATATAATTTTTAAAAATTATTCTCTGATGTTTTATAGAATAAAGATCTGTTTGAAAACTTGAAATGTTTTTAATTTATTTTTAATATATTTTAAAAATAAATTTTATATCTAATGATTTACTTTTAATCATTTTATATGCTTCTATAATTTTTTTAAAAAATAATCTTTAAAAAATAATTAAAAAATAACTAAAAAATATTTTTTGAAAACACTTTCTATCAAACATGTTTTCTTGTTGGGAAGTCTTGTCTTTGAAGCTTTGGATTTTTTTTTCACTTTAGGCTCTGCCATGTTTTTGGCTCTCTTTTGCTTTTGGAGGAGAGTGATGTGTGCTAAAATTTTCCCCTTTTCTTTCTTTCTTTCTTTGAATCTCAAGATTTCAACTATTTTTTCTCTTTTTCTTTCTTTCTTTCTTTGAATCTCTAGATTTCAATTGTTTTTTCTCTTCTTTTGGAGATTTAAAGTCTGTTTCATAGTGTTTTAGGAAGCATTTTTAGGTTAAAAAATATATTTAAAAAAACATTAAGATCTTGTTTGTCAATTGTTCTTGAAAACAATTCTAAAAAATAATTTTTAAAAATTGTTCTCTAATGTTTTATAAAATAAAAATATGTTTCGAACTTGAAATGTTTTTAATATATTTTTAAATATATTTTAATAATAATTTTTATATCTAATAATTTATTTTTAATCATTTTATATGTTTCTATGATTATTTTTTAAAATGGTTTTTAAAAAACAAGTGAAAATAATATAAAAAAAAAAACAACTAAAAAATATTTTTTGAAAACACTTTCTAGTTGTCAAACGGGTTTTCTTGTTTTTTTGTTCTAAACGAGAGAAAAACTATTTTCGAAAACAGTTATAAAACATATTTTAAGTGTTTGACAAAATTTAGAAAATTATTTATAATATTTATTGGAAAAACATTTTATAAGTGATTTTTCTAAAAATACTTCAAGTAAAAACGCTCCAAATGCACTCTTATTCCGGTTACTAAATTTGTTTTATTTTCACCTTTTTGGGTTTAATGGCTAACATTGAATGATGCCCTTATCACACTACCCGTAATTTGATTTTTGTACAATTTATCCTCAATTAACTCATTCAACATTAGTTTCTTTGATTTTTTATTTTATTTTTACTAGTGTGGCAATTTAATTTTTAAGTAATATCAATTTTCTACTACCCTCAAATATTAAATAAGTTATTTTGTTAAAATTTTGAATCAAAATGGATGGACAAATACCTATTGAAAATATAAATTTTTTCAATTTTAAAACAGATTTGATAAATTTAAATTTAAAATTATTTTTGACTTCCCTTTGAGAACAAGATTGAAGCATTTTTAAGATGTTTTTTGTAAAGTTTATATGAAAAAAAATTGAAAATATGGAGAATAAGCAAGAAATATTGTATTTTGAGTAAATAGATAATTCTTTCATACAAGATAAGATCGAGAAATCGATTCCATAAAATTAAGTTTATAAACAATAATGACTTAAAGTGGGTGTTTAATAAATTAATTTAATAATTTAAAGTGACTTAATAACTTAATTTAAATTATTAAATAAATTAAGCATATTTGTTAAAATAACTTAATATTATAATTTAAAGTTAAAAATAATTTTAAGTATTAAGTCAAAATAATTAATTTATTCTTACTTAAATATAAATTATTTTAAAAAAAAGTTAAGAATGATGTAAATTAAGTTATTAAATTGATTTATCAAATAATCTTATGCTTCAGTAAAAAATAAATTATATATATATATATATATAAAACCGTCTTAGAACTGTTTTTAAATATTATTTTGAGAACTGTTTTCATAAATATCTCCAAACGTGGTATCGAGATACTCGGGTTTTGAAAAGAAGTTCTTGTGTGGAAAGTATACTGAAGAGGCCTACATTCTCACGTTTGGGAGTGATCCATTATCATATTCTGCCCCCTCATGGTGGCCCCAGCTCTTGATCTTGCTCCCCAGTACAGCACAACACAAATATACTAGACAAATGCATTACAATATATGCCTAAACCACCTCTCCCTCCCCCACACAAACACACACACACTTCTCCAGCTTTTTCCCAGCCTCTTTCCTCATTCACAGCCTGTCAAGCTTGAATTATTAACACTGATCTTATTTTTTTAGTCTGTGCTTCCTTTGTTGTTTCTCTAAGGGAGGTTTGGGAACTGGGTTTGGCCTGTCAAGCCTGCTGCCCACCCTATTCTCCATTGGAATTCTGCTTAGATTGCTCCGTCCACCTGGGCTAGCTCTCCTACCACCTATCTTTGTTCTCCAATGCATTGACCAGTCGCCTGCTTCGGTTCGGCTTATTACTCGTTCTAGCTTATGGGTGGAAGTAGTGGTATGCAGGAGGAAGATGGTCAATGAGCCTCCTGTATTGCAGGTGAGAAGTCTTTAGCTCATGTTTTTGCCTTTGTAGAGGGAAAGTTTTAGGCTTAGAATTGAGTTTTTGAAGATGGTTTTGAATGATTTTCTTGTTTATCATTCTTCTTTTCCATGCATTCTGTGTTGAAGTTTGAATTCATGATCATCCAATTGCAAATTTCAGTCCTTTTTTCCAGGAAGAGAGATGGCTCAATTGTCGGTTTTTATCTGATTTTTTTCACTGTGTCTGATCTATCTTATGGTGAAAAATGAGAGAGAGAGGAATCCCACATCCCATTTTTTGTTTCATTTTTGCCCATATTCATGGAAAAGCCACTGTTTGATCATGGTTCCCAAGCTGTCCCATTTGAGAAATACTGCTTACAATTAAGTTTTAGGGGATTTGAGGAATGACTTCCTCTTTTCTGGATGTGTGTTTGTGGCTTAATTTTTTTCTCACCTTCATCTTTGACTTTGTTGATGGTTGGATATGAGTCAACATGATCTGTTCTTTCCATTAGCCTTTGGTGCTCATCAGATGTGGCCATGGCCGCACCCGAAAACCAAAAATTTTCCAAACTTTTTGCATTACTGATGTGGTAAGAATGCTGAAGTTTTCATCCATCTGACTGAGTCCTAGTATTTCAGGCATGGGAACCAAGTTCCAATATATGATTAATGTTTTGGCTACATCACCAAATAGCAGCAGATTAACTGAGAAGCCTATGGACGATTGGGACTATTTCAAGAACAAAGAGTTGAAGGTGGACTTCAAAAGGAACTGTATTGACAAACTTCACAACTCCATGGATCGAATACTTGAACAGAATAATGTAGAAACGATCAAGAAGACGATGCTGATGCACGAAGATGTATTTAAGCATCAGGTGAGGTGAAATTCTGGTTAATTCTTACTCCTTTCCTCTGCCTCCTTCCAAGAAATCTAATTAGTATCGGTTTAGGCCAAGAAATAGGCTGGTCCTTGGGATCTATTCATCTGATGTTTTCACAATTGAAACAAATGGAACTTGCATTAGTATCCTAGACCCTTTCAAATACTGTAATAAAACAATGATATTTTTTATAATCACCCGAATATTAGTAAAGATAAAGGCTGTGAATTTGGATCTAAAGCTAGTTAGAAGCTCAGAAAAGAAGAAAATGTTGCAGGTGCAGGAGCTTCACAGGCTGTACAGTGTCCAAAAGATGCTGATGAAAGAACTAAAAGGTGAGAAAAAGCAGACAAGGCTTTGGAGCCCCAGAGCTGGCCTGATTAGCCAGCACCATCTGCCTTGTGGGGATAGTTTTTGGGTTCAAGACGATCCAAGCTCAAGAGAGCTGAGCAGCAGCTGCTCAGGAGACACCCTGAGAATGGCCAGGGGACTTGATCTCAAAAGGGCTAACCAAGAAGGCGTCTCAACAGCATTCAATGCCATTGATGAAGCCCACCAGCACCCAGAAGACAACAAGATGAGCTTGGTAGAAGAGAGTGAAGTAGAGCTCACGCTCAGCATTGGAACTCCTACCAGCAGAAAGAAGAAACCCGAAAACCACCAGCCTAACCGCAGCCTGGAATTAGCCTGTTCTGAATTAACAAACAACGAAATCCCCGATCTTGGGTCATCCTCCTCGTTCAAGTCTGATAGGGGAGACGAATGCAGTGACCTTGCCAACGCGGCCAGCAGCTCCAGCGCAACAACAGAAGATTATAGGAAGCAGCCACTTTGGCTTTTCCAAGGCCTAAGCCTGAACAGAACCCAACTTTGACAATCATATTTAAATTGATCCCACAGGTTTTTTCATGCATTAACATTCATGATCGAGAATTGTTGTGCTCCATTTTATTAACCCCACGATTAAGACACCATTGCTGGGCATATTTGGTTGTAAATGCATCATCTACAGCACATGTCTACATCATTTGTGTACTAGTTTAGATTCTGTGCACTTACCCTAATTCTAAAACTAAGTACTTCTGCAGTTGATGAGCTAATAGGGGAGAGATGATTTGGGATTCCGAAATTCGATTGACAGAATCTTCCAGCCTAATAGGCACCCAAAACCCTTTTTGACTGTTGTGTTCATACATGGGTGTGTACCAAAGGACTTGAAACTAATTAGAAACCATCCAAACTTGCCAAAATGATAAGTTGCTGTCATATCCCATGTGGATATTTTCCCTCTAGTACTCATGAGATGTGGGACATCATATTTGCCCATTCATAAAAGCACCAAGTCCTGATCATGACCCATAGATTCATGAGGTGGTTAAGCTCCATAAGTGTATTTTCCCTAAAAATTGATTCTGTCGCAATAAGTGAGATGGATATTGTCTGATTTGAACTACTGATATCACTATTTAAAGTGAACCCCACGTACTAGTATCAAGAATGTGATATTTCATGTTCCAAGGAAATAAATTGTGAATGTAATATATCATAAGATGTAGAGGACCATGCTCATATATTCCAACTTCATGGAGAATAAAAATGTGACAAATATGTTATTTTTCAATGAATGGTGGCTCCATGAATATATAAGTTTAGGAATGATAAAATCTCAAGATTAATACCATAAGCCATTATTATAAACCTTGCTATGATAAAAAGTTTTGGAGTAATACCCTTTCCATTTGATCCCGTTATTATTATTTTATATCTAATAAATAATTTTATTATCTCAACATTCTTACTTTATATTATGATCTTATTTTTTCATATCTTTACATTTTTATTATTTAATAATTAAATTTTACCGTATATTTAAACGATATTTTCAATAAAACTTAAAATTGGAATTTTAAATTAGATTGTGGTATAAAAAAAAATTTCAAAAGTACTATTAAAAAATTTATTTTTATTTTTATTTTTCCTTATGTAAGGAAACGAACACATTTTTGTGGGCTAAGTGGTATGTCCTAAGATTTTTGAAAGGAGAATTCTAGCGTGGTGGACTTTGGATTCTCGACATCACCATGCTGCCACGTGGCTATTTCAGAATCATGGAAAGGATGAGCCTCCATTGAAATAAGGGAGAGAAGAGAGAAAATAGTATCAGAGAAATCCACTGCTCACTTCCAACGTCAAACTCAAACATGTCCATAGCTTTATCTCAGCAGAGCTTCTTCTTCAATGCTCTGTCATCAACCCACTTCCCCAAAAGGAATATCTTCACTTCTGTAACCTCCACTATCTCATGCAGATCCCCATCTGATGATTGTGATGGAGATTCCCCCAGGTATGTTGTTTCCTAGTTTGGTTGCCCGGAAACCTCAGGAAAAAGTAAAGAAAAATCCCAACTTTGTCAGTATTTTTGTTGTTGTTGTTTGTTGGTTTAATACTAAAAGAAAATTTAAGAGTGTTAATTTCCTCAATTTTGTGTTATTTCTTGTTTGGTTGCTCAGAAACCTCAGAAAAAAGTAAAGGAAAAGCCAAAATTTATAAGATTTTTTTTTTGGGAGGGGGGTTGATTTAATGCTAAAAAGAAAAGATAACCGTATTAATCAGCTCAATTTATGTAATATCTTGTTTGGCTACTCGGAAACCTTGCAAAAAAGCAAACCAAGATCCGAACCTCATTAGAATTTTTGTTGTTGATTTTTTTTTTTTGGTTGATTCATTGCTAAAAAGGAAAGAAAATTGTATTAATCAGCTCGATTGTACGGCTAGGCAAGTGGGGAACTTTCAAACGTGTGATTTCACTTCCATTTCTTTGGCTGAGTTTTCTGGGCAACCAAACAAAGTTAGGGTCTCTTTTGGGGTTTTTTTACTTAATTTTTCTGATAAAATTGTGCTTTGGGTGTTCGGTGTGCAGGAAGAGGGAGAATCAATTGGCAAAACTGGCAATGGTAACATTGGCAGCTGGAGTGTTGACACTGGGGTCAGTTCATGAGGCCTCTGCAGCCAAGACTGGTGGCAGAATCGGGGGTCAGGCTTTCCGGTCAGCTCCTCCTCGTGCATCCTCCCCTAGAATCAATAATTCGAGGTAATATCATTGAACTCTGAACTGAACTGTTTTAGATTCCAATTGCTTGAGCGCCCATTACTGCTATTATGTATAAATAGAGTTCCTTCCCCAATGAAGGCCATTATCTTGGATGACTTGATGTGTGTTGTGGAAAGTACAGGTTGAATAGTGCTAAAAGGATTTTTTCACATTTATTGAATATTAATGCACTAAACAATTCAAAAAAGTCAGTTAGGATTCCACTTCTGCAAATTGAATCTGATTGAGTTTAGGAAAATGCTAAATTCAGCAAATGAACTTGCTCCTTTGAAATGGTTGTTGTTTCATTAGTTAGTACTGAAATGATCATATTCTTTTGAAGCCTCTTGTACTGCATCTTGTCATAGAAATTTTCCAGTAATAAATCAAATAATATTGTTATTGAGAGTGGATAAGTTTACCATATGATGTGAAATATCAGTCTGTGTTTTCATAGCCTGTTATATCTTCCATGAAAGATTTTTCTTCCATGAAGTCACTTGTAGTTGAAAATAATGGTGACTAATGTGTAAACAACATAATCGGGTAAAATTTTAGGTCGATGTGATGTTTTGTAATGTAGAGAATTAGTCGGGCTCACCCACCTATGCTCTTGTTCTGAGCAATTGGCAAGTTGATGCATTCGAGATGCAGAACAAATTCATTAGCAATCTCAGTAATCTGGATAGGTTAACTTGGGAACCTTCACCTATCTCCTAATCATTGTAAACACCGTCGAAGAATCATCATATTTTTAATGGGAGAGCTCACTAAACTTGTGCCTTGCAAGTTGGATTTTTGCTTAATTCCATTTTCACCAACTTAAAAGTAAGATCTGATTTTCCAAGTAAATGTGTTCTCATATGGGCATTTAAAAGTAACCGGATACACTACTGCCCATGATGGTCTAATTTGGGGGCTTTTGGCAACCCATTTCTCATATCATTCTGTTTATGTTGGACATAAAAAGGAGGCCTTGTGCATGCACAGGTACTTTTTGAGAAGCTTGATTCAGATTTGTCCTTTTCTAGGGCATTATTCTCCAAGTCCTTCTCTTTCACATCTTGCTGCCCTTAGTGACTAAATAAATGCCGACTTCCTTTGTATTTGATGTTGTCCACCATGATGACAAGACCTTCTAGAACAGATCTCAAGTAAGAATAGAAAAGTGAGACGACTAACCCATGATTCAACAGACCTTGAGCGGCCTGTATGACACTAAGCTCTTTGACACAGTCCCGGGTGTGCTTTTGTGTCCAAGTGTCATCAGCTGGTCCAATATAAAAATATGCAATATGACAACGAAGCATGAGAGTGCAACACTGTCCTGCAGAAATCTTTGTGAGCAGATGAACAAGGCCTCCTTCCTTCTTCCACATTTTTATCAATTCTGGTAGTTGGAAAGCTTCAAACTTCCAAAGGCATTTCCAGCTCTTCTCATTGATGCAGCCCCCTCTTTGGAGTATCTGTTGGAAAAATCTGAAAACTACAAAGGCAGTTATAGCACCATCTTAATAGCTATATAAAGGTGACACTAAATATGGGATGAAAAATAATAAGTTTTTTTTTTTTTTTTTTTTTGTCTATTAAATTGACCATACACACAGTTTATATAGGAGATTACAAGAGAAGAAATAGGAAACAAGAGATATAATAAGAAACTAACTAATTCCTAAATCATAAAACTATCTATTTACAGAAATAGGAAACTAATATAATAGGAAAATAATTCTCTTATTCTATTTACAGCTCAACAAAAGGAACCAGGGTACCATCAATTTTTTATTATACGAGATGTGTTGACGATGAAGGAGCAGGTTACAGTGTAGAGGATTTTCCTAATTGTATTTGGCTGTAGGTGTATTGCTAATTATTTGGTTATAGTGATCCATTAAGTTGGTTGAAGTGTAATTTTATTCTTGTGAATGAAGTCCACTTGTTAGTTGCTTTTTAGCTGCTCTTTATTTTACAATTCAGTATTAGAATGCTATTATTTTTGTATGGCCAAATTGTAGAAAAAATAGCAGAAGTTCAATGCCAAAACATAAAATAAATGAGCATAAGTTCCGCCTCTAGCCAAGTACCACAACCTAACCAAAAAAGGTGCATTGTAAGCCAAAATCACCTAAATGAACAGCCCCAAACAAATACTAATTGAGAAATACCCACATAGAACCTAAGAATTGTAGCCTTTCTTTCAGTAAAACCCACATTCATATGGGGGAAAAAGGATGTGGGAACAATTGAATGAGAACCAAGGTTTTCCTTTATATGAGCCATTGAAGGGTGGTACTGTAAATGCTTTTGCAATTTTTGGGTTTCTTCTTCAATGAGGAAAAGGGGGTGGGGGCTCCAAATCGAAGGCAATGAAGGGGTAGGAATTGGCAACTTACAGGAGGTACTGGGCTTATTTCTGCCTTTGGGGCACTGAAGTTTGCCATCACTGGCAGTGCAGGAGGACAAAGGATCTTCGAGAAGGTAGTGGATCCTGCATCTAACTATATTCTCTTAAGATTCCCCCTTAACACTGATTTTATTTTTAATTTAGTTCTGTAAAGCCCAGAGCCTCAGAAGGGGAGACAAGCCCTTCAGGAACATTGTAAGCATCAACAGTCACAGAGTTGCTGCTGAAATTTTGTGAGCTATGCATTGGCTAGCCCCTTTATGGACATTTTTCCTACTTGCTTGTTTCTCATTATTGTTTGCATCTCTTTTTCATTGCTTTTCACCACTGTGCATTTGAAATGCCCCTTCGAACTTTATCTGTTCTCTTGTAATGTCTTCTTCATCTAGGACAAAGGTCAGATGAGACACCTTAGGCCAGGGGCGGACAGAAGGGGGGCCAAGGGGGGACCACTGGCCACACCCCCCCTCCCCCCCCAACACCAACTTTAGAAATAAAAATATAAAAAAATAAAATTAGATTATGGTTTTTATTTGGCTAAAAAAATAATATTACATTTTTTTTTATAGCCACTGCACACCCCCCCCCCCCCCCCCCCCCCAAACTTTAAATCCTGTGTCGGCCACTGGCTTAGGCTGGCCTTCCATTATGTGGTCAACTCTCTAGGTTGTAATCTTACTTCTTTATGCTAACTTGGCTGAATGTCTTGTCTGCCACAATCTTGTAGATTTATCTACTGTCCTCAGCTAACTGGATTCTGATTCATTATTGTGAATTAAAATGATGTTTTTCCCTTCTCTTGTTCTGGACTTGGTTGTAATTTATTTTATTGAATTTCCTCTTCAGTTTTCTCTTACAGATTATCCTCAAAATATTTTGTTTCTAGTAGTATGAACTGTTGAAATGTCCACCAAGATGAAGCTTTATTCCTTTCATGGTTATTATCATCTTATCAAACTTGTTTTGCAATTTATTATGCATGAGAACGTTATAAAGACATCTGAAAGTTCAAAAGTGACTCATCGTGGGTTTGATATCCCACAACTTAGAAGGAATGAAAAAATCAAGGTTTGCTTTTGTTGCCTATTGGCTATGTGAGTCGTGCTCGTAAGTTTGAGCAAATTCGACTAACAACATTTTTAGGATGAAGTATACCCAGTGCAAGATGTTGATTCTTCCTTTAAACCATACCTTTCTACTATGGTGCTCGGACAACTAAAATAGATTTATATTTCATATTGTCTCATATAACTTAACTGTTCATTGGAGAAATACTCTGTTCCATTTTTGTACATGAGCATTTATTCTGCCTTCCAACATTGCATTTTGGTTTGCCTTGCAATTCTCCAAGTTCAATCAAACTATAAGTCAAGCCACCTTAGCTGTTGGGTGCTATGCCATAGACATCAAACCCACAAGACCAGAGATGGTGCAAATTGCTTTACATCTCAAACATCCAAATTGATAGGACTGACTCTTAACAGCCATCACCCGACCCTGCTGCCAAATTCGTCACTCTGGAGGGAGGAAAAATTATTGTATTTCCATATAACTTACTGACCAGCTCCTCACTGCTGCATTTTGACCTGTGATTTGCTCATGTAAAAAATTTATGCAATCAGTTTGTTTCTCCTAGCCTTTTTATTTTATTATTGAGTTTATTACCCTGGTTTTGACATGGCCTGGATTTCCCATGTTGAAGCTGGGAAATCTGAACTTGTCATTGATTGACAATGACTGGATAAATGATATGATTTTACTTCATGCTTGCAAATTTTCCCATAGATAACGAAAATTTATTAGAACAAGGAGTAATAAGAAGAATCAGAAGCCATCCATTAAATGAAACTATGACAGAAACAAAAGGCTAATGAATGCCCAAACCAAGAGCTAAACCCAACAAATCCCTAGTTTGGATGCTTTCCGCTCTAGGATTTGAAAATGAGAAAAACTGCATACGAAGAAACAAATACTAGTAGTAGTTCAGAAACCATTCACACATGCAGGCAAACAAACCATGAATAGTGTCTTTTGAAGACAATAAACATGAGTTTAAAAACTCAGTACATCCCGCTTAACAATACTTAGATACCATGTTGAATAACCTATTGTCCTAAAAGCTACAGTTATTTGGATTTCGGCCCATAATATATATGATGCTCTCTAATACCTGCCAATGTATGTCATGATCTCTAACAGTGTAGGTATCAAAAAGTCAACTTTAAATGGTTATATATTTACATGGAGGATCTTTCTAAGGATTATGAGATACAACTTAACTTACATTTTCTTTCATGTCATTTTGCTTACAATTCTTTTTTTTCTTTTTTTTTTCAGCAAATAACCCCATTTTGGATTAGTACCTCAACACCTTGCTCTGTAAAACTTGTTCCTTGATTGATTCAAAATCTTTGTTTTGTCAGGACCAACATTTATATAAATCCACCAGTGGCACCACCTCTAGTTGGTGGTTATGGATTTGGCTATGGTGTACCGTTCTATGGCGGGTGGGGTTGGTCTCCATTTTCATTTTTTGCCCCAGGTCCTAGTGTTGCCATTGGCGTTGGAGGTGGATTCGAAGTTCTAGTTCTATTTATGTTCCTTGGTGCTGTTGCCGCAGTTATAAGGAGATTTGCTGGATCAAAAGACGAGGACGACGACTACTATTGAGATAAAAAACAAGCTTTTTGTATAGGATTATATCAAGTTGATGAAGGTGCTACAATATTGTATATGGTAATGCCATTGTGGGATCTTGCAAGCCTAGAAATATCATGTAATGTAATTACTTCAAAGAGACCATCTTGTAACTGCCAGTGCTACAGTCACTGTTCTCTTTCCTGGTAAAAATGAACTGCATTCAGAGAATGGAAACAAAAAACATAATTTTTTGCCTAGCAAAACTTCGCATAGTAAGTGCCTCCTCTTGACAATGAAATTATGTATGATAATTTAAGCAGGTTCTCTAGAGCTCTCGTGAAATTAAAATGGGAAAAGTGTGTTTTCATATATATATATATATATATATAAACCACAAAATAGGAACTTAAAAGATGAAATGATAGTATTTCTGAAAACTATTTTTTTGTCGAGAAAATTAGTTTTTATATTTGAGTTATTGAAAAATACTTTTAAAAAAACCGAGAAAATGATTTTACTAAACAAAGTTTTATTTTTAAAAAGCAATTAATAACCATTTTAAAAATTGCTTTAAAAAATATTACCAATCAATCCTACCTTATTTGATATGGGCATGTTTGGTCAGCGATTGGGCTTTCTAGTAGATATTTTACTTCCCAATATGTGGGGGCATTGGTGGGGTTTATATTATTATAAAATTCAAGTCCTTGTCCTTTTGTTTTGTCTTTTTACCTAGGGTGTATTGTAGTTGTGGTGAAATATAGGAAACCATGGACTTCATGTGTTTTGTCCTTCAATTATTTTATTTTGTTTAAATTTTTTGGTTTGTGGTCCCATGCTACCCATGTTAGTTTTGCAAACTTTTCTTTTAGATTCAAGGGATTTTGCAATATTCACATTTTGGACTATTATGATTTCAAATTGAAAGATTGAAAGATTTTTTTGTAATAATTGTAAGACTATGGTTATCGGAAAATTTGAAGGAAAATGTAAGGTAAAAAAAAAAAAAATAGAAGAAAAGAAAAAATGAAACAAAATGAAAAATAGATTTAAAATTAATAAATTATTTGAAATCCATTTCATTTATTTTAGCTCAATAATAAAAAGATTAAGAGTTTATTTGAGAATTATTTTTTATAATAAATTTTTGTTATCTAAAACAAAAAATATAAAAAACACTTTTGACAATTAAAAACTATTTTTTATTTTATGTTTTTAAGAACATAAACTATGTTATTTTCATATAAATTGTTTTTAGTTATTTTTTATTATTTTCACTTGTTTATAATTAAAAATAAAATACTAGATATTAAAATTATTTTTAAAATATATTTAAAACTATTAAAAATATATTAAAAGCATATTAGGTTTTCAAATAAACTTTTGTTCAACAAAAATTAGAAAATATTTTTCAAACATGGTTCTCAAAAACTATTTTTTAGAATTATTTTCGAAAAAAACCCCAAGCAAACCCTAAATAATTTGAAAATGCACAAGTTTTTTAATAGATTTAATTATATTATATTTTATTTTATATTTTTTATAGGACAATTAACATGAAAAAATAATGTCTTTTAACATATATATTTTTTTTCTTAATATTTTTAAAAAACCAAACATACGCTAAAAGAAAAAAAAGAAAAGAAAATAGAAAATAATCATACATGAACAAAACAAAACACAAAAATAAAAATATACACTGTGTTTTTCCTTTTAATCATAATTTTTATGACAAAATGAATAAAAAAAAAAAAGCTTTTTTTTTTAAGATCCTCTAAAATTCGCTTTTAAGACTATTTTGATTATTAATAGAAAGATTTTTTACCATGATTTATATTAGAAAATTAAAAAGGAAAGAAAGAAAAAAAAAACAAAAATATGGGTTTGTTTTCCTTTTGATCATAATTTATGTGGAAATAGGGAAAAGAAAAAAAAAGGAAAAAAATCTTTTGGGGATTTATAACTCTTTTGGAAACAATCTTTTTTTTTTCTAAGACTTAAATATGATTGGCGGTTGAAAGTATTTTGAAAAAAAAAATGATAAAAGAGAAAGACAAAAATATCAAATTTATGCATTCTTTTAATCATAATTATTTTTTTCAAAACATTTTAAATTCACTTTTAGGAATTGTGGTCACAATTCTTATAAGAGATATAAGAAGATAAGAAAAAATAGGAAGAAAAAAATAAATAAATAAATAAATATACCTTGTCTTTTTTTTTTTCAACTCTATCTCTAACAAAGAGAGAGAGAGAGAGAGGCAAAAATAAATAAATAAAAATAAAATTAAACCAAAAAAAAGGGGGGAGAGGAAGTTGTTTTTCCTTCTTGTCCTTTTAGCCGCTATTTGCCTTTTGGTAGCTAAAGGGTGACAAAATCTCAGCCGTCATCATTGCTAAATACACAAAATCACTTTTCCTAAATTGATTTCCATTTTCATTGTTAAGTAGAGCAACACAAGTAAATTTATTTTTAAAATTAATATAAGGCTATTTTATCTAAAAAAATAATTTGTGTTATTTCACTAAAATATCTATTTATAATTCTTAAGAATATTCCTAAAGTGATTCTTATTGGGATGATAAATATGTGGGACATGGGACAAAAGTATATATACTAAAATCCAAGACATGCCACGTTCAAATTCACCCGTAAAAAAAAAAAAATTAATTTCAAATAATTCAAAGGGTTGTCCAATAAAAAAAAAGTAACTTTCAAAAAGTTACTTAAAGTTAGAAAAAAATAAGGTATTTTCATTGCTTGGAATGAAAAATATCGTCTTCTTAGGAGTTAACCTTGATGTGAAATGACATTACATTTTATAGATCTTATTAGATGTACTTAATTCATTAATATGCTTAAAATGTTCCTTCAAAGAGACGATTCAACGTCAATCAAGTTTCTAATAAAAAAAAATACAAATTTTCAACGAAGTTAACTTTTATAATTATAAAATTTGATATCAAGTCATGTAGATAACTTTGGGTTTGGATGTGATGTGACCAAAACCACAAAAATTTAAAATAAAATTTCAACTACTATTTTGATATTTAAAAATATATATAAACCTTACCATGATTTTTTAATCACAATTATTTTTTTTAACAACAATATAAATCGAAAAATAATTTATTTTATCGAGTAGGGTCATAACTGCTGGATACACCTAATGGCAACGACAAAATGACAACATAACATGCCACCCCAATTGAACGTTACTTCTTTCTTATAAATTATTTCTCATAAACATCAATATCATAAAAAAATTTATTATTATCATTATTTTTTATATATATTGGCAAATATTATAATTTCAAAATTAATGATAAAAAAACAAGGTTTTGATATGACTCCTCCAAAATTTAGGAACATGTTGTAATGTTATGGCTAAGAGGGTTTTGCTTTGTTTTGTGGTTGAATGTGATTGGACTGTCCAAAATAAGTGTCTTAGCTTATTTTTATTTGGCATTATTATTTATTTGGTTCTATTACTTCCCTTTCTTTGGCTGCTAGTCAAATTTGGACCCCATTTTGGAATTTTGTACCCACTCTTCAATTCTTTAATGCAATTTTAATTTTATTTTACTTTAAAAAGTTAGTAATCTTTAGAATTTATGAGTTATTGAAATGAATAAAAAAAATTAAAAGTGAGTTTGGAAGTGTTTGCAAATGTTTTTATTGGGAATGTTTTCTTAATAAATGTATTTAGGAAAATCCCACATGAAATGTTTTTTCAGAAAATACTATAAGTGATTTTTCAAAAATTCTAAAATATTTTTAAAATTTTGTCAAACACCTACTATTTTTTTCAAAAACTTTTTTTAAGTTAACAACACTTTCTAAAATCGTTGTGAAACTAACTCTAATGATTTGTTTGAAAATTATTTTTTAGAACAGTTTTTAGAATAAAAAATATATTTGACAATAAAAAACTATTTTTCATTTTATATTATAAGAATAAAAAATATGGTATTTTAAGATAATATATTTTAATGGTTTTCTATTATTTGTTTAGGACTATTTTAAAAAATAATTATATAAATATGATAAATGATTAAAAATAAAATATTAGATATAAAAATAATTTTTAAAAATATTTTAAAATATTAAAAATATTTTAAAATTATTTAAGATTTTAAAATAATTTTTTATTCTATAAAAATCAAAAAACAATTTTTAAAAACCGTTTTAAAAAACAGTTACTGTAAATTTATTTTTTTAACTATAACAAAAGGGCCCCTGCAATATGGAGTCAAGATTTTACTGTGTACGATTATATATGGACCATTGAAAAAAAAAATTGTAGCCACATGACCTCTTTTGATTACTTGTCATTTTCTGATATGACATTGATTTATGTTTTTTTTTTGTGCTATTTTAAAATCCCATAATAAAAATAAAAATAGGAGGACCTAAAACTTTTGAAATAAATTAATATTATTAAAATATTTTGCATAATTTTTATTTTGCCACATAAATGACCCTCTCTGTTGGAAATAAGCAAGTAAAAAATATAAATATAATTGAACTAATTGTCATATGAATTACCTCATATCAAACAAGTATATTTATTATTCATATATATATTTTTAATAAAAATGATAATTATACTATGATTTTCTTATGCAACAAATACATTTTTGGTACATTTTTTTCATATCTAACATATATTACCATTTTTATTTTATTACATCTCATAGTCGCTAAAGCCATGAATTGGATGATTAATTTTGATGATTGATAGACACAATTAGGATCCCTAATTTAAAATTTAAAATGATCCCGACTTAAATCAAATAGTAGTTTAGATAAAATTTAAGGTCTTTAACTTAAACTCGAAGAATGGTTTTTGATGACCTATTCACCATGGGGATTGATCTCTAATTTTACAATCAAATTGCCTTAAATTCCATTTATAATTTTTCGATGCCTCACAATTTCGTTCCAATCATTTCAATTTACATCGTTTTTTCCTCATGGATGTTAAACACACTTACCATCCCAATGAACATACCATAAGTAATTTTAACTTTTTGTTCAAAATTAATAAAAGCTATTTAATAACAACAAGATTAAAATTATATTTTTTGTAAACCGAAACCACTTTATAAAATTGTTAAGAAGCGTGATATGTATATTAAATCCAAATCCTACAAACTTTAAATTTTTAGGAAAATTAGTAGTTCAACATGGTATTAAAACTTGATTTAGCGAAAGGTCTCTGCAATTTGCATATTTATTTCCCATTTATTTGTTCAAAACGAATCTAAATTCTGCTATCTCTATCTATTTTATTGGATATGGATTCAAATTTTTTTGTCAAAATCTATTATGGCATGTGAAGGAAGGTGTTAAAAAAAAAAGATATGTATATTGAATCCAAATATCGATAATTCAATAAAAACTATAATAAAAACCAAGCAGAAAATTGTGATTTCATAATATGTAGACTCAAGCTACATCGATAAAGCACATTAAAAGTGATGATGCATGAAACACAAAGCAATTAGGAGAAATTGGTGCCATGATTTGTTCAAACTTTTGAATAAAACTTACAGAATAATGAAAGATGAAAATGGGGGGTAGTGAAGAAGAAAAAGGGTGGGGGCAAAGGGCCATACAGCCCCCACCACCCAACCCCACCTGTCTTTAGGATGCCTTTATGGTAATGCATGAATGATGGCCGGTGACCGACCTCCCCAGTTTCTCTCTTTTCCCAATCCTCACAAAGCGGAAGTCAGCACCATCGCCCACCATTAACCCATTTCTCTCCCAAAAATAACCAAAAAAAATAAAAATAGAAAAAATGAAATAAAATTTTCAAACTTCCCAAAAAAAAAAAAAAATTTCCAAGTTAATCTGGTAGGTGCTTGGGATTTGAGATGTGTTTTTGTTTTTGTTGTTGGGGTGTATGATGGTCTAATTCTTTAGAATGGGTTTTGGTTTTTCTCTGTATTGAATTTTTGTGGATTTTAATAATAATAATAATAATAATATTATTATTATTATAAAAATATAAATATATTGAATTACAGTTCATTTCTTTGTCATGTGGGGGTGGCTTTTTGCTGCCGTTAGTGATAAGCCCGCCTGGCATTCATCATTCCCTCCAACACCCCCTTTTCTCCACTTTTTCTCTCTCTTTCTCCCTCTCTTCTCCCTTTTCTCCGTTTCTCCTCCTCTCTCCATTTTGATTTCCTCTTCGTTTCTTGGGTTTATGGGATCTGATTGATCTCTTTTACATCAGGTACTGTACTCTCTGTTCCAGATTTTTTTTCCTGAATTTTTAGCATTTTTTTGGGGTAATTTAATATGGGGAAAATGAATCATTTTCTCCTGAGTGTTTGGAGGCACGAGGAGGCGTGGATTTATCGAAACGGATTCTTCTGGGAATTTGGGATTTTTTTTTATTTTTTGGATTTTTTTGGCAATTACGTTTAAGAAATATACATGTTTTTTTTTCAGTGTTTGGTGGTTGAGTTAGGTGGATTTGTAGAAACGATTCTTCTTGGAATTCGGGGAATTGTTTTTTGTTTCTTTGAAAATGTTGGTACTTGAATGCGTGATAGATGGATTGTTTTTTGAATGTTTGGTGGTCCTGGGAGGTGTGGTTGCGTGGAAATGAGTTTTTTGGGAATTTGGGAAATCGGGTTTTTTTCTTTGAGAACATTTCTTGGTTAGGGTTTGATCTGATCTGGGGATTGATCTGTTGCAGGTGAATTTTGTTGATCTATTGAAACTAGAGCTTAGCTTGTTTGCGTTCTTTGAACAAAATTTCAGTGCTTTTTGTTGAAATGTTATCAAAATCAAATATGGATGCTTTGACAACTGTGATAGCGTAATGTGGAAATGGAATGCTAGATTTTCAATATCAGTTCGAATTATTGTTAGTATATTCTTGTTTCCCTTTTGATCAAAATGCCCTGTTTCTGTTCTGTACCTTTTTCTTTTTCTTTTTTTGGTTTCCTTTCCACTGCTCGAGAATCTCCTTGAATTTGGAATCGGGTGATTCAATCGGGTATTCAGATTATTTCCATTTTAACTCTGTTCTATCCTATCCTGAATCTTCATGTTTCTTTGTGGTATACTTCTTATTTATTTTATCTTTTTATAATTGTTTTTCATTTTTTATAAATACCGATCAATGGACCGTATTATACATTTACAATGGATTGAAGCTGGTACAGTTTTTCATTAAGGTGCGCAGATAAGTGGGTAGCTCAAATACTGTTGGCTGCAAAGGTAGATGAAGAATAGAGTTAATCAACATCTGTTTGTAGGTCAAGTGGTGTTGGCATTTATTCATTTTATTAATTTTCTCAACTGTCTGAAATGCATTATAATTTGAAGTAGGATTCTAGATTTCTAGGATTTGAGAGTAGGTTGTCAAATTGGATGGATGTCCTGCTAGCAGTGAAGGTTTTAGTAAATTGTAAAACCAAAGATGTTGGAAGCAGAAGCTAACTGATGCAAAGTGAAAGGCAAAACAAACAGTTTAAAGGTTCTTGGAGTAATTTTACAAATGGAGGTATATGTGTTGGATAAAATTTGATGAAATTACATAATAGTTACTCGTTTGGTATGCGGGAATTGAAAACTATGAGGCTGGCATGCAGGCCTGGGAAATATGGGAAATTTCAATGGGAAAAAGAGTTTTGAGATGGTTGGATGACCTAATGAAAAACCTGAGAAGAAGAAATAGATATCAAACATTAAGAAAGCTTATGAACAACCTAATGGAGAGGAATTTTACCTAAATGTCATAAAATCAATTGGAAATCCTTCTCCAGAATGTTAAAAAAAAATCCATTTCTAATGGGAAATTGTTGAGTGATTACAGGGAGGTAACAATTTAGCCATCCATTAGTTGTATAGGAATTGAACATCGTATCCAATTTGGTAGGAAGTTGCGTCAAATTCAAAGTTTCTTGATCAAAATTGAGATCATGCTGGATCTAAATATTGACAACAGGATTCATCAATATGCTACCTGGTTCCTTTCTAATCTGTGTTGAATTTATCATTTTGTGGTTGATGTTCGCCTCTGTTTTTTTGTTCATTTTTCTTGTTGACTCACTGAATGTGGTCTTCACCTCCACCTGTTATATGGTTATTTACAAGTCTCTGAGCCAGCATCCTGGCTTTGATGGTCTAGTTGCTAATGTTTGATTACTTCTGCTTGCTATAGTAATCGATTACTATTGTTTCTCCCTTTCCTACTTAATCTCATGGTGGCTATTATTTCAGGTTACTTTTGCTTCCATCTTCAAGCCAAAATTGCAGAAAACCAACTAGTTAAAGCTGAAACCCAGTATGGCTGTTTCCATGAGAGATTTGGATCCAGCTTTCCAGGGAGCTGGGCAAAAAGCGTATCCTTTATCTTATGAATTCTTCAGCATGATGAGCACAGAAGTCAATGTTACATTAATTAGAATGTTGGAATATTTTGAGTCATTCTGCAGATTACAAATGACAGTTTTGGAAATCTATTTATATCATGCATTGAAAAATTTTCAACTTTTCAATAACTTTGTGGTGGGATAAGGGGAGGACAGAGATCATTATTATTGGAATTATAATATTGGCAACTATTACTCGTACTACCAATAATGCTGCTTTTGCTACTCTTTTCATTGTCATTTTGCTTGGTTTTGAATTTGATTGCGTCCTTTTGGGGTTTCCCCATTGTAATCTCCTTGACAACAAATAGTGGAATTGAAATTTGGCGAATTGAGAACTTTCGTCCTATGCCTGTCCCAAAGTCCTCCTATGGAAAATTTTTCACAGGGGACTCCTATGTAATTTTGAAGGTAAGTGATCTGATTCTAGCAGTCATTGTTTTCTTTTATAACTAATTTAATCTTTGTTTCATATCTATGCATATTCTTGGCTCCACAAGAAAGGGGCTTGATAATTCATTGACAGTTGGTCTCATCTTTGTTCCAAGTATTGGAATAGCTATAGGCTTTCTTTGTGTTCCGTGTTATAGGATTTAGACCCTTGGCTAGGACAACCTGGCCCTGTTTCATGACGAGACTTGATATAAGTACTAACCATATCGAATGTGAGTTTGATTACTATCATTTCAAGTTTGTGTCCACTTATTTTAGTTGGATTCTTGTTTTTATATGTTCTTTGATCTTCATGTGCACAATGCTCATTTAAAGGTTTAAAACTATTTTTTATTTATTTTATAAGTGATTCTCTGCATATCATTAGAACACTTCTACATATGGACTTTCCTACCATGACACCCTAATTTTATCATTGCTTTGATTCATAAATTTTCGTTGGCTGGTTAAATTGCCTATATGGTTCACTTCCTTCCGTCAAAACTGTAATGTTGTGTTTTAAGGAATCATGTGTCCTTGCACATAAGCCTGAGTCCTCATTCCATAAAATATGCCCATTATATGAATCTTACACTAGAAAAGCACCTGTTTACCTGAATCTATGGCTTGCAGAAGTCAATGTAACCCGGGTTTATGGTTCATATTAAAGCAAACAGTTGCATCAAACCAGATCTTTAGTTGTTCTCTTTCCTTTCAAGTGATTAAAATAGTGTTTTTTTTTTTAAGAGAAAAAAAAGTCACTATATAAAAAGTGAGGGCCATATCCCTGATTGGGTTGGATCAGTCAAATACTTCCATAGAATATAATAAAAGAAATTGAAGTTCTCTCTGAAGCTGGTGTTTAGAGGCTCCTTTCTTTTGTAATTGCCAATTTGAGTTTTATAAAAATTGATTCATTTAACTTTATATGATGACAATAATCTCCATATGTGGTAAGTGTATAAGCTAATGTCTATATGTTTTCCATACTGATTTGGGAACACTTTCTGGAAACTTCTCTATATAAGTATCTTCTTATTATTGACCACTTCCAGAATGAAGCAATATCATTTCAATGTGCTTAATTCTCTTTAGATGTGTAAACTATTGGCCATAGGAATAGCTGCTTGGTTATCAACAATGAATTTTACATCCTTTATTATTTGTATATTCGAATGTGTGGGCTAGCAAGGACTATAGATATTTGTACATTCCCACATGGGTTGGAAAACCTCACAGTTGTATAGAATATTGATTTACTTAGTATTTCAGAGGCCCCTACATACTTTTTGTGTAATTTTTTGGAAGATTCCTAATTCTTCTATTGTACCTTTTATTACTTATATTATATTGTTGTTTCTCAACGAATTTTAAAAAAAAAAATTGCATCCTTTATCAGCTCGGATGCAAGTTGTGAGCCTCTTTTTTGGTATGTTGTGTATGTGCTAAGTCTGGCTACCACATTATTTTTACTCTCTAGTTGATTAAAATTTTTTCTTATGACTTGCAATTACATGGATCAAGTTTTAGAAGATACAATAGTATTTACACTGTTAGGTGGTTGGCTGCTGTCACTTTCTGTTTAATTCTTTTTGTATTCTCCATTTGTGCATGGTTAAGACCTTCTCTAATGTGTTTTATTGATCCTTCTCACCTACTTACATTATATGTATATATAGATGCCGTGGAATTCATTTAAGAATAGCTTGAAAGATAATGTAGTTACAGCCTGTAGTTGAGACCTCTCCCTGTTGTAGGGCTTACTGAAAATTAAATGTGGCCTAATAAACAGGAAACAAATAACTTCTATACCATAAAATTGGAGATAACTATTGACATTTTAATGACCTTGTAACCAGTGTTTCTGTTGATTTATTTTCAAAATTATGAAGTTCCTTATGCCTTAGTTGAGAATGAGTTTTCATTGTATTCTTGTTGCTCCAAAGGTTCTCCTCTCAACTGTTGATTATCATTTGGACTGATACGTGTATCTCTTGGATAAGCACTCAACATCCTATTAGTCAGCTCCTCTACTTAAAAAGACAGGATCAGTCTGGTTCCTTTGTCAGCATTTTCCTGGCACTTATTTGTGAAATTAGATTCGGATTAGAAAATGCAAATAACATTTCGTGGATAAATTATTTTTGGATGCTTGAACATTATGCCTGCAGTACAAGATAGTAAAATCTTAAAGTTTTGGTGACATTGGTCTAATGTTTCAAATCATGTTCTTTGATTGGTAGCCAACTATAAGAGAAAATGGTAGTTTAATGGGGAAGCTGCTTTAGCAACTGTAATAAGGGCACTTTCTTTATTAATCTAGGGCCAGTCTCTCATTCTGCCAATGATATGAATCCAGTGAGGCATTGATATTTGGTTCCTACTCTCTTATCAGTTTGAATCTGTTTAGAGAATAGACTGTCCTATTTGGTTAGTAGGATCATGTTGTTAATTTTGATGTCAATTTTTATTTGGGAAATGATTTCCTTAAAATATTCCCCTTTCTTTTCTACTCTGTGCATTTGTAGCCACACAATTTTATTAATTTTGGTAATAGATATGTATTGGTTACCTTCAATTTTGCAGACAACTGCTTTAAAAAATGGGGCCTTACGGCATGATATCCATTATTGGCTGGGTAAAGATACCACTCAGGCAAGTCTATAATTTTACATTGGTTTGTACCAAAATCTGTTGTGGTACATTTTTTGTGACTTGATGAGCTCAACCCTGTTTCACTAGGATGAGGCTGGTACCGCAGCTGTCAAGACAGTTGAATTGGATGCGGCTCTTGGAGGACGAGCAGTTCAGTATCGTGAAGTACAGGGCCATGAAACGGAGAAGTTCCTTTCTTATTTTAAACCATGTATCATACCTCAACCTGGTGGAGTTGCATCTGGGTTTAAGCATGCTGAGGCTGAAGAGCACAAGACACGTTTGTATGTCTGCAAGGGAAAACATGTAGTTCATGTAAAAGAGGCAAGTCCATTTACTTATCTCCTGATGATGAATCAATGACATTGATCATTCTATCTGTTGCTGTTGTGTTGTTGCTTTTGATATTATTGTTATGAATATTGTTACCTTTGCTAACTTTCTGTTTGTTTTGAGTGCAGGTTTCTTTTGCACGATCATCACTCAATCATGATGATATTTTTATTCTAGATACGAAGTCTAAAATATTTCAATTTAATGGGTCTAACTCATCCATTCAAGAGAGGGCTAAAGCACTAGAAGTTGTTCAATACATTAAAGATACTTATCATGATGGAAAATGTGAAGTTGCTTCCATTGGTAAGTGGGCTAATTAATTGAAAGTTTACAGATATTCATCTATATATTTGAGTAAATTTGTTTGTCCCTCCCATGTAGAGGATGGAAAGCTGATGGCTGATGCTGAAACTGGAGAATTCTGGGGTTTTTTTGGTGGTTTTGCTCCACTTCCAAGGAAAACAGCCAATGAAGATGACAAAGCCGTGGATTCTCTTCCTGCTAAGCTGTTTTGGTAATATGTTGTCTAGGGTTGTGACTTTAAGTTTGCCATGATATTTACTTGGTTCTCTACCATAAATGCATCTCATACATGGAGAAAAAATAAAATTCGGAAATTATAATTTTTTTTCCCAGCCAAAAAATGGAAGTTATGGAAGAAACAAATAAAGTTTTCGTAGGGATTCTGAACTTAGGATCCATGATTTTTCTCATATCTGAAGGGGTGCATTTTTGTTATTCAAGCATTTTGAAGGGACAGGCAGAACCCGTCCAGGCTGATTCTTTGACAAGAGAGTTGCTAGATACAAATAAGTGTTATATTCTAGATTGTGGGGTGGAAGTTTTTGTGTGGATGGGGAGAAATACCTCTCTTGATGAAAGAAAAAGTGCTAGTTCAGCAGCAGAAGTAAGTCCCAGTTCTTTCTTGTCAAATTTATGTGCTTAATTTTGATGTCAATCTCTATTGCACATGCATCATTGTTGGTCTTACTAAACAGGAATTACTCCGTAGCCTTGATCGGCCAAAATCTCACATAATCCGTGTAATCGAAGGATTTGAAACAGTAATGTTCCGGTCAAAGTTTGATATGTGGCCTGAGACAACTGCTGTAACTGTATCTGAGGATGGTAGAGGCAAGGTGGCTGGTCAGTAAAATTTTTTAGTGCTGTCCATCAGAAACATATTTGTGATACGCTTTACCTATTCTTGAAATTGTTGTAAAATTCCTACTACTTTTCTTCTATTGTAGCACTTCTAAAACGCCAAGGGGTTAATGTTAAGGGTCTTTTGAAAGCTGCTCCTGTAAAAGAAGAACCTCAACCATACATTGATTGTACCGGAAATCTGCAGGTGACTTGTTAATTTGAAAATGTGTGTATTTTATTATTGAAAAGTGGTGGTGCATTGAAGACAAGATTAACTTCTGAAACATCATATTTCTCTGTTTAATTTAGAATCTCCCCATATAATTTCATTCTTTTGGAATAGGCATCTGAAAACTCCTGTGATCAAATAATCCTCTTTATTTCTTAATACAATGATTTATCACAACAGTTGTAATTGACATACCCCTTCTTTAAAAATCCACTACCCTCCTGCCATTCTCTCTCTTTCTCCCAGAATCACAGAATAAATAAGCAGATGTGAAAAATGGGCAGGAAGTGTGTTCCAAAAGATTACATGGAAAACATTAAAATGGAAGTGATTTAGAAACAATTGGAGATTGAAAGGAAAATCTGATGGAAAGTTTGGCAGAATGAATAGGAATCCCTAAGAGAAAATATATCAGAAACCAAAATCAGAACTTTAGTGGAATAACTAATGAATCTGGTCATCATTATATAATGCATGGGAAATTTGTGTCTATGAATTTCATAAATGTTTCCAGTTAAAAATCGTAAGTCCCTCATTTGTTTTTCTGAAACTCCTTCATAGGAGTTTCCCAAGTACCTCTCATGAACACACGGAAATGTCTCCCATCTAGGACTGGTTTTCCTGGTAGCTATGCCTTCTGACTCTGTCGGGATAAAGTTCTATAATCCTCCTGCAAATCTGTATATTTCACTTTCTTGGTGTTATCATTGATGGATGTTTCATCCTGGTTGTGCAGGTTTGGCGTGTAAATGGCCAAGAGAAGACACTACTTTCAGCTTCTGACCAGTCAAAATTTTACAGTGGCGATTGCTACATCTTTCAGTATTCATATCCTGGAGAAGATAAAGAGGAACACCTTATTGGCACATGGTTTGGGAAGCAGAGTGTCGAGGTGATAAATACTTCCAGCATTTCATATTACTGCTTTTAATACGTTCTGTATGTTGTGCAGCATCTAACAACTTTAAAAAATTTCAAGAATGTATTCTTCATTTTGCCATTATAATCATTTTACGTGGTGCATCCTACTTGTCGCCCCCCATTGTAAATGGAATGCATGATAGGATTTTAAACATATCATTTAATTTAGGGTTGGATAGATTTTCTGTTATTTACTTTCTATTCAAAAATTTTTCCTATCCTGATAATTAATAGTCTTATGCATGAACTTATGAAAGTATATACAAAACAGAAAATTTTTGGGTACAATCATCATATATTAAGGAAATAAAGCTCTAACTAACAAGTTATTAGAGCTTTAGCAAATAGATGTTATTTTTGTCAAGCGGAAGAGGAATCCATTGACCATCTCCTTCTTCATTGTGAGAAGACAAGGGCAGTGTGGGAGTTGCTTTTCACTCTTTTTGGAGTGTCTTGGGTGTTTCCGTCTTCGGTTAGGGAAGCCCTATTGGGTTGGAGCGGACTCTTTGTGGGAAAAAGGCGCAAGATAGTTTGGAGAGTGAGTCCCCTTTGCATTTTTTGGACAGTTTGGAAGACAACTAATAGAATTGCCTTTGATGATGAGGTGTTGTCCATCCAAAGGCTGAAAACTTCTTTTCTTAACTCACTTTGGTCGGAAACAAAACTGTTTATAAAAGATGGTCCTTCGACCTTTTTGGAGTTTTTAGATGGGGTGGGTTCCCATTAAGGGAGGGGCTGTTTTTTGTATATCTTTGTGGACAGTTTTTTGTTTCTCTTGTTAGGGGGTGGGTATTTACTTTTCTTTTCTGTACATTTTGAGTCGCTATTTTAGTGCCTCTCCGTAATACAATACTTCTCTTACTTATCAAAAAAATAAACAAGTTACTAGAGCAGAATTTTTCCCATTTCTGATTTCCCCTGTACATGTATTTGCCAGTGGCAGGATTGCTCTTCTGGACCACAACTTTTGGTTTTCTTTTCTTTTTATTTATTTATTTTTCAGTGTTTAAATTGATTTCTTGCATCATTAAATTCCCCAAACCTTAGAATATGAACCTAGTTTCTCTATTTCGCATGAATCCGCAGGCATATATATTGGATTTCTGGAAATCTAATTTAACAATACAGGATAATATGACAGGGATACCCCTCAGGACTTGCCCCATCAAGTTGGCCTCTAGATATCAACTGTACCTTGCTTGTAGAATGCATTATGGAAGTGAACACTAATAGATAGACTAAGGTAGTATTTGATAACATTGAAAATTTTGCTTTGAAGTTTAGCCATAAATTATAGTATTGAGAACTTCCAAGCTGCTGTATTATCAGAATTGAAAATTGTAAGGTCAAATTTATCATTTGAATATAAAATTTTGAAGCCCCTACCCCAGGGTGTTCTGCATTCAGTTGTTTTCTCTTGGATCTCTTAGTGAGAATTTTAGGACTTTTTCTTTATGAAATTTTGTCTACATGGTTACTGGATGTGTGTCATCAATGTATTGATGCTTTTGTATTTTCAGTAGTTAATATGGTCAACGACCAAGTTCTTACTGTTCCTCTTGTTAGGGGAAGTTAGAGGGGGGAGGGGGTTGAAAAAAATGACAGTAACCATTTCATGGGTATCAAAATGGAGAATTTAGGGGTAGTTTTCTGACATTGGTAAAATTAATTTTTAGAGATTTTCATTTATTCAATTGTTGACCCATTAAGCATATCTTCAAGGATTTTATTGATAAAGAACAGCTAAATGACATAGCATGGACCAATAGGATGGTGTCATTCGTAAAAGGACTGATAAGATGTGTTGTATATACACCTAGTTGACCTTTTGGGGAAGCATGTGATGAGAGCTATTTGTCCCATTAAGTGGTTCCCACTCCATCTCAGTGAAACAATCGTGCTTTGGTGAGTCTTCAACTTTAGGCACTAAAACAAAACCCTTGACCATATAATATACTTGATGGTAGGGTAGGTCAACCCCACAATCA
Organism: Vitis vinifera; assembly: GCF_030704535.1. Classification (NCBI taxonomy): domain Eukaryota; kingdom Viridiplantae; phylum Streptophyta; class Magnoliopsida; order Vitales; family Vitaceae; genus Vitis; species Vitis vinifera. Next base: position 18,417,058 of record NC_081815.1, on the reverse strand, counting down.
TGGTCTGCTAAACCCAGTTAGGCTCCTTGAACCTTGCTCCTAACTCTGGTAGGCTTTAAGCATCTAGGTTCTATGCCACTAGGTATCTTGGGTGAAAATGTTAGAGATCTCTGGATCGGACCCTCCTCTCAGAGGTTTTAATGACAGTTTTTGGAGCTATCCTGTTGATGGAGTGGGAAGAGGCTACTGAAGCAACAAATGAAGGTGGGGCCCTTACTTCATTCATGCTATGTGAATGCTCTCATCCTAAGATGGGTTGAAAATGACAATTGTTCTCTTTGCACTATCAGTATGGTAAGAGTAGTGGCAGTCTTGAAAGGGTAGTAGTGGAGTATCGATATTTGTCAACGACTCAACACTAGTAAGATGGGAGTGAGAGAGGCACATGGTATGGGGCTGTGGAAAGGAATAAGGATGGATTGGGAGCTGGTGGGCGATAAGATGGTTTTCATTGTTGGCAACGGGAGGGGGGTGAGATTTTGGAGGGATAGATGGTGCGGGGATTTCCCTTTGTGTGTGTCTTTTCCTTCTTTATTTGCTTTGACTATTGATAAAGAAGCGCGGGTGGCAGATATTTGGGACCTCTTGGCTGAGGGGGGTTGGAATCCTTGTTTTTCAAGAGCTTTCAATGACTGGGAGGTAGAGGAGGCGGAAAGTTTTTTGGAGCGGCTTCATGGTAAGAGAGTACTTGAGGATGTGGAGGATATGGTGTCCTGGTTTGAAACAAAGAGTGGAAAATTCTCGTTCAAGTCTCTCTACTTTGCTCTTGAAGCGGGCTGCTCGTCTCTGTTTCCTTCTAGCTATATTTGGAATGTGAATGTGCAGCCCAAGATTAGTTTCTTTGCATGGGAGGCTACGTGGGGCAAAACCTTAACCTTGGATATGGTCCAGAAAAGGGGATGGGCATTGGCAAATAGATGTTTTATGTGTCTTGAGAAAGAGGAGACCATAGACCATCTCCTCCTACATTGTTCAAAAACAAGGGTTTTATGGGATTTAATATTTACTTTATTTGGGGTGTCCTGGGTGTTGCCTTCTTCAGTTAGAGAGACTCTTCTAAGCTGGCAAGGTTCTTTTGTGAGCAAAAAACGCAAGAAGGTGTGGAGAGTTGCTCCTCTTCACATTTTTTGGACGGTTTGGAAGGCGAGAAATAGATTGGTTTTCAAGGATGACATGTTGTCAATACAAAGATTGAAATACTCTTTTATTCTTTCTTTTTGGTTTGAGACTAAGTTGTTCATAGTTGATTGCCCTCTAACTATAGCTAATTTTATTGATTGATTGGGCTCTAAGTAGGGTTGTTTTTTGGGTCATCTATGTTGTTCTTTAGGCCTTTTTGGAGATGGGTGTATAGGTATTGTATACTTTGAGTCGGCTCTTTGGCATCTCTTTTATATATGAAATCTTTTTTACCTATCAAAAAAAAAAAAAAAAAAAAGATATTTGTCAACACTAGTATCTTGAAAGGGTAGTAGTGGAGTAACGATACTTGTCAACACTAGTATTGCTTGTAGGAACATGACACTATTATAGGAGTGGGTGCTAGTAGTGAAATGATCATATCTTCTACATGCCAGTGATCTTGTGTGTTAAGATGGTCATGTAGCATGTAATCGTAAATCCATGTATCTGTGAAATTGAGTACTGAGTCTATCTACAGAAGGTTTTGGCAGGAGGGTGAGGATTAGAGTTCTTTTTAGCAATGTTTTCAGAACCGGACCGGTCATTGAACCGGAAAAGTTACCGGTTCACGGTTCACCGGTCGGACCGGCGGTCGAACCGCTATCGAACCGTTATCGAATCGGTGACGTCATAAATATATATTTTATTATTTTATATATTATAAAAAATTAAAAAATTAATAAATTCTATGTAAATTTTGACAGCATCTACTTTGTTTGTTGAGTTTTGTCACAAATTTTTTTACCTATAGAAGTCATCAATTATCATATATGATATCTATAACACAATATAAGATGTTATACATTATATTATTACACGGGTATTTGATTTTGATGGAATTGGAAAAGTGCTTTCAAGGGCAAGTAAGACCCACGTACGTATTATTTTACAAATTTCATCAGTCGAATCCCAAAATAATTGAATGATTTCATTTCTTGTGGCGTGCATGTGCCTCGAAGGAGAAAAAGATTTGTAATTATGGAGTCCCAAATGGCCATTTCATGGTTGAAACAGTTGGAAAGCCTTTAGCCGACATTGTTGAAGAAACTTCCATCTTTCTCCGACCAAATAAAATGATGAAAAAAAATCACATCAGAATACATCCTCAGCCAACACGTCTAGGTTTCGGAATGGTACGTTCCCTTGATTCACTTACGAAATTGAATATGGAAAAGGCTATATAGTTAGTAGTGATGTTGGGACTGTTATAGTCCGTGGCTGGCGCCAGCCACAGTCGCCACGGTTTGAGGCAGGAAAAGGTAGACACCACTTTCTATCATCCCACGATTCCAAAGGCTGTCGGCGGGATCCCTTGGTGTCGCGGATGGGACGTCGACGACGGGCGAAGGAGGAAGGGCTGGAGCTGGATCTGGAGTGGGATTCCTTGTAGCGGCGCAGCCTGGAGATCTCCTTTGCTTAAATAGGACTCCAAAACGGCGTCATTTTGATGCCAGAAGCATCAAAACGACGTCGTTTTGATGTTGTTTTAAAAAAAAAAATTAAAATCAATTGAACCGGCCGGTTCCCTTGGAATCGGCCGGTTCGTCCGGTTCACCGGTTGGACTGCCGGTTCGACCGGTCCGACCCCGGTTCGATCCCCATCCGGTCCAAATGAACGGACCGGACCGGTCCGGTCTGGTTTTTAAAACATTGCTTTTTAGGGTGGGAGATCTTTGCTAGGATTGGATGTTATAATTGGAGCAAACTGCAAAGGTTTTTCTATGATAGGATTGATTCCTTGGAAGAGTTGTGGGATAAAGTCTATTTCCTTTTTTTTTTTCTTTAAAAAAAAATATATCAGAAAGGTGCAAGTATCTGGTGGAGCCTGAAAAAAAAAAGTCTACGGTGGCAAAAGTTATTAAGCAGCTCATAAGCAAAAGGGAAGTGAAGAGACAAATGGTCAACATTTTCTCTCTATGTTGTTCACATGGCAAATATATTAGGCTGAATGGCTTTAGAAGGCATTCGGATTTTGAAGCAGATCATTGGTATTGGCCTTTTTGTTTCCACTGTCTATGCTGAAGCCTTGACCTCTGGAGTGGCTTCGGCTTACTTGTAAGTTTTAGCGGGATGAAAATTGGTTGTGTTGTCACCTTCAGAAAGGAACTGAAAGAGTGAGTGAGAAGAGAAGGCTCTTCTATCCAAATTCTGACAATGCCCGTGAGGAGTGGGAGTCAAATAGAACATTTCCAGAGGATGGAGGAGAGAGGATAACTAATCAATATTCGCATTGTTAAGATTTTTTTTTCAAAAAAAACCCCTTTAGATATCACTGTAAGATTTTGTACCAACGTCTAAGGATCTCCTAAGATTTTGTTGAGTCTCTGATCTTTGAATCAGAAAGCCATCTGCTTAAGCGGCTAAAGGAGAAAGGAAAATGTTTGCTCTTTGTCCTGCTTCCTATTCTCTTTGGAAGTTGAATTTTGATTATTGTGCTTTAGGGTCCTCTGAGGGAAGATGTTGCCAGGTTTTCCAAACCTGAAGGTACTGGGATGGCTGTTGATGCTGAATTTTTAGCTCTGTGGAAGGTTTAAACATCTCTGGTTTGTGTGCAATGAAGGTCAGATTGTTCAGTTAATATTACCACAAGTCCTGCTGTGATCCTTGGCCGATTGTTCATTTGGTGAGGAGGATTTATGCTCTTATTAGAAACCTTGTCACTTCATTTACTTTCAGACCTGCCTGGCCAGGTGTTTAGCTATTTGATTAAGAGAGGTGCTAGATCTTTAAGGTTTTTATTGGAAAGGCCTACCTTAACTGTTTTGAGGCGTAGAGTGGCTGTTTTTATTGTTATTCTCTTTTTTCCATTTTCATTTGTGCTTTTGTGAGACATTATCATCTTTTTTTTTTTTTTTTAATTTATTTATCAGAGATATTATCATCTTCTTTGTATAGCTCTTTTATTTAATAAATTCTTAGTTCTTATTGAACAATGTAAATTGAAATTGAACTTATAATTTTTGTAGTTTAACTCACTATTTGTGATAAAAGATGGTCAAGATGTTGGTCCATGATCATATAGCCTTGTCTCTTTATATTCTTGTGGCGTTTAAGGTCATTTGGTCATATGTTCTACCCATTGCTCTTTTAACTTTAGCTAGGCCTTCCTCTCGCATCTTTGGCTAGGCTCGCTGTTCTTTGACATGTTGTCACCGGTTTGGCATTTTGTAACCATGTGGTCTTGGCTCACACATTCCTTTGCTGCTAGGCAAAGTAACCTAAAACTCCTCCTATGAATGTGTGAATTGAACATACATACATGCATGAATTTATTTCAGGACTCTTGGTAATTAAAATAACATGTAAAATTGACAGAAACACACCTGACAATTAAATCACTCCCTAGTCACTATTTTTGTTGAACAGGCTTCTCTTGAAAGCGGAAAGCTGATTGGGTTACACGAAAAACCAACTTCAAGCATATTTCCTTCTTTTCTTCTAAAAAATATGACTCTGTGTGTTTTACTACAATCTAATTCTGATTAATCGAGTTTACATCTAAACAGAGCATTGTGTTTCTGCTGTACTGTAGAAACAAGTTGCATTGCATTTTCATCTTTTCCTGTTGGATTGCTAGCTTACTGCAAAACCTTTTTTTGCTTTCTATCTTAGGAGCCCTTCTGCTTTGGATCAACCCATCCATTTTTATTGTTTAAATTATTGTTACAGTTAACCTATTAAGACTTAAGTTTGCCACAAGTAATTTTTTTTTTAAATTAATTCTAAATTTGCATCACAAACATTAACCAAATTAGTGCTTCCTGGAACTTCGACATCCACTTGTTACTTTTTATTTTTGGTGTTAAAACCAGTCACTAGTTGTGGTTTCGGCATTATATATATATTTATGTATGGACGTTGATGTGGTATGGAAGCACTAGCGTGGTGAATATTTTCAAAAGGGATCAAGATTTAGCATTTTTTTTCCAGAAAAGATTACTTTTATTGTAAACTCTTAAGACTCTCACTCTCTCTCTCTCTCTCACATACACTAGTGCTCACACACACAGCCTCGTTCATACCATATAAACATATCCACATGGCATCTATAGATTATTTACTTATCATGCATTTATCATTAAGCGTAGGAAGAAAGAACTTCAGCTATCTCACTGGCAACCAAGATGGTGGAGTCATTGAAGTTTCTTCCTGCTCAGGTAGTTTACCTTTCCCTTGGGTTAAGTTGGTGTTGTTGTATTGATGGATTTACTGTCTTAACCTTTGTTTGATCGATCCTTTTTTTTTTTTTTTTTTTTTTTTTGCTATGGGTTTATAGGCTCGCATCTATGAAGGAAATGAACCGATCCAGTTCTTTTCAATATTTCAGAGCTTTATTGTTTTTAAGGTCTGTGACAATTTCGGATCCCATAGAAGGATATTCTTAAGGTTAATGCTTATTATTTAATATTCATACAGTAGCTTTAGTTTATTAAGTCATATCAGTATGTATTTATCTTGAATTCATCAGGGTGGTGTAAGTGATGGTTACAAGAAATATATTGCTGAGAAGGAAGTTCCAGATGACACATATACAGAAGACAGAGTCGCATTATTTCGAGTTCAGGGTTCTGGGCCTGATAACATGCAAGCAATTCAAGTTGAACCAGTATGTCCTGCTTTCATCTCCCTTTTGTTTTTACTATATATTCTTCTAAACTTGTTTACCATGGCTAGACAATGCTCTGACTTTGCACTGTTAATCATTAAACTAATTGTCCTAATTTTAAGGATGCAATTTTTCTTATTCTTGATGCTAGAAAATTGATTTCTGATGCCAGTTTCCTTGGCATTTTCTGCTTTATGTGGGCTTCCTGAGTTAGAGAGCCCTGTGTGCAAATTTGCACACATTTTCATATTTCGTCAACAGTTTGAAGTAGATCACCCCTTCATTCTGCTTTGATCTCCTTCTGTGTCTAACATCTCTTTTTCTCCTGTACTTTGGTGTATTTTTTCCTATTATTAATTTATGCATACCTATCTTTACCTATCAAAAAAAAAAAAAAGGGCTCTTTCTCTGCAAATATATCCTAGCCTTTTCTTGCCCGTCAAGGTATCTAGTTGGTTAGGGTGAATACTGGGATGTGTGGTAGAGGTGTATGGTCCAGGGTTCGATTCCTATCACTAGTGGTTACCTGGTGTTGGTTGTGGCAAGTGCTGTCAGTGCCCTGAGGTTTGAGTTCCCATGGAGAGTCTGAAGGGCTTGGCCATGAAAGATTCCTCGGTTATCAAAAAAAGAAAAGAAAAAACTCCTAGTCTCTTCTTTCTATCAAGGTGGTTATGGTGTACAAATTTGGACATTGTTTATAGATTTTTCTTTGTGAACTGCAACTCTAGGCATCAGTCAACACTCTTAATTTGATTGCTACAATATTTGCACATTGTGCTACCTATCAAAAAAACAAAAAAATTTCCACATCATGCCTTGTTCTTGGTATTGCCACTCCATTGGTCTGGATAGCTCATCTTTTCTCCCTACCAAGATCATTCTTACAAGCAGTACTGCTAATAACAAAGTGGTTATTTTGTACTAGTTTTATTTATTCAAATCCACAAGAAAAATAATTTTGTGCTCTGTTTTGATCCTAGATACTGTGGGGTGACAGATAAGGAGATGAGGAGAACAAAAACAAGTTTGAACTCAATAATTAATTTTCAACTCTCTCCAAATTTATTTACTTAGTTGAATAGAGGGCAAGAAGTTTGAAATTTTATGAATTTTCAAATAGTTTTTATTATCTTTCATTTTCCTTGAGGTTATGTTTGCTTCCTGGAAAGTATTAAGGAAAAAAAAAACGTGAATGAAAATGATTTTCTCATGTTTGGTTGTACTCTGAAAAATATCAAAGAAAATAAAATAGAATTAAAATTAGTTAGAAATTTATGCATTTTTAAATTATCGAATCGAGTTAAAATGAGTTAAATGTGTTTTAAGTAGTATATAAGAATAATTATTACCTTTAAATCTATTTTATATTTTCCTTCGCTTTTTCTTTCCTTTTACTTTTCCTTTCTATTTTCTTTGTCTCATGTTTTCCTTTACATTTTCTAGGAACCAGATATAACCTAAGATTTTCTTCACAACCAAACAAGAGAAACTGAGATTCTTTTTTATTTTCTTTTTTCTTGCACTTTCCAAGATTCAAATGGAGATTTAAAGTTCCCATGATTTCCCAATTTTCCTACCATCCAGACTAAGAGAGTACCTTCTTAGTTGACTCATTCCTGAATAACATAGTTTCTTATATAAATTGTTAAGATGCAAGTGTCTGAATGTATAGCTTGATTATTGAATAAATAATATATCATTGTGATTAAGTTAGGATTTTGGTGCTTCTTGCATTTTCCGACATGATCCATCCCTGGATTTGTGGATCTGACAATTTTTTTATTTTTTTATTTTTTTTTCATTTACATGTTTCGTTTTTGAATAATTGTTCTGTTTTTGCATGGAACTTATTTTATTCCCTTCAATCAGGTTGCATCATCTTTGAATTCCTCGTACTGTTACATATTAAACAGTGGCTCCTCTGTTTTTAATTGGTCTGGAAACCTTACGACCCCAGAAGATCAGGAGCTTGTTGAGAGGCAACTGGATGTGATAAAGGTGTAATATTTGCTCTAGAGTTTATTTTTTTACTGAAGGAGTTCGTTCAGCATATGTAGATTTTCTTGTAAGTTGTTTGATAAAATATTTATATTGGATGAAACAGCAAGAGAGACTAATTCCACACATTATTGTGACTATATGCATTTGTTTTGAACACTGACCCACTGGCTTATATGTCATTTTGAAAATCAAAGGTTCTGATCAATGCATCTTAAGTTCTCAATCAACACTCCCAGTGTTTTTTCAAGGAGGGTCCTTAGTTTGATATATGTCAGTGCATCTGTTCCATTTATAAGGCGAATGTTTGAAGAATTTCTGCTGTATGTTACATGTTCAGGTTATTATTTACTTGTATTGTACTTGTGAATTCTCTGCAGCCAAATGTACAATCCAAACCACAAAAAGAAGGCTCGGAATCTGAACAATTTTGGGAATTTTTGGGAGGCAAATCTGAATACCCCAGTCAGAAGATTGCACGAGATGCTGAAAATGATCCTCACCTATTCTCATGCACTTTCTCAAAAGGTATAAATAATTTTTTCTGTTGTATAATATTTTCTTTCATTTATTTCCAATTCTTTGTCCATTTAATTAATCTATAATATTTGATCCGTTTTTTTTCTCCCATTGTGTATGCTGCTGCAATGCACTCTGATCTGCAGGAAATTTGAAGGTCTGTATTTTCCTTGAGTTCATTTTTTCTAACCCCCATAGACTTGTGATTATTATTTTTAATCACTTTTAGTTATGCTTGTTTTCAAATGCAATCAATTTGAAAATGCTTGTCATATCCTCATATTTCATGTATTTCATAGTTTTGCATTAGCATACAATATATCCAACTAGATGCTCAGAATTGTATTGAGTTTTTTCATGTCATAAGTACATATTGCCAAAACACAATGTGAGGATAATTTTATCCTCAACCTTACAAATCATCTTAGGGTGTAAAATATGAAATGCAAAGTGTTATAGCCTCCTGCCATGGCTTTTAATTGAAGTTTTTATTGCAGGTGACGGAGATATTCAATTTCACTCAGGATGATTTGATGACTGAAGATATATTCATCCTGGATTGTCACTCGGAGATCTTTGTCTGGGTTGGGCAACAAGTTGATTCCAAGAATAGAATGCATGCTTTAACCATCGGAGAGGTATGATTGGTTAGGTTTTACCTGGGAGCAAGATTTATACTTTGATTTTGGAGGTTTTAATCTACTAGTCTTCAAAGTATTTCCGCTTTGATATTTTTTGGCCGATCAGTAACTTATACATTTCCTTCATATCAAAAGCAAATTTTATTTAATCAGGAAAGAGAAAAGAAAGGACAAAAGGTCCTTCAAAGCGAGAAAGGAGCTAGGATAATGAAGCTGGAAAGAAGATAAAACATACATAAACCAAAATACTAAGGGGTAAGCAATCTCCTATGAAAAGGTCAAAGTTTTGCACCCTTCTTTTGGCCAAAATCAGCTTCCTTGTTGGAATACCTAGATAAACATTGATTGCCCAAAGGCTCCTACACATTTAAAATATAACCCCATAAGATGAAAATGTTGCCAAGGTTCCTATTCCCTGATGCAACACATGAAATGATCAGTAAAGTCTCTATCCCTTGATAAGTGCACATATCTTTACCTTTAGCTGAGGCTTCTCTTTAGCCTTTTAACAGCACACAGATTTCTGCCTTAATTGTCCAGGTGATACTGCTTGGTTTAGGTACATGATATTTGGTAATCTTTCCCATCTATTTGCCCTGTTTTGCCCAAAGAGAAGCCATCCAAATTGAGCTTTAATCTTCCTAATAGAGATGGTAGCCCCCTGTATACTCTGTGGCTTTTTGCCTCTTTTCTATGAATTCTGTGCTTACTTATCAAAAAAAAAAAAATAGAGATGGTAGCCATCTCAAGTCTAACCTCATGTTTGTGTCCTAACTAGCCACAGTAACATCAAGAAGCTCCCACCTGTTCTTTAGTCACAAATGCTCAAGTTGAGGCCCAAGACACCAATCTAGCACACTACTTGGTATTAAGTGCTTACTTTTCATTATAAATTCTAGCATTATACTTGTCCTAGATCAACCCAAAGTTATCTAAAATGACATATTTTTTGTACTCGAAACTCAAATTTCTAGAAAAACCAAATTTCCATGTTAAGGAATCATTGTGGGGACCAATAGTTTAGCAGTTGGAAGTTTTCCTTTAGGAAAGTTTGTAGAACTAAGAGAAGTGTGCTTTTCATCACAAAAGATCAAAATAGACATTTTTTTTAGGGAATCTTCATAACCTTTTAATGTTCAAGGCAGTCTTCGGATGATAGAGACTTTCATACTTAACCAAAATGGTTTTTCCAGGATCACTAGAACCCATCCAGAGTCCCTTGGGTAATTTATTTATTTATTTTTTATTGGAAACGACACAAATATATATTAATATAAAAAGGAAGTACAAGAAGAAGGATGAGAAATCCTCCAACCAAAGACAACTAAATTACAGGGAAATACACATAAAACAAACGAACACCCACTAAGGACCAATCCCTAAGGAGTACACACCGCTATCCAATCCAGTTGAATCACATTGAGGGGGATCCCCTTAAATGCCTTGGAACAGAAAGCCCAAAGGGAAGCAAGGAAAACTATAGAGTCCCAAAGGACCTCTGAATCCCTTGGGTAATTTATGCAACTTGGATACCAAAGAATCTAAGTCTTCTCAAGTACTATCTAACCTTGGTGGAATACAGCTGTCTTGCTCAGACGATGCTTTGTAGCATGTTTTAAACATTAAATTTCTTGTGCCTGGTATTGTTCTTCGCCATGTTCTGAACTTGCCCTCCTTTTCTACAGAAATTTCTTGAACGTGATTTTCTCCTAGAAAAATTATCTCATACTGCTCCAATTTATATTATCATGGAAGGGAGTGAGCCACCTTTCTTCACACGTTTCTTCACATGGGACTCTGGAAAATCTGCAGTAAGTGACTTCATATTAATTTGAACTTCAGAAATTATTTCCAGCAGTCAAGAATTTTTTTTATGTTCTTAATATTTCTGTTTTGATACAGATGCAGGGAAACTCATTTCAAAGGAAACTTGCAATAGTGAAAAATGGGATTTCCCCTACTCCGGAAGTAAGTTTTTTCCCCTCTCCCTGCTAATTTTGGTTTAAGATTTTTTTTCTTCATCTTGATATTTGCAACATTGTGCATTATAATATGCACCTTGTGTTGTCTGGTACTATTAATTGATTGCATCTATGCATATTTCTTCCCATCGTTTTTTGTCTGTTTAGGATAGAATGTTGTGACACTTAGGCATTATCACTTGGTAGCATGTTTAGTTCAGCATGTAGAATTGACCTACTTAACATAAGTGTTCACTCTCTAGAATTATTGACAAATTATATTTAGGTGTTCTAGATGTAATTTAATGCAGACAGACTAATATAGTTTTTAAGGATCCTTTTATCATGTGTTCCCCCTGAACAACTTGATTAAATTCTTGTCAAATTGGAAATGCCAACCAGTTAAAGTGATTAGCCATGCCATATATACAGGCCATGAACCTTACTACTAGGTTGCATATCTTCAATTTCCAGAAATAAGGTCAGCAGTGTGGAAATGTGAAACTTTAATTGATGCAAATTCGATATTATCAAATGAAACTTATAGATGATGTTTACCTATACTGCTTGGATAATTTCGATGTAAATGTGTATTGTATGGTTTCAGTCATCCTGGCTGCAATGTGACTTATGCTTTTCCTTTTCTTGTGCTCTTAGCTTGGAAGTGTTGCACAGTAGATTATCCTATGCAAGTTGTATCACTATTTCATCATTTAATATATTTGTAGCATGGAGTATACTTCATTTCTTATATTTCCTCCTAAGAGTTCTACGATTTTCCTACCATCCAACTTATGCTTCACCCTGATGATTTTCACCATTCATAAAATTAATTTCATAGATTGTATAATCACTTTTACAGGGTTAAACATTAAAAATACCTTTTCTCGTATGGGATTGAATTTAGTTTTTTTCCCCAGTGGTCAAGTGTAGGGTAGAAGATTCCTTGTAAGCTTTAACAATTTCTGCATTTTATATATATGTAGGATGGAGAATCCTTCATTTCTTATATTCCCTAGAGTGAGTTCTATGATGTTCCTACCATGCAGCTTGTGCTTTCTCATTCCTCCCACCCCTAAACACACACCACAACCACAACTCCCATGCATGTGAGGGCTACACCTCTTAAGCTTTTCTTTCTTTCTTTCTTTATTTATTTATTTTTACACCTTTTAGCTCTCAACTGAAAGCCTAGTGGGAGTTCAGAGAGGCTCACACCTCACAAGTTGAGGTTACTCCTTTTTATACCTAGCACAGGCAGCTTATGCCTGAGGAACCACTATCATAAGTATTATTTCTGTGTTGGTCTGTATACTTCTAAATGAAAGTTGATTTGAAAAACCAACCAATTAAGAAATGAAATAGTTGTCTAAGGGAGAGGAAGAAAAGAAAAGGATTGACAATTAATTTATTTGTTGTTTTTCTTCCTTTTTCATTATTGTTTATTTATATATCTTTTGAATGTAAAAAATAAAAAATCAGAAGACTTATCTTTTATGCCCTGAGGACTATGCCTCAACTTGCCAGAGGTAAAATGGCTCACCTTTATGCTTTGCTTCAGAAGAAATTGCTCATGAGGTAGGGAAATTATTGACCACGGGGTTTTGAAAAGTTTTATCTTTCATTATAAGCATAAGTGTGTTTACCCAAAAAAAAGAATAAAAAAAAAAAAAGCATAACTGTGTCAATAGTTGGAATTTTGGTTCGGTAATGGTATGGGGCATGTGTGGATGGAAAGATGTCTTTTACGGCTCACTAGATTTCAGTTTTCAGTTTGCTTGGTGATCATTAGATTATTCACCATTCAATTTTCTTAGACATTAATGTTGAAGTAGTTCCCTCAAAAAGCAGGCACCATCTTCTTTTGTCTAGAGCTTAAAAAGATTTTTCAAGTGCTTTAGACATTCCATATTCTTATAAATCAGGATTGCTATATTTGCGTGTTTGAAAAAGGTTACTGTATCTATTTTGTAGGGAGATTAAAGTTGGTGATTGCAAGAATTGCAAAGAAAATAAAATAATATAAATTCCCCAAATATGCAACTAGAAACTATTCTAAGGACCATTAGAAGGTATTTTTCTTGATGGAATATCCAAATGTATCCTAAGTTATTAGGCTTTATCCAAAGTCCAATCTATGTTGTAAAAATATTATATAAAAGCAACAGTAGTTTGAGCCCAAGAATAATTCTTTGTGTCTATGCTGCCTTTTATTTAATATCAAAGAACTTTCAAATTTTGCCTTTTCTGGATCCAAAATTCTTAATTTTTTTTGTCAGTTGCAAAATGCTATTTAATTAATATGGATCCCATAGGTTGGTGGGAGAAAATACCTCTTGAACCTAGGCTTGTGGGCCCAGACCAATTAAGGAGTCCTTTTGGTCTGGATAAAGGTCATCCTCACTTGTTTTTTTTAGGTTATGTTTGTCACTTTATTTTTTGTTCTATGAGTATGATGAATAATTGTTAATTGTCTTTATACTAAGAGTAAGAAAAAAAAAACTCAAGTATCATAGTAGTATTGTTCGCCCTACTGTGGCATGTTGCTGTTCAGATTCTTCCAGTGTACTTCTCATGCTATTATAACGGTGAATTTCTGTTCTTTTTGGTCAGGTTTTGATTGATGGTTAGGTTTCATTTGGTTCAAGAGCAATGATTAGGATCTTTAGTCTTTAATAAAGGGTTTATAAGCATCTTTTTTTAGTTGGTGAATGATCCATTGAGAATACAGCTTCAAGCTTTTGCTTTGGTTATAGATACAGTTAACCAGAATATGTAATCAGGTTGCCATCTTGTCTCTGTACCAAATTAGTATACATTGATCACTGAAAATTACATCTTAAATAATTTACTAAAGTAAAAATAGATATAAATATTTATAAAAAATAAAGTATTTGGAATAATCATATTAATAAAATGCAGATCGGGTCTTCACAAGGGCTTATATATAACTAAAAACAGGGGCCGGGGGGGGGGGGGAGGGTTTGGCACAGATGCGAGTTATGACTAAATGCATGACAAAACATGTAATTTTAGGCCACATTTACATTGATTTAACTGAATCTCTGAAAATCATTTAGATCAAATTATCAGGTTAAAAACTTTCAGCTTAAAGTGTTGGATTTAGAAGCTTAAACCCAAGCTTCAATTGATCGTTATGCATTGTATGCTACTACAAAATTGAGAGAGGATCAAACGTTCTGTGGAGTTAGAGGAAATAAAAATAAGTGAAAAGGGGAGATTCAGAGGAGTTAACTGAATATGTTTTCAATGAGGAAAGTGGAGAATATAGCTGGGTTTATAGCTGAAGTCAAAAGGGTGCCTTCTGAAGAGCAAACAGGATACTTTTTCATTGAGAAAGAGGAAGATACAAATTTTGGTTCTGATAAAAAAAATAAATAAATAAATAAAAAACCTTTGGTCTATAGAGCTTATAATTTTCTTTCTTATGGAAAAATAATGTTTTCTCTATATATTTTGCAGACAACTATGTCAACCAAACATTTAGGTTTATTATTAGTTTCATGTTAAACCTCGATATGATGGATCATTGTTGAGGAGTGCAACACTATAATTAATACACTGCTCATTTCATGTATTTCCTCGGTTAGTATGAATTCTCTGATTGAATGTCTGACCCATGATTAGAAACCCAAGAGAAGAACACCAGTATCATATGGAGGGAGATCTAGTAGTTTGCCAGAAAAATCACAACGGTCAAGAAGCATGTCTTTCAGCCCTGACCGAGTTCGGGTGAGGGGCAGGTCTCCAGCCTTCAATGCTCTAGCAGCTAACTTTGAGAACCCAAATTCCAGGAACCTTTCGACTCCACCTCCAATGGTTAGAAAGCTCTATCCCAAATCTGTGACCCCAGATTCATCTAAACTGGATTCCAGATCTGCAGCAATAGCAGCACTTTCTGCTAGTTTTGAACAACCGGCACGGGAGCCTGTTGTACCCAAAACTCCTAAAGGTATGCTTTTATTGAGTTCCTTGAAGGTCATTATGTATCTATCTTCCTAACCAAAATCTGAGTTTTTACTTTGTCATCATGAAGTGACTGAAGAGGCACCAAAACCAAAACCAAAACCAGAAACAAACTCGAAAGAGAAAGCTATGAGCAGCAGGATAGAAGCCCTCACAATAGAGGAAGATGTAAAAGAGGGTGAAGCTGAAGATGAAGAGGGTCTTCCAATATACCCATATGAGCGTCTTAAAACAACATCCATAGAACCTGTTGCCGAAATTGATGTGACCAAGCGAGAGGTAAAAATCTAAAACACATTTTCTCCATCTCAAGTATTATGTGCTATCACTGAGATTTTTTTTCAATTGTATACTGCAGACTTACCTGTCTTCAGAGGAGTTCCGACAGAAATTTGGAATGACAAAAGACGCCTTCTATAAGCTGCCCAAATGGAAACAAAACAAGCTGAAAATGGCCCTTCAGTTGTTCTGACTCTCTTTTTCGGATACTCCTTTTTCATCCGCCTTGCAGCATAGGCTGCAGGTGGAACAAAAGCATGCTTGCAAATTTGTATGATCTTCGTCTCACCATAACATATCCTTCCATCAATGTCTTCATTACCAACTCACTCTAATCATTTTCTTGATTTGTCTCTGCAGTGGGGGGGGGACTCAAGTTATCAGGGTGTGTTAGGGACAGCATCAGTGCTTTTTTAGCTGCTTCTGCTCCCAAGAAGCTTGTTTTCATGGTTGATGGAGAAACCCAGAGAATTTTTATTTTTACTTTTTTGGTTTCCTTTGCCCATCTGCTGGTTTGGATGTCTAGTTTTGCTTCTCTTTAGCTGCTTGTTATTCTTTTTGGTCACAGGTTTGTTGTGAGCTTGCATTTTTGTTCATTTTTTCCCTTCTAAATCTTCATTTTGATTCAACAATTGATTTCGACAGAGCTATTAGAGGGCTTGCAAAAATTCTTAGGTTGTATTATTGTATGATCCAGGATGCCAAAATGTGTGTACAGCAGAGTGTATAAACCGGTTCACTCCTTATTTGTTTTGACAATAAAGTGTGATTTTTTTTAACTTAATTTTTCAGTTTCCCCCTCCTTCCAACCCTTCCCTTTCCAGCCTCCCTCTGCCTGAAATCTGTGAATTCTGCTATATCTTGAACAGGTAATCTTCCATGTGGATGTCAGTCATGGATTTATAGTCAAATTTCAATCTCTTGTCTTGATTATTTTAAGTTACATCACATTATTATGATGGATTCTTCCTCTGTTTGTAATTTTAAGCATCATTCATATTATTGTAACGTAGATAAAACTCAAGGTTTTGGTTGTGTTATTACCACCTATCTACTCTTCCTCAAGTGAATTCTTTGTCTCTCTTGCTTCCTTCTTGGATCAAACCTAGTCAGCTACTCAATAGTTGAGAGTTGTTTCCTCCAACACCATGTTTGGTGATCTAGAAAATGAGAGAGAATTTTGAGGATTGGAGGGTATCCAAAAGTCAACAAGAAATCCTTTTGTAGGCATCTATACGTAAGGGACAAATCAAAATTCTGATAAGTTGAGTTATGGGGTTTGTTGGGTATTTGTTTTTAAGAACAGTTTTATGTTCTCTAAAACAAATGTTTGGTAATGTTAGGGCATAACATCCTTTAGATGTTTTTACTTGCTTTTGTGAGGGTTGTTTTAAAAAATAATTATATGAATATGTAGAATAATTAAAAATAAAGCATTTGATATAAAAATTATTTTTAAAGCATATTTAAAAATATTAAAAACATGTTGAAAACTAATTTTTGTTATACAAAATAGAAGAAAATTGTTTTCGAAAACAGTTAGTTGGTTTTCATAAGAATTAATATTGTTATTTTTATTTTTATTGTTATTCCTATTTTTTAAATGCAAGCATAAAAATAAATGGAAAATGGAATTGATTTTTCATTTTTATTTTTTATTCCAACGTTTCAAACACGGCATTGAGCCCCAAATTCCCAGCGGTAAATTTCTTCTATTAGTAACTTTGTAGGAAGGAGGAGATATTGAGTATTTATTCCTGGGCTTTTCGGACTTGTTTGGATCCAGTAATAAAAGTGGATTTTAAAAGAAATTTATGGGTTTTTATTTTTTTAAAAGTCATTTTTATGATTCATTAAAAGCAACATTTGATCCTGAAACACAATTTTTAAGAAAGATTAATATAAAGTAAAATATAAATATTTGATTAAAAGAGACAAAATATAACTCTTTATATATATATATATATATATGTATATATATATATTTGAAAAGTAACTAATTTTTTTTATACAAATACTCTTTTATCGTTTCAAGTATTTACACATAAATTTTAAAAGAGAGAGTTATTTTTATAAGAAAATAATATGAGTGTTTTTGTCCAAATGAGACAAAAATAGATGGAAGGTAAAATTTTAAAAATTGGGTTTTTAAAAACCCTTTTAATCAAATAACCCTATAAAATATACTAAATCAACACCATACATTATAGTTGTAAACCACGATACAAATTAGGTATTATGGTTTCTTATGACGCTGAAACACAATTTTTAAGAAAGATTAATATAAAGTAAAATATAAATATTTGATTAAAAGAGACAAAATCTAACCCTTTATATATATATATATATATATAATTTTTTTTTTGAAATATTTGATTAAAAGAGACAAAATATAACTCTTTATATATATATATATATATATATATATTTGAAAAGTAACTAATTTTTTTTATACAAATACTCTTTTATCATTTCAAGTATTTACACATAAATTGTAAAAGAGAGAGTTATTTTTATAAGAAAATAATATGAATATTTTTGTCCAAATGAGACAAAAATAGGTGGAAGGTCAAATTTTAAAAATTGGGTTTTTAAAAACTCTTTTAATCAAATAACCCTATAAAATATACTAAATCAACATCAAACATTATAGTTGTAGACCATGACACAAATTAGGAATTATGGTTTTTTATGATGCTTTATTTTTTTTAATTAAATCTTAGCCATTGAATTTATATTGATCGGAATAAGTTAGTTCTAAATGTGATTAAGTTATTTTTCGATTAGAGTTGTAACTTGAGCAAGTTCTAACTATTTTGAGCAAACACAAATTAAGAAACATCTAATTCAACTTAATCCAATTTAAACTGTACTTAATTGAAACCAAATTCAATATATATTTTTAAGTTTAGATTAAGTTTGAATGAATGAAATAGACTTTAATTTTATGTTCTACCTCCGAATAATTTTATGCACAATATAAAATCTATAATTGTTATGTTTAGAACCCTTTCTTGGGGTTTAATTATATGGACTTTGTCGTTTTTTAATAAAATTTTAAAAAAAATTATAATTGATCCTAAAGAAAATTTATATAAAATATTCCAAAATATAACCTTTTATTATAGGATAGATAATGAATCATGTAATTATTATATTTAGAATATTTTCTTAAAGTTAATCATTGAGATGCTACAATAAACCTAAGATATTTCCTCACTTATAATTTTGAGATGCAAGAGCCAAATAAATTTTTGTAACATTCTTGAAAGTTAAAATGATTGAAGTAATTATTTTTTTTATAAATAATTTGTTTTAAGAATTTAAATATAAATGACAATTTTTTTTTTTTGAAATTTAAAAAAAAATATTTTTCATATTTTCAATTATTATTACTTTATAAAAACATTTAAAAACAACCCAAATTTGTTTTTAAAAAATTATTTTCAATAAAAATGTACCGAACGATTTTTTTGAGTTGAATAATAATAATAATAATAATAATAATAATAATAATAATAGAATAATAATCCAAGGGAGAGAGATTGAGATTCTGAGAGAGAGACGGAGGGAGGGCGATGGAATAGAAAGAAAGGGAGAATTGGAAGAGAAAGGAGAGAGAGAGAAGAGGAAGAGATGTCAAGCGAGAGGGTTCCGGTAGAGCTCTGTAAGGGCATCAATGGCCTCGAAAAGGTGGTTCTCCGTGAGGTCCGCGGCAGCTCCGCTGAGGTAATTGGATGAAAACGACGTCGTATTACTAAAACGATGTGGTACTTTTGCTGAAACGATGTGGTGTTACCAACCCCATCTATCCCTCATGATTTTGATTCGAGTGTGACGTGGGTTTTTCAATTGAATTGGTTCCTTGCTTGTTTGGATCTGTCATCTGGTTTGGTTTCTATGGGTTTTGTTGGGTGTTCTGGCCCTCAATTCTGGTTGCTAATTTTAATTTATGATTTTCCTTTTTTTTTTTTTTTGTTAATTGTTGTTGGAGAGATTGAATCTGGGTTTTGGGTGGTTTTTGGTTCTGGGTCTGGGGAAATGTTGATCTATGCTTTAAATGGTGTTTTGAATACTCTGTTATTGGTTTTAATATTTTGACTTATTTATTTTTTCTGGGGTGTTCATGATCCATGGTGAGATTTGCTACTATTTTTGGCTCGTGTGGCATTGGAATTGGATGCCCTAATTCAAAATCTGCAGCTTGGTAGGTTATACAGTGCAATGGATTTGGAACTGAGCACCATTTTTTTCCCCTTAATTTTGTTTCTTGAAGCTTACTGCTTCAAATTAGGGCGGGGTCCGTGTAATTGTTTACTGAAAATGCAAGTTAAATGTCTAAATATTTCTTCTGGAAAAAAAAGAAACAACAAGGTGAAAAACAAAAAAATGAAATGAAAAAAAGAAACTAGTTGGCTTTTTTTGCCTGGAGATCCACTTCTGTGAATTACTTGTGGCATGTGGTGCTAACGTCGTATCAGCTGGTTTTTGTTTGTTTGAGATTAGTAACCCTTTTTAAATTGGGAGTGGTGGGTTTTGGGAAGCAATGTTGATAATCTATATATGTCAAGTGCCTCAGCATAGAATTTTTATTATTCTTATTATTTTCAGCTTCTATGCATGCATTCTAACATTGAAAAAACATTAGAGTTCAAGGACCTCTTTAAACAATAGGATTTGAGATGAGTGCGACCTTGGCCTTAAGGTTATGTGCTGGATAAAATGGAGCATAAAAGCTTATAGTTATCATATTTAGACTGTAAAGTGCATGTTGAATCTGGTTGAAAGTTAGCTTACATAGAAAAGCTCACTACTTACCACCTATGAAAGGAGGAATGGAATTTTGGTTTTACAATGTTGTTTATTTCTTATGCCATTGGGCTTAGAAAAGCCAATTTTAATTCTTAATTACTTAAATTATTAATCATATATTAATTAAATGTTTACTTTTTATTTGTTTTATTTTTAAGATTGTTAGCTGGCACTCATTGTATACTTAGT
Organism: Vitis vinifera; assembly: GCF_030704535.1. Lineage (NCBI taxonomy): Eukaryota > Viridiplantae > Streptophyta > Magnoliopsida > Vitales > Vitaceae > Vitis > Vitis vinifera. The sequence continues at coordinate 18,396,884 of NC_081815.1, read as the reverse complement.
GCCCTCTTTTGTTGGTTGCTTTTTAATTATTTTTCTTATTTGCCTCTATAACCTTATTAAGAGTAGTGTCCAAAGGCTAGAAATAATTTTGTTCCTCCACAATTTTTCGCTTACATTTCTTCAAATTTCTTTTGAGCAATTAAACTTTTTTTTTAGTCAAGCTATTCATAAAATTTCATCTATTCATTTTTCTTTATAACCTTCCTTTTCAAGACGAATAACGATGAATACTATTGGTGGATTCTTGTTTCCAAAAAAACATGGGTTTTTTCCTGTTTTCTTTTTTGAGAGGTTGGGGAGAAACACAGAACTGTCTGAGAATACTCACTCTGATTTCCTTTGTAAGGGAGATGATGAGTCAGCAAATCATATTTTAAATCATTGTGTGATGGCTTGCAATTTGTGGCATTCCATATTTTTGTTGTTTAGTGTTTTGTGGGTGCTTCCTAGGGCAGTCAAGGAGTTATTCTTAGGTTGGCATGGTAGATTTGTGGCGAAGAGACACATAAAATTTTGGTGGTTAGCTCCCTTTTGCTTTATGTGGTCATTATGGAAAGAATGGAATATAAGATGTTTTGAGGTTCTGAAGAGTTTGGAGTGGGTGATGAGAAACTCCTTTATTAGTTCTTCATATTCTTGGTCTAATTGGGTTTGTAGACGCAACTTCAACACCATGCTTGATTTTGTAGATTCTCTTTGGTAGGAGCTAAGATCTTCTTTGCCTTTGGCACTCTATGTACACATCCTGCATAATTGAGTTGCACCTGGTTTTATGACCAGTCTAGGTTTCTCTTATGTCATTGGAGTAACACTATAGCATTTGTCATGGACACAAGTTTGCTACATAAGTGCCTAGCACATGTAGGCTTGCAAATAGGTTGAGCTTATAAGCAACAAATTATCATACTTGATGTTTAGATACCAAGATTTAATGTGTCTTAGAAACTCCAACACGAGCAAATATATATCTCATTCAAACAAGTGCCATCAGATGGCTTGGAGAATTCGTCATGCTTGCTCTACCTGCACCTCTAATGGATGAGAGATGGAGGATGTCCATTGACAGCAAAGCCATTGATGGAGCAACAGTCAAGACTATTGATTATCATATTCCTATTCCATATTTTGAGTACATGCATGGCATGATGAATTGATGGTTGATCATCTGATTATGAGGTTAGGGATTGGTGAGCTCTAGTAGAGGCTAGGTTCTTTGGAAAATTGCTTGTTTCACATTGATTTGGGTTGTTTGGAGGGAAAGAAATGCTAGGATTTTTTAAGACAAGATGAGAACTTCAGAGATTCTATGGGATCTCATACATTTCTATTCCTCCTTTTGGGCTTCATGCACCACAACATTTAAGGGCATTCCTCTCAATGTGGTTTAGATTGACTAGTATTCGTTGTGCAGATTGAAAGGGTTTGGTTAGCAAGGAGAGGAGCCTAGATTAGGTTTCTTTTGGAAGAAGAAGTTTATCTAATATTGGAGCAATTTTTGTATTTTCTCATGTGATACTATACTGATGCATAGGTCTACTTAGCATATTGGAGGTTTCATTCATACTTTTTTGATCAGTTAGTTGTATTTTAGGGAGGGATTTCTTGTCCTTGTGTATATCTTCTCCATGTTTAATTGATTTTTGTTTCTGATTAAAAAAGGAGAAAAAAAAAAAGGAAAGAACTTGGTCCTCTTTGTTGATTTAACACCATGAACTACATATAGGCTACGTACTTGTGTGGTCATTGTTCTTAAGATGCTGCTCGTCTGCCTTATATTTCCTTTTATTGCCTATCAATAAAAAAAGGGAAAAAAGATGCTGCTCTACTGCCTTGTTGTTGTAGCAGTACTAAAATGCTGGTTATTGTGGCATTAATTTTTTTTTTTTTTAGAGTTGTTTAAAGTTGCAGGTTGCAAGAGTATTCTTGCTGCTATTTATTATAATCTTGTCCTTTGCTTTGGCAGGTGTATTTGTATGGGGGACAAGTGACATCTTGGAAGAATGATCATGGGGAGGAGTTGCTCTTTGTCAGTAGCAAGGTGTTGTGCAATGTCTATACTACTTGATTTTTTAGTGGATCAGCTTATTTATCTATTTGCCTCGATGCAACAAAGATCAACAGATATATAATCCTATAATGTTGAATTTCACCATTTTCAACATACTAAGGTTTAATTTTGCTATATTTTGTCCATGGATGACAGTATGGAAGCAAATGCACATTACAGAAATAGCATTTTTTTGCTAATTTCTTGAATAAATCAAGCAAGCGAAAACATGATTTATAGTCCTTTAATATTTGGGGTGTCTCTAAATACTGTCCTAAATACTGACTGATAGAGTACATGGTTCAGAGATAAGTGGTAGAAAAAGGCAATAGGATGGTTTTCTTGGTAGTTTGATAGCCCTTTCATATTTGGTGGGTTCTCTAACATGGTATTTTGTATATGGGTGGGTTGCCAACTTTGCGGTTAGGCAATTACACCATTGTCCGTGGAAAGCCATTCCCCAAGGGTTCTATGATTTTTTCAACTTGTTCAATTCATTATTGGTTTGATTGCAAAAGAAGGTTTGGAAGATGTGTGGCAAGATGACCTATCTTTTGTTTATTTTAATCCCATTTTTATATCTTTCCCAAGACTGTAGTCTCCCATATCTCTCATGTATAGCTCCTTTGAAAACACCCCATTTTGGAGCCCAAACTTTCTAGGTGATGTGACAGATCATGAAATTGATGATTTTTCTTTTCTCTTGCTTCTTCTTCTTCGTTTCTTTTTTTTTTGATAGGTAAAGAAGAATATCTATTGAAAGAGAGGTGCCAAATGAGCAACTCAAGGTATACAATACCTATACACCCACTGCCAAAACGGCCAAATGAGGAAAAGAAAACATCCGAACAAACGTGACTAAAACATCCTTAACAAGAGCCTAACCAATCAACAAAACTAACTAAAGTTAGAGGATGATCATTTATAAACAACTTTGTCTTTGACCAAAGGGAATAAACAAAAGAATATTTAGTCTTATCCTCTTCTCAATGGAGTCTTGCTTCTTCCGCATTGATTCCAAATCCTTTGAGGTGAGGATTGTTTGGTCAAAGGGTAGAGGTGAGGTGCAGATAGTGGAGAAAGGTAAAGGCTTCCGAAGATGGATCAAAGCAAGTAGAGGGGTAGTGGTGTGGTTTTTGAAGTCAATTGAAGCATGCTGCAAATGGAGAGGGAAGAAATTATTCAAGGAAGACGTGAATGATTGAGGTAGGAGGTTTAGAATAGAAATGCGTCAAAATGATGCTGGATGTTACCTCTTGTTCTCGGTCCTTTCAGAAGATGATAGGAGATATTTCATTATTATCCCAGAGGGTTTTGACCTCTTGGGTTGGGACCTATTCAGAAGCAAGTTGAAGGAGTTAGCTAGAATTGGTGATGGCTCTAAGTATGAAGCAGAGGACTCTGGCACCTATGGTGGAGGGAATGAAACTTCTCTTGTTAGACCCGACTTAATCTATGTAGATGCAATCAAGAGGAAGGCTAAAGGAAGAAGTGAGGAAGTTTGGGTTGAAGTAGGGAATGAGGCTTACACTTCCACATTGAAAGATCTCAGACACTGTTTGGTGGGAAGATGGAATATCGAGAATGAGGCAGCTCATGACTTAAGGGTGGTGGAGATTTGGGCAAATACCCATTGGAGTTTCAGTGGTCAAGTGAGTGTATCCTCCTTAAGTGACTCCTTGTTTCTCTTTGAATTCTCTAAAGTGGGAGATGCTCAAAAAGTGTTGGAGGAGGGGAGCCGCTGCCTCAATGGTGTCCGATTATCACTAGATTGGTGGGCTCCAACTGTGGGGTGCTCTAGGAGGGAGTTCCAGAGGGATGTATCTTGAGTGAGAATTCCAAGGTTGCCGTTACAGTTCTGGAGTATGGAGTTCTTTAAAATGGTGGGGGATGCTTGTGGGGGCTTTGTAGATGTGGATGAGGAGACCAAAAAGTCTAGTTATAGGAAGGGGGCTAGAATCCTTGTTAAGAACAATGGAAAGGAGGTGCCTGGAAGTTTAGAGGTAATAGTGGGGTTTGCCTCGTTCTCTATCCCGTTGTGGTGGGAGGACTTAGTGTGGTTCTTGGCCCTTCAGGTGGCGAATAGGTTAAAGATTCAAAGGGAAGGTGAACCAGAGAGCAGGACATCCATCCAACAAGAGGAAGGGGGGTGTGAGTCACGCAAGGTGGTGCGCGTGAAAGGGATTCGCTATGGAGAAGGAAACTCTGAGGCAGTCGTAGGTGATAGAGTCTCTGGATGGGGGCTCTGGATTCCCGAGGAAAAGGCTAGCAGAATAGGCTGTGAAGGCCTTGGTTCTTTGCAAGAGGAAGCCGGGCTGGTGAAAGAGACGCTTGACATGACAGGGAATGGGTCGGCTGAAGTGGTCAGGAGGGATGGAAAGCTGATTTTTGGCGGTGGAAGGAAACTTGTGGATGGATTGGGCGGGCAAATGTCCAAGTGGGCCGAGCTGGGAGGGCCTTCTGGCATGAGAAGCCCAGTCGCCATCGGACCAAACTTCCTTTTAAAAGAGCGGGCTTGGGCTTATCCAAAAAGAAGGGGAAATGGGCTTGTGATTGTTAGGCCTAATAATTTTAAAGGGCTTAAAAAGGGGCTAGCCCATGCCTCAATCCTAGGGCTCCTTGCTTCTAAGTCGGGGGAGCTCAAGATGGAGTTTCAGAAGCCTTGTTTTGCTGGGGAGAGCTCAGAGAAGGAGGCGTCCCCGCTGGACCAAGGCCGCAGGTAATCGCCTCTGGAAAGCCATTCGCCAGGTATGTTCCCTAGATCGATTGCCTTTGGGGGGGTGCCCGAGGAATCTTATGGCCTTTCTTCTCCTTCTATTTCAGGAATGGGGGTTTCTGTGGAGTATCCGCTTGCATGGCAGTCTGAGGAGACGTGTGAAGACCCTTTGGAGGCTGAGGTGCCGCTGCGTATGATCCTCAAGGATGGACGTTCCTTCACCCTCCCAGAGGGGGTAACCCCTAGGTCTCGAGGTAATGAGGTTCAGACGCTACCTCTTCACATAACTGTAGCAGGAGAAGGGGAAAAGGTCAAATCCCCTTAGGTAAATAAGAAATTCCTGGGATTTTGTAAGTCGATGGGGGTCTTGATTGAAGGCTTTGAAGAGGACATCTTGAGAATCCTTAAGGAGATTCAGAATAGGAGAGGTGTCATTAGGAAGCCTAATGAGAGCAAGAGAGGAACATTGTCGGCTTCAAGGAAGGATAGAGAGCTGAAGAAGCTTGTTAGTACTATTAACTATGATGAGCTAGTTGGAAGAGAGGCAGAGGAAGGGGAGTTGGGAAGGCAAATTACTATGGTCCCTTATGAAGCTTAAATTAATGTCCTGGAACATTAGAGGGCTGCATGACCCTGATAAAAGAATGGTTATTAAGTCGATGGTGAGAAAACACAAGCCAGATTTGGTTTGTTTTCAGGAGACAAAAATGAAGGAAATGTCTGATAGGATTGTAAGAAGTTTGGGGATTGGTAGGAATTTGGGTTGGGTTTCCTTAGATGCAAGGGGCTCGGCAGGTGGGGTGCTAGTGATGTGGGATAAGAGAGTTTTGGAAGGGTTGGAGGCTGAAGTGGGCTCTTTTTCTATTTCTTGCCGTTTTAGAAATTGCGAGGAGGGTTTTGTTTGGGTCTTCTCTAGGTTATATGGCCCGATCAATGGTAAGGAGAGGAGGGAGTTGTGGGAGGAGCTAGCTGCTGTTAAGGGGCTTTGGAGTGATCCTTGGTGTATAGTAGGGGATTTCAACGTAGTGCGGTTCCCAGTTGAAACGAGTAATGGCAGACAGATGTCAACCACGATGAGGGAATTTTTAGGCTTTATAGAGGAGTTTGAATTTGTTGATCCTCCTCTAGGAGGTGGAACCTTCACTTGGAGTGGAGGGGAAAGAGGATCCCTAAATGCTCGGTTAGACCGCTTTCTGTTTTCAGGAGATTGGGAGGAACGGGTGTCGGGGGCAATGCAATTTCTTCTTCCAAGGCCTGTTTCTGACCATTGGCCGATCATGTTCGACTGTGGTGGGATGAGAACAGGTAAAAACCCGTTTAGGTTTGAAAATATGTGGCTAAGGGTGGAAGGTTTCATGGATAAGTTTAAAGAATGGTGGCAGTCCTACAATTTTAGGGGGGAACCTAGCTTTGTACTTGCGAAGAAGCTTCAGGCTTTGAAATATGACTTGAAGAGGTGGAATAAAGAGGCCCTTGGCAATGTGACAGTTAGGAAGGATGCAGCCTTGGAGAAGTTAGACTATTGGGATAGTTTAGAAAGGATTGGTTCTCTTTATGAGGAAGATAGCGCCTATTTGTTTGTTTTGGTGTATTTGGGGAGAGCGAAATAGAAGAATGTTCCAAGAAGAAGAAAAGTCAGATACGAGCTTAAAGAATTTCTTCATTCGGTCTCTTCTTGAATGGTCTCAACAGTTCATGGACGTGGACTATCTCTCTTTTATGAATATGTTGGGTGTTTGATTTGTTGGATATCTTTGGCATTTCTAGGTTTTTGGTTCTCCTTTGTTGCCTTGGGTGAGGTTTTCTTTGTATACCGCTAGTGTACATAGGGAGCGCCCCCTGTTTTGGCCTGTTTTAATTTGAATTCTTCTCTTGGTCTATAAAAAAAAAAAAAATTTTAGTCTTTGGATCAAAAGCAATTCATCATCAAAAGCCATTCTATTCTCCTCACTTTCCAAACCGTCTAAAAGATGTGTAAAAGAGTTGCTCTTCAAATCTTCTTACATTTTTTGACCACAAACGAACCATGCCAACTAAGAAGAGTCTCTCTGACCGATGAAGGAAGCACTCGGGACACCCTGACCAAAGAAAATAACAACTCCCACAAGACCCTTGTTTTAGCGCAATGAATAAGAAGGTGGTCTATAGTCTCTTCACTCTTGTGGCACATAAAATATCTATTTGCTAAGACCCACCCTTTTTTTTGAATTAAATCCAAAGTTAAAGTTTTACCCCATATTGCTTCCCAAGCAAAGAAGGTAATCTTTGGTTGCACCTGTGTGTTCCAAATGCTTCTTAAGGGGAAGGCAAAAGAGTCACTCGACTCAAGGCATTGTAGAGAGATTTGACTGAAAACTTGCCACTCTTTGTTTCGGTTCAAAGCACTGTGTCCTCCACATCTCCACATACTCTCTTCCCATGCAACTGCACTAAGAAACTTTCTAGCATGTCCACCTCCCAATCATTAAAGGGTCTAGAAAAGCAAGGATTCCATCCCCCCTCCCCCTCTGAGTTGAGGAGTCCCAAATGTCCACTACCCACACCTCCTTAGAATCAACTAAAGCAAACAAGGACGGGAAAGGCATGCATAAAGGAGAATCTCCACACCACTTATCCTTCCAAAATCTCACCCTCCGCTCATTACCCATTGAGAAAGAGATCCTAGTACTCACAATAATCCCAATCCTTCCTTATCCATTTGAATAACCCAACACCATACACCTTTCTCACCTCTCAAGAGCAACACTCCCCATTTTCTTTCCCATAATTCCCTCTAATCACTTGATTCCACAATGCCCCTCTCTTATTTGCAAACCGTCAATTCCATTTTCAAAGGAGAACCTTATTGAGAGTGGAAAGACACTTGACCCCCAAACCCCCTTTCTTCTTATCTAAGCACACAATCTCCCGTCTTACTAAATGTGGTTTCCGCTCCAAATTTCCACCTTCCCAAAGGAAATCCCTTTGAATCTGCTCTAGCCTCTGTTTATATGTGGTTGCCCCTCTCTCATGCTTCTTTTATATCACACTTTGTCTCTCTTCATCCATTCTAGATGAGAGGTGTTGCATTATAGAACCATCAAGCCCTTTCTCAAGCTACTAATTATTTTATCCCCTTTATAAGAGTGAGAATCCAACTATCTTTCTGCATGGTAGTTCGTTAGTCTCCTTTCTAAGATTGAGAATCCAACTATTTTTCCCTAGTCAAATTTATTTGGAAGCCTAAACCTCCTTTAAAAGTCAAAAGTGTTTGTTGGTTAATGGCTAATAAGAAGGTTATCACCAACAAGTTGCTATAAATTAGGCTTTTAAAGCCATAATCTCGATTGAGGTGTCTTGTGTTTTGAGAATGGGAAGACTATTGGCCATATGTTCCTTTATTATCTTGCTAGCTTGGAGTTGCGACAAAGGTTGTTGCTATTGGCGAATCTTGGGTCCCCACTGGATTGTTATAATGTTTAGGGCCTTAAGAGAAATCCCAGGGGGAGTGTATACTGAAAGGGAAGAGGAAAAATCTTTTTTTTTTTTTTTTTAATTGAACATATTACTTCATTTTGATGACTTTATTATATTTTATCATACTAATTTCTAATCTACCTTAGAAGTCTTTGCACAAGTCACTTTTGATCTTGATAAAGCTTCTCAGAATCAATTGACAAGAAGTCAACGATTAATTGGGACATGCTAACCACTATTTGGATGATTTGGATTGCAAGGAACCTTAGGATCTTCAAGGATAGGTGGTGACCTATTTTTTTACATTTGGGTAATATTTGTTATCTTATGTCTCTCTAGGTGTATGATAATGTAAATTGAGATTTCTCGCTTGTGATTTTAGATAAAATGAGTTTTGGTCAAAAGAGGGTGAGATGGATTAAATGATGCATTTCTATGACATAATTCTCTATTCTAGTCAATAGGATCCCGTCCAGTTTCTTTTAGAGTTCTAGGGGTTTGAGGCAAGGTGATCCTCTTTCTCATTACCTTTTCATTTGGGCAATGGAGGCTTTAAGTAGGATGTGAAGAAGGGCAAAGGAAAGTGCCTTCATCTTAGGCTTTAGTGTAGGTGGAATTGGAAAAGGTAGGGAGAGAATGGATGTCCAATTTGTTATTTGTTGATGACACCCAATTTTTTGTGATGCTAGAGCCAAGAGCAATTGGAATATCTAAATTGGACATTCATGTGGTTGTAGACTTAAAAATAAATATAGAGAGAAGTGAACTAATAATAGTAGGACAAGTTGCACATTTAGAGGATATTTCTTTAGCGTTAGGATGCAAGGTTGGAATCTTTCCACTAGTTACTTGGGCCTTTACTCGAGAGCCCCTAACAAATCAGCAAGGTTTAAGATCTGGTGGAGGAGAAAATTTAGAGAGGCTTGCTTTGTGAAAGAGATAATACCTTCAAAAGAAGGGGGATTTGCTTTGATTAAGAGCACATAGTCAAGTCTTCCCATTTATTTTATGTTCCTTTTTGTCATACCAAGGAGGATGAGTGGTGCAACAGAACGTTTGTTTCGAAATGAAATGGAAAAACACTCAAGAACAAACACAAAGATCACAATAGGATTTGAAAGTTAGGGAATAATTCTGAAAAATTATATTGAACTCCTTCTAACAATTGTAATAAGCCTTTAAAGGATGTTTGTAATGCAAAAATAAAGGAAATAACTGAAATAGGAAACTTAAAATAGGAAACTAATGATGAACTTAAAATAGAAACTAATGATGGATTTAAAATAGAAAGTAATGATGAACTTAAAATAGAAACTAATGATGTAAAAAACTAAGGATGAACTTAAAATAGAAACTAGTGATGATTGTGTGCTGCATCATTGAGCCTTAGGCTGGAACAAATTCATAGACTTCCTTTCGGAAAGAGGGATGCTAGTGAAAAAGTCTCACTTGTTTAGTTGGCCGTGGTTCAATTGGACAAAAAGAATGGGGGTCTTGACATTAGAAGTTTTTGCACTCTAAACAAAGCTTTCCTTGGTAAATGGAGCTGGAGATTTGCTTTAGAGAGAGAAACTCTTTGGAGACATGTCATAGTTGGAAAGTTTGGGACTAATGAAGGGAGGGTGATGTTCTAGAGCTATGAGGGACAACTACAGGTGGGGCTGTGGAAGGCTAGTAGAAATAGGTGGGAGATCTTTAAATGTAGATCTCATTCCATAGTGGATAATGAAATGAGGATAAAATTTTGGAAAAATGGTGTGGAGAAAGTTCTTTGGAAGATTATTTTCTGATGCTTTTCTATGTTAATGTTGAAAAAGACGTTTGGATAGAAGAAATTGGGAGCAGCTTAGAGAAGGGGGTCGGTGGAATCTCAGTTTCATAGACAACTACATGATTTAGAATTAGATGGAGTGAAGGCCTTTTTTAGAGGATTGCAATTGACCTCAATTAGAAGGGATGAAGAGGATAGATTGGATTGGAAGGAAACAAAGTGTGACAAATTCTTTGTTAAATCTTACTACTATTCATTATCACAGAGAAGAAATGAAGTTTTCCCTTCGAGCATAGTGTGAAGTCCATTGGTTCTTGCAAATATGAGTTTCTTTGCTTGGGAAGCTATATGGGAAAGGGTTTTTAATGCATGACCAACTTAGGAGGGGATCGAACAGGTGGTACATGTGCAAAGGGGAAGAGGAGACATCTGATTATTTTCTTTTGCCCTCCTCCAAAGCAAGAATTCTGTGGCAGCTAGTCTTTTTTCTTTTGGAGTGACTTGGGTGATGCACTCTTCAATAAGAGGGACCCTTCTGGGTTGACACAGTTCTTTTGTGTGCAAGAAGCAGAAAGCTTGGAGGGCCACTCCTTTGTGTATATTCTGGATGCCATGGACGGGTTTATGTGTATTTTTTTTTGGATTGGGTTAGAGTGTACATTGGTGACTATTCCATGACCATGATAGACTTTATGGATTGGTTGAGTTCAAAGTAGGTAGAGGGAGGTTGTTTTTTGTTTTCACTTCTCTATTTGCTTGCCTAATGGTGTTTCTTGTATACATCCTTTGTACTTTGACGTGCCTTCTTTTAGGCATTGTTGATAAATCCCCCCTTTTACTCATATGTTAAAAAAAAAAAAAGCCCATTAGGTGGAGGGGGATTCATCTATGGTAGTATGGGTCACTAACCAGGTAGCAGGTGTTTGTGTTTTAGTTTTTTGTTTTCTTCTACTATTTTTTTCCCTGCTCTCCTTTTGAGTGTGTGTCTCTTGTGGGAAAGGGAGTGGGGGGGTAGGGGCAATGATTGTTTATTCCTGAGATTTGCTTGGGTTTTCATCCTTCCACTCAATTTCCTTTTACCATATATTCTATTTTCATGTAACAATATTGTATTCCTGTTTTGAACTTTTAAGGTGTGAGGCTGCATCGTTAGGTGGAAGCTTTTTCCTTTTCCAATAGGCACCTATTCATATAGAGAACCTAGGATTGCTATAACAGACACTGGGCCTTTTCTTTTATTAGATGCAAAGATTTGTTGCTCCCTTGTTTTTCTATATAAAGGGAAGCACTATGATTTTCCTTATTGTTCCCCATGCTTCACATTTCCATGGAATGCTTCTATTCTCCTGTTGAACATTGTTTAGGATGAAATAAAGCTTAAATCCTTTCAGTTTCATATTTCTGCTTTGGATTTTGTGGTCATATGTGCTTAATTGTCTTTTCCTCAAGTCCTTCCAAGCTGTCATTTCTGAAGAAAGTTCTACTCCTTTTATAAAAAATCTATCCAGTACACCAGTCATGCAAAGTTTAATTACTTGGTTAATAAAATAACATGGTCAATAACAGAGCTTATGCGTGAAGGTTATGGAAACCCCCTTGGTGACTGATCATGATTGTCTTGTGGGCTACATTTGGTGACATTCTGTGTTCTTTACTTCTCCTCTGAAGCATACTGTCAATAATTGAATTAATCTGTTTACTTGGTAGGGGTTTTTGTTATGTCTATTTAATCAATATTAAGATTTCTACACTTGGGTTCGATTTAAAGTGATTTTCTCTCTGTGTTCTTATACTTTGTTTGGCTGCTGAGAAAATTGAAGAAAAACCAAGGTCCTTTTTTTTTTTTTTCTGTTGTTTCAACTGTGAAAAGAAATGAAATAATAATTCTATATCATGTGTTGTTAGTTCGAGTTGAGTTCATTTTTTGCTTTGATACTACACAGGAAAATGTAACACCTTTATTTATTTATTTAGGATGGAGGAAAATGCAGAACTACAAAATTCCTTTTCTTGTGCTTTCTTTGCAATCCCGGGTTATTCTATTCTTTCAGTTATTTTTTTCTTATTTTTGATTAGAAACAGAAATTTCATTAATAAAGAAGCAAGATTAGTTACCCTTCTGGCTAGAGTAAAATGAATTAAGTAAAAACAAGAGAAAGGGAGGTGCAACAAAAGAGATCTGCATAGAATCCAAACTCAGAGGGGTACAAAATCTCAGGCAAGGTACTCAAATGAAGAGGCTCTAGCTTAATTAGCAAGTTAGCTACCTGGTTAGCTAATCTAGGAATTTAGGTGAAAGATCATCCTAAAACCCTAAGTAGATCTATAATTTTGTGAGTCAACATGACTGGGCTCCTGACCCTTTGTTGGTATGAAGAACAGGTTTATGCATATATTTACACCCTAAGTCTACTTTACTTTGTACATCAGGTTTATGCATCTACTTATATCCATCAAAATTGAATATAGCACCCAAAATTAATATATTTTGTCTTGTGCAGGCTATATTCAAGCCTCCAAAGGCAATTCGTGGAGGAATTCCAATATGTTTTCCTCAAGTATGTGCTTCTCTGCAATTTCCATTCTTGCTTTGATTTGATTGCATACATCTCGGTCAAGGAAACTTGCTCCATGTATGCAGTTTGGGAATCATGGCTCTCTTGAGCAGCATGGATTTGCAAGAAACAGGGTTTGGAGCATTGATGTTGATCCACCTCCGTTTCCAACAAATACCTCCAGTAGGGCTTTTATTGATTTGATCCTTAAGCCCTCTGAAGAAGACATGAAGATATGGCCTCACAGGTGGTGCTCTTTTTTTAATACATGTTTAAGTGGTAATAATGATGGTCAAACTCATTGCTTTTGCTTGTCGGAATTTTATTTATCTATCATTGTGTCCATTTGTAGTTATGAGTTTCGTCTGAGGGTAGCTTTGGGTCCTGGAGGAGATCTGATGTTGACATCTCGCATCAGAAATACCAGCACAGAAGGAAAGCCGCTTACATTTACGTTTGCGTATCACACCTATTTTTCTGTTTCGGATATCAGGTATTTACAAACTTAGTTTGTGCTGGTTCTGATTTAAATGATGCTGAGAAGTGATAAAGTGATAATTTTGGTGTCTCCAGTGTTTAAATTGACATCTGATAAAAAACAAAATTGTTTAAATTGACATCGCTTGCTACTTTATCATGTTACTCATCATGGATATGCCTATTTTCTCAAATATGGAAGTTGCACACTGTTTTGCCATCATCACTGTTTAGGTTATGGAGGTTATAAGTTCTCTTCTGATTAATGCGTTTTGATGAAAGTTGATTTTGGTGTGGAGAAGAAGGTGCTATAACTTTTGAACCACAAGGGCGAAATGTGGAAATTTTGGGTATAGCATGAAACTAGAAGTCTGACATTCTGATATTATTGATAAATCTGGTATCTGAGTATTGACTTCTATTTCAGTCTATGTCACATGATTAAATATCTATTGGTACTATCAAAATAATTGCTGACATAACAGCACAATTGAATATCTATTGTCATTATCAAAATGACTGATCATATAAGCACAGTATTATCAAGGTATGACGGTGCATTTATTGACCAGGTTTGCTGAGTGAGGAATTCCTCAACCCCAAAACTTTTGCGATATTGATGCTTTAATGTAAGCACACGTCATGATTCCACAGGCCTCACTCCTCTGACGCCTCAGAAATGACTGCAGCAGAATCTCAATCCACCATGAAATTAGAAACTGCCAAAGTTCAGCCAATAACGGTTCTTCCAGAAGGGCTTGAGTCTCTGATACCTAATCCCAATCTGATACATTTAAAGAAAGCTCAAAGTATTTCTTCAATGATCTCTTTTCATGTTCCCACTCCCTGATTGCCCTGGTTCCATCTAAAGAACAAAATTTTAAAATTTAACTTGAAGACACTTGCTAGAGAAGGCCTCCACTCAGCTCATAGAAGGGAGGCTTCAATCTACCAAGACCAAACTCTGCAAGATACCTGAAAAGACATTTGTAACTGATGTCCAAAAGGAGGATAGGAAATGTACTGTACCCCACAAAGCAATCTGGACTCCTTCATCCATCCTAAAAAACTTTTGGTTGTTCCTCCAAGCTAGATGGCCCAAATCAAGGTAAGGCAAGCCACTTGCCATAGTACTTTGTCTCCATACTGTTGCTCAAAACTTAGCAATGATCTGCATGTCTTGAAAGTGACCCAGTTTCTCCCAGCTTGCCTAAACACCTTATGTTAAAGCTCTAACACAATTGTAGAATCAATGTCATTGATGCATATGGTCCACTTTTTTCCTTTGAAGGTACCAGCATTTTCAACAATATCAATTTTAATATGTTGACTATAACATTTAGTTAGGTGGGCTATCGTCTGCTTAGACAAAAGAAAGGGTGGTTTGGGGTTAGGAATCTTTCATCGCTCAATAGAGCCTTACCTTGCAAATGGAGTTGGTGTTTTTCTAGGAGAAGGAGGCCTTTTGGCAGCAAGTTATTGGTGGTAAATACAGGGAAGGAGGGTGGTGTTTTCACAAAGTGAGAGAAGGGTATGGGGTAAGGTTCTGGAAAACCATTAGGAAGGATTGAGATATTTTGAGTAGTAGAGTTGCTTTTTTGGTGGGTAATGGGAGGGGGGGTGAAATTTTGAAAGGACAAGCGATGTAGTGATGAATTGCTGTGCATTTCTTTCGCCTCTTTATTTGCTTTAGCTACTTCCAAGGAGGCTTGGGTAAGGGATGTCTGGAATCTATCAGCTGATGGTGGTTGTTGGGAACCTTGCTTCTCTCTGCGGCTCAATAATTGGGAGGTGGATATTGTGGAGTGTTTCCTTTTTAGATTGTAAGGGAGGAAGTTGCGTAGGGATGAGGATGATAAATTGATTTGGATAGAGTCAAAGGATGAGAAATTTTCTGTTGAAGCCCTTTATAAGGTGTTGGAGTTGGGAAGTCAAGCTGCTTTCCTAGCAGATGTTATTTGGAATTTTTGGGTGCTGCCAACAGTGGGCTTCTTTGCTTTGGAGGCTACTTGGAATAAGGTTTTCACTTTGGATCATATTTAGAGGAGAGAGTGGTCTTTGGTGACTAGATGTTTCCTTTGTGATGTAGAAGATTCTGTTGATCACATCCTCATATACTGTGACAAGACAAGGGTTTTATGGTATCTTCTGTTTTCTTTGTTTGGTGTGTCATGGGTGCTTCCCTCATCAGTGAGAGACACTTTTAAGTTGGCACAACTCTTTTGTGGGTAAAAAAAGGAAAAAGGTGTGGTGGGCTGCTCCTCTATGCCTTGTTTGGACAATTTAGAAGGAGAGAAACAGTAAAACATTTGATAATGAGTAGCATTCTATATAAGGAATTAAAGTTTATTTCTTTATAGTCTTTGGGTATGGTCCACATTGTTTATAGCTCTTGTCCCTTCTTCTATTATAGATTCTTTGGATTGTTGGGCTCTTGTTGAGGGGGTGCCATTTTTTGTTTTCCCTCTTTATTTTTTGGTGGTGCTTTTAGGCGTCTTTTGTATACTTCCTATGTACTTTGGGATGCTATTTTGGCATTACTCTTTATCATATTCTCTCATTTTATCCATTAAAAAAATGTTATTTATTTATGTTTTTTGAAAGTTGGAAGTTTTTTGAAGATATCATGAATTCGAGGGATATTGATGAAATAGTGACAATATACTGCCAACATGTCAACATGAACTTGATGGATATTGATGAAACAGTGATGATATACTAACAACATGTCAGCATAACTCAATAATGTTACTTTTTTCAAATAAAGTTGATAGAATATTGACAATATACTGACAACATGTTTTATACGTTACAGTTATGTTGAAGGGTAACATAGTACAGCACCGAGACACCACAAAACCATATTAATACTTTCTCCAATGATGAAATATTAGAATCTTAGGGAATAGTCATCCACCAACAGATGGATGGTCAAGGACTTTAGATATCCACTGGATATGGATACACATCCAATACGGATGTTAACTGAGTTCTTTGTGTTCACCTTTAGGTGGTGGTGGCACCATATAATTCTACTCTATTCCATCTCTAAGGCAAGGGACAATGTTACTCTGACAAGTTGCTCTACTGATCTCTTATGTCCCCTTTGAGTGTGTCATCCATAATGTTTTAATACTATTATGCTTGTTTGAGTGAAGATTAGTTCTTAAGGTATTCAATATGGGATTGGTGCCCCTTGTGGGATGAACACACTTTACCACCAAACGTATTGTGACTTGTTTGAGCTTCTCATATAGGATCATTGTCTAAAGCTAAAATTCTCTAGGGTGTGAGATTTCATATAGGATCACTATCATCCTTTTTTTTTTCTTTTTGATAAGCAAACAAAGCAAATCTATTAGCAGAGCCCTAAGAAAAGGGGGCACACCCTATGCATATAGGAAGTATATACAAAAAGCCAATAGGCAACAACAAAAAATAGCCACCAACAGCCACCCGCAACTAAGACAATCTAAGAAGTCTAGAATTGAAAAAATTCCCAAATCTAGCGAAGCGTTTGTCCATTCAAAGGGTCTTTAATGAGGTTCTTCTTTAACCTCTAATCCGAGAGCTCTTCACCATTAAAGATTCAATGGTTACACTCTTTCGAAATGGACCAAAACAAACACAGGGGAGCCATATGCTAAACTTGGCATATCTTCTTATCCAATCCCTTAAACTTCCACTCAAGAAGCAAACACATTTCAGACCAAAGAAGAGATGCCATCTATTAACCATCCATAACCCCTTTGTCCACTCACAGTGAATCAATACATGGTTAGCAAAAACTTTTCTCTCTTTGCAAAGACTACATCTATTAACCATTGATCATCACCTCTTCATTAACATGTCAATAGTTATAATCTTTCCCAAGACTGCCTCCTGGGTGAAAGAATGAGATCTCAGAGCATGAGAACACCATATTTCCTTAGTTGGGAATTCCATTCTAGTTTTTGCATACAAAGAATTGTAGTACAACTTTACATGGAAAAAACCTTTCCTACCCTCTTTACAAACCAAGATATGTTCTCCTATGTCTTGCACTTTGGTTGTATAAATAAGCTTCATAAATTGGGATCCATCTCCCAATCTTGGAAGAGTTCTCTAAACTGCACCAACTACTGATCTCCATTGCCTCGCCCTTCCCATAGGTTTGCAATTGTGGCATTCTTATGAAAAGCTAAACTAAACAACAGAGGAAAAGCTTCTTTCAGATTGATCTCCCCCACCAAACTGTCCCTCCAAATTTTTGTGCTTCTATCATTTTTAACCTAGATGATTGTCTTGCGGCTGTGGTACTATGTATAACTTTTGATATATAATTTGTTTGAAAGCATCTGTAACTTCTAATTATTAATTCAAAGTTTCTAGTTTTAGTAGAAGTATTTAGTTTTTAATTAGCTGTCTCACTTGGTTTCATGAAATGCTCATGAGTTTAACTTTTTCATCTTTTCTTTTAATGCATCTTCTGCTTCTCAATCTGTCATTCAAGTTTGTGTACTACAGTCCTAAACTTAGTTTCTTAGTTGCATAGATTTTCATTTTACTTTTGTTTCGTCAAGAGTAGTTTATTAATTTGCATGTTTAGAATTGGGTCGGTACATATGTGTTAGCATGGTGAGGCAGGCGTCAATGACACATGGGCTAGATTAAGATGCTTGGTAAGGTGCTTGCACATAGCTATGCATATGTCAGCATGGAATTGGATATGTGAACCCTATGACTCATGGGCTCACTTTCTTGGGAGTTGAAGGGGGGAGGTTTAGTGCAGGTTTGAGGTTGGGGCAGAAAGACGTGGTGCGCGCTTGCCTTTTCCTCTTAACATGAGGCCTTCCCTATGGATCTTCTCTTTCCCCTCCATGCTTCCCCAATTTATCTTTAATGGTGTTAGAGGACCTGCCTTTCTCCCACCCTCATGTCGAACATGACCTATATGCATGATCCCAAAGTGCTCAACACCTCCTTGAGTCAAGAGTAGGGGCTCAGGCAGCACAAGATGAGTTTGCTGCCAATTAGTGGCTTTCCTCCACCATGTATATTATTTGAGGCCCTTGTTTTAATGGCTAGACTTAAGAGACTCTGTGAGGCTGGTGGAGACCAGATGCTTGTTCAGGTTGTTGAATATGGATCCATAGGGAAGTTTGATTCTACGACGTCTGTGAGATACTCATTGCTAACGGTGTATTACATGATGTAGGGATGATTTACCTTGACACCCTAGCTGATTCCCCTTTGTGGGCCTGCTAGTCTCAGAAAGCCTACTTCTTGCAATGGCCCAAGTGGAGCTCATCATCGTCTTTGGGTCTCTATTCCCTTTCAAGGTTATCAAATTTCAAGCCCACTCTTAGGGATTTTTTAAGGACTCGTGAGATACCTCCACTCTGAACACCTCTTGGGTAAACTTTCTGCTTTCCTTAGCTTCCCAACCCTTTTTTGCCTGTGAGTTCATTCCACTCACTCTTCAGGCTTGGAAATCTCTTTGTCAAAACTGGTAACATCCTCAACAAAGTATCCTCCATTAACAGTTTTGAATAAAGGTTTTAATTTGCTTAGACCATAACTTCCAAACTCAAGTATATTAAAAACAAATATATATCCATATATGCTGGTAAGATGTGGGTCAAACATGAAAATATTGTCCTAGGCATAGCATCTGTGAATAATCTTTGTAGGCATCCTTGATATATTATGGATCTAGATAGAAGTGGGATAAAGATAGTCATATACAGAATAAAGAGTTAAAAGACATTTGACTTACACAGGGAGATAACCTAATAACTTTCGCTTGTATAAGGAACTTAGTAGAGGAGAGGGCAAGTAAGAGGCCAACATGGGATCCGCTAGTGCCTTGGCATTATGTTATAAAAGAAAATCTTCTCCTGAAATGTATTTATAAAACAAATAAATAAATATTAAATTAAATATTTTGAAGTAGTAGTTATGGTTGGTGGATCTTCACTCCTTTGTCTTGCCTTCCGGCGCTAATTGTGTACTCCATGTGTACTTTGGTGCACCTTTTCCAAGCGTATTTAAAAAAAGGGCTGGTGGATCTTCAACTGTACTACATTTTTTTATGCTTATTAAAGAGGATCACATGAATATGTAAACTATGACGGGAAGGCTTGAAGAAGGGGAAATAAGGCCTTGAGATTTTTTGCATTCTTCATCTATTGGGTTTCATTGAGATTTCAAATGCTTTTTATTGTTAAATTTTCTCTTGTTACTGCCTTGGCAAAATCTGACATGGTAAAACTCAGTATCTTAATGAAACTGCACAAGTAAGAAACTTAAATAGAATGGCTCCTTGGATGATTCTTATTACAAGTCTTCAACAGTGAAAAGGGATTAGAAAAACTTACCAATATGATAATTCTTTGACAGTTTGGTCCTTCAGATTTCTGCAGGTTGAGGATTAGGAATTTTCTTGTTTGAGCCAATCATATTTCTATCCTAAATTCTACTGCTCCCGTTTTCTATAATTTTCAAAGAATCTTCTGAAGACATCTAGACGCTTAAGTTCTAGCAATAGGTGCAATATTGTGTTGTGCACTGTCGATCATGTTATCCATGTGGGGGCTGGCACTGTATGTTGTAAACATTATCATTTTCAATGTTGTAAACTATATTGGCTGTCACGTTGTGAACTTGTGGTTATTTTACTTTCATTTGGTAGGATTGGTCAATTGAAAGACAAAGTTGTGGAAAAAAATTCCGCCAATAGCATCCAGTGAAAATTTTTTCAAGACTTGACATAAATAAACATGTTGACTTCATCTCATTTTTTCGTCCCCCTTTTTTTCCCTGTTGCTTCTTTTCTTTGTTTATTTTATTTTTATTTTACTCTTTTGATTTTGATTTTTATTTTCAAAGAATTTTCTGAAGGAGATGTCTGGACACATTAAGTTCTGGAAATAGGTGCGATATTGTGTTGTGCACTGTCCATCATGTTATCCATGGGAGGGTTGGCTTTGTATGTTGTAAATGTAATCATTTTCAATGTCATAAAAATTGTATTGGCTGTCACTTTGTGAAGTTGTGGTTTGATTTTATTTGGTTGGATTGGTCAATTGAAAGATAAGAGCATGGAAAGAAATCTAACAATAGCATCCAATGAAATTTTAATCAATACTTGATATAAATAAACACATTGACTTCATCTTGTTTGTAGTTTTCGTTAACTTTTTTCTCTGTTGCTTCTTTTCTTTGTTCATTTTTGTTTTTTTTTTTTTACTCTCTTAATTTTTATTTTTAGTGTGCTTCATGTGTGGTGGGATGGGTGGAATAACTGATTCAATTGCCTTACTCAACAAAGCCCGTTCTTTGGTTGGTTAAATGAATCTTTATTTGGGATTTTGCTTTCTATGTAGCTACATATACCTCTAAAGTTATAGGTGGCCTTTGCACCATAATATGCATTTTGTAACAGTGTTCTCCAATTCTTCTCACATTGGTTGAAGTCTTAATATGTTAGTGTACTTAGTAATATATTTGTTCCTCATTTCTTTTTCTGAAACCATTATATCATAATTTTAGGAGTCAGTCCAGGAATTTTTTTAGTCGACAAAGACCCATTATGTGGAACTGTGCTAGATTAGTTTCTGTTTCCAGTCAAACCTGTTTGGATCACTAGCAGGGTCTAGTTACAGTTATTTTATGCTTGAATGTTTCAAATTCTGTAATGTTTGGTCAAACAAATTGGGAAAATCTGAGTAAAAGGTTCTGTTAACTTATAAAAATTCAGCAGCTGGTTAAGAAAATTTTATTTGGCTAATTTTTTTGTTTTACTAATACTAAAATAAACTGTATAGGAAATTTAGTGTGCTAAGAATATGAAAATTAGATTAAACTAATGCTAATTTGAAAATTAATTCTGACTGAAGTTCTAGAAAATGATGCAAGAATTCAGAAACAACAGGTTTTTTTTTTTTTTTTTTTTTAATATATATATTTAAATTTCTTAATCAACATTGGATTTTAAATTTGCCACTTTCTAGCAATGGTGCTAATACTTCTCATCCAGATGGGAAGGCAAAATGTGGATATTTTCTGCTACACTGACTATCAAAGGGCAAAAGAAGAAAAATGGCTTAGAATTGCTGGTTTTCAGTGTCTTATGGTCAAGTTTGAGATTCTACGTGTAGTATTATCAGCATAGAATATTATCTTCATTGGACAATTTTTGTATGTCTTCTTCATGGCCATCTAGCTTTCTATTGAAGCATCTCCTACATTAGTTATTACTAATTTATACAACCTTTTCTTTAAGCTCATCATTATGTTAGGTAACATATGATAGAGTTCTACAATCTGTAGTTTTGTGTTGTCTTTGAATTAGTTTACTTGCTTGTGTTCAGTGAAGTTCGAGTGGAAGGATTGGAGACATTGGATTATCTTGACAACTTGCAGAATAAGGAGCGGTTTACTGAACAGGGGGATGCAATTACATTTGAATCAGAAGTGAGTTTGAGGTTAACGTTTTTTTGTTTGATTTTTGAATTGTGGTTCAATTGTTTTATCTTTCATTGGTTAAATAGGTGGACAAGATATATGTTAGTACCCCTACAAAAATTGCAATTCTGGATCATGAAAAAAAGAGAACATTTGTCATACGCAAAGATGGACTTCCAGATGCTGGTGAGATTTATCCCTTCTTAGTTTCCCTACTAAAGTGGATTACATTCATTAAAAAAATGCTTGTACGGTTGGCAATGTTATTATGCTTTCCAGAATGATTGTTTTTACTAAAAGATTAGGTTTAATGGATCGAAGTTTTTACTTGCGGATTCGGTTTAATTTTCATTCAGATACTGATGATAATTCAATGCTTTGTTGTTTGAAGGGATTTTAAGATGTTTCTTGTGAGAATTTTAGTACAGTAGCTACATTTCTCTCTACCATCAATAGCTTAGTGTCAAAACCTGCTCAAGTGACCCTCCCTTGAGTTTTTAAAGGCGAGCAGGAAGCTTCTGGAACCCCTTGGAGTCATCTACACTAGTGGAAGAGTGGAAGATTCTAGAGAAACCTAAAGATGTCCACACATCTCTACACATAGATGGAAGACAAGGGAAGTGTGTGTAGTATTGTAGAGAGTTTCAGTGGACTCTTGTGAGTTTCAGTGGACTTTTGTGAGTTTTAGTGGACTCTTGTACATATGTTGTACATAGGCTTTATGTAGACTTTTTTAGAGAATTCTAGAGTAGTAAGGAACCTTTGTGGGTTCCAGAGAGTTTCAAAGGTGCCTGCAAATAGGAGGTAGTCTCATTTGGCTAAGGCACTAAGCATTTGAGAGCTTTCAAGCATTGCAAAGCATGTTAGTGCAATACAAAGATTCCATTTCTCAAGTTTTGCTTCTTTCGTTGTTCCTAGCTTCCAAGTTGTGCGTATTGCTTAGCATAGCAAGCTAAGCTAAGAGCGGGGTAAGGCTGACTTAGCAACATCAAGTGGCTTAAGTTGCTTAAGTGCCGCATGTGAGTTTAGGAAAGACCTTAGTCCATGACATTAGTCTCCAAATATATGTGATAGGAAGGAAACTATTCTTGACACTTATTATTTAATCGTTGATTACCTTATATTTTCTTTAGCATGAGATGGCTATGTTCCTGCCTAGTCTTGTCGTTTTCTGAGTTAATCATTTGATTTTAGAGTTCTACATTTTCTTCTTTAGTGGTGTGGAATCCCTGGGACAAAAAGGCAAAAGCTATGGCTGATTTTGGAGATGATGAGTACAAGCATATGCTCTGTGTGGAGGCTGCTGCTGTTGAAAAGCCCATTACACTGAAACCTGGTGAGGAGTGGAGAGGAAGGCAGGAACTCTCTGCTGTTCCTTCCAGTTATTGTAGCGGGCAGCTCGATCCTCAGAAAGTTCTACAGTGCAGCTGAATGATATCTATCATTCTATTTTACATCCTGTACAGGTAACTTGCTTAAGTGACTACTCTAATTCTCACATTTCAACATTGGTTTTCCATATGAGAGTTTGTGTACGTAGAGATTATATTTTATGAGGTTTCCCCATTTTTTTTCATCGTAGTAGATCGTTATTTAGAGTTAAATCTTGGTGTCTTTTAATGTTTTCTGATCCATTTATCAGAATGCTCTCTCTCTTTCTCTCTCAATCACACACACAATCACACAAATTCTGTGAATAGTATATTTGCTGGTAAATTTTCTTTCCTTTTTCTTTTGATAGTCCACATTAAAAGGTTGTCAATGATGAGATTCTTTAACCAAATTTCCATCAATGTGATCTAAACCCAATCATTCTATAAGGGGTATAGCTGCAACTGCTAGATCTTGTACAGTAGAAAACAAATTTTACTGCTCGAAGATCTTGATATTTTCTAGCGTCTTGGTTTTTTTCCTTTATGCCTAATCTATATTTTACTGCTGGATTCAGGTTGGTAGGGTTCAGTAAGTTCAAACATATTTTGGTAATTGGGCTTCAAGTTATTGGCATGCCTTAGGCATTGCCTAACAATAAAAAGCATTTTCTATCTTCATAAAACCATCAAAATTATTATTGCTTGTTAAGAAGCATGAGGTAGAAAAATTAGAGTTCTTGAAAGAGAGAGTAGGAGTTAATGGAAACTTTAATTTTTGGTGTCCATGCTTATTGGATTAAGTGTTGGAATTGAAACCAAATAGCTTAAGACGTGAGATGCATTGTTGAAACTGAAAGCAAATAGCTTGGTGCTTTTATTTCACTTACAACCCATGACCATCCATTGTGCTCTTTTCCACAGTAAACATTTCAACTGTTAAATTCATGATATGGAATTCCTGACAAATCAAATATAAAAATTGTCTAGTTCTAATGTCGTTGGCATATATTCTTCGTGTATGCAACATCTGAACTGTAGGTAGTTAGTACTAACCATGGTACTGCATCAATGTCCAGCTAGAAGCCTAGAACCTCTTGACTATTTAAATACCCTGTGCAGGTTCTTCCTCAGTTTCCCTGTTTGTCTTCTTGGTCTACCCATTTCATAGTAGCTTTGGTACATGGAGTTTAGTTTCCATTCAATCAGCTTTGCCATAATTCCTGAATCAAATACTGATTTCTTTTCGCCTAATGTCCAACATTAACATAGCTAACAATCAGCTAGCATTTTTTTTTGTTTCTTCTCAGTACCCTTGAGAGCATTTTGTTTTTCTTTTCCTAACTACTTTATAATTCACTGGTAACAAATGTTTAATTCTGCAGGTGCGTTGTTGCAAAATATGGTTGGAACGCACGGCGAAGTCTGGCCAGGATTTTTTTTCTTCCTTTTTTTTATCCTTTTTGTTTTTGTTTTGTTTTTTGTTTTTTTGTTTTTTTTTTTAATTTCCTTTATCTTGGGTGCTAAGGAGGATTGGATCATATTAGAGTCCTTGTGAAAATAATGTTGCTTTTAATGAATGGTTGTTGGTGGGTATCATCATATATCTTGAAGTGGAAGGCACAACAAGCATAAATAGAATTGTTCAACAATTACTAAATTCTTATGCTTGATTGGAAACTTATATATTATCCCACACCCCTCTCTTGTATCCTCATTCTGCTTTCTATATTTTCTGTACTTTCTGATCAGAATCTTCTCCATCAAAACAGATGAAAAATGATGAACTCAGCAGGATTTGGCATCGACTTTGTTGTCCAAATTCTTCAATGCCTTGTTTGGTAACTGTATTTGAGTTCTCTATGAAGTTCAGATTAAAATGATTTGATGTTATAAATTGTGAAATTGGTCATCAAACTCCATATCGAATTTACAGATGATGTAATATTGTGTTCTGGTTTAGCATTCATCTGCTGGGTTGTGCACTTCTTTCTTTTTGTCGATTTTTAGGATATGTTTGTTTCGGAAAATTTTTAATATTATTTTTCATGTTTGGTTATCCATCAGAAAAGTTAAGAAAAAAAATATTAAATTATTGAGAGAGTCTTTTAAAAAGGAAAACAATGTATGATTTCACCAAAATGGGAGTATGTATGACAACTGCTTTTAAAAATTTCTACATAGCTTTGCTACTCAAAAAATTGTTCTTGATAAATTTGTTACTATAAATAGTTTTCTAAGTACTTAATTCTAAAAAATACCTTGTTTGGTTCAATGTTCATTTTAAAAAAAAATGTTTTCTATAGGTTGTATTGGAAATAATGGAAACAAACATGGGGGACAGATAACAAGATTGTTGTAAGAACAACTTTCACTTTTTTTTTTCACCCCTTGTACTTAGAAGAAAAATAAAGTCATTATTATTATTTATAATTTCTCTAAATTTATTCTCTATTCATTATAATATTAAGAATTTGAAAATGTCTAATTATTAAATAAATTTTCTTATTTATATGTTTTAAATAATTATATCATACTACTATCTAAAATTTCAAGCAAGGATTATTGTATGGTTGTAATAGTCATGCATGAATATGAGTTGTCCTTGTCCTTTTAATTGATAAATTTATATGGTGAAAGGTCATACCTTTCGTGTTTTTGAATGAATCATGGGTCAATGATTGAAATAGATATTAATAGATATTTTTATTTCTATAAATAATTATCATAATAGTAGTCCATCACCCTATCGCTAATCTTACGTTTTAATAAATTTCTTTGTAATTTGATCCAATTGATCGATAAATTAAGAGACTTATAACCTTTACTTGATGAAAAAATAAAACGAAATCTTAATTAAAAAAATGAACATATTTTCTCATCATACTTCATCAATGCCAATATCTTATTGATGTGTCGGTGCAGAATAATGCTTTGAATATACTTAATCCTAAACCTACATTTTAATCCATTTATAAACAACGATTTATGCTATTGGTTTCACATGATGGCTACTAGGGTTTTGATTAAATTCAAACAAATAAAAACAAAAAATAAAGAACAAATAGAAACATGGGGCAACAACAAAGAAACTACTTAAAAAATTGTTCTCAACCATGTGAGCTTGCAATGGCTCTTCCCTTTGTTTAAAGTTTAGGTCAACAAACCCTTGGCCATTTCCATTGCACCTTTATCTTCAAGGCATTTTAGGGGTTGGCATAAGCATCAAACAAAGACCATGCCCATTCATGAAATATTTTTGTATTTGATTTAGTGTTATATATATATACAAAGGTAACACTAATCAAGCTAATTTCTTAAAAATACTTCTTCATGCAAACCCTTATGTAAATACTTTCTTTTATGAATCTAATAGTATTTTGGGGTTTTAAAACACATTTATTTATCGGTTTTGTTTGAAAAAGCTTTTTGAATGCCAAAATGTCGTATTTAAAACTTAAATGTAACTTTTAAGAATATTTGGATAATTCTCCTCTATTGGTTTCATATTTTCTAATATGATATATCTATGTTTTGAAAAAGTAAGAAGAATCTTACATTCCATCAAATGCAATATCATAGATAAATTTTTATTTAATTAATATTTTAGAAATCTAAAATTTTCTTTATTTTAATAAAGATGTTTTTTAAATATAATTTACCAACTATAAAATCAATACAACAAAAAAAAAAAAAATACCAAACTTCTACTTCTACAATAATTTTTGAGTGTCAAAAACTTCTTCTCGAGGGAAATTTTCAGCATCAAAAGTCCTAAAAAAACCTAAAAAATTGACTTGATGCTCTCAATTGTGGTTGTCCTTCCTATTTTTACAAATAATCATCCTTTATTTTTCATTTAAACGTTAAGACAAAAAAACAATTCTAATTATCCAAGTGGCAAAAGTCAACCAATCAAATTGATTTGAACTTAATACTATATATATATATATCAAGATAAGCTAGCTTAAGTTCCCTAACTTTTACAATTATTATCAGCATGTGATCCTACCAACTCAGAAACAGACATGTCTATATATGCACTCTTTCCCAAGCCAAGTCATTTCCATACTTCTTATCCTATGTATCACACAACCTATTCTTTAGTTCCAAGAACATGATGATAAAATATACAAATACCCACCTCATTTCAATCTCAATCTCAAAGAATATCCAGTCACCAATTGCCAGACTGTTGTTTTGTTTCCACCACCATTTCCATTCCACATTCCTATTCAAATTCTCCAAAACCTCAGTATAAATACACCTTCATCCCCTCGTAAACTGCAACAAAGTTTCAAGGCCATGGCAAACCCAAGCCTCATTCTCCTCTCATCCTTCCTTTTCTGCCTCCTCCTCTCCTCTGCTTCTGCTCAACTCCGGCAGGATTTCTACAAGGACACATGCCCTAATGTTGAGTCTCTAGTTCGGTCTGCTGTCCAGAAGAAATTCCTGCAAACCTTTGTGACCGCCCCTGCCACCCTCCGCCTTTTCTTCCATGATTGCTTTGTTCGGGTTTGTATTAAAATGATACTTCTGTTAATGTCATTCAGCTTGATATATATTGTTGGTTCAGTATCATAGGCTATCCCAACAACAATCAATATATGTTAAAGTTATTCAACTCTCAACGTTGAATCTCTATTTGATATATATATTGTTGGTTCAATACCTAATGGTTTAAACATAGAATCAGAGTCCAGGTTCTATCTGTTTAACCTCTCTATCTAGCTTAAGTTTTCAAGTCTATTAATTACTTAACTAATGACATCCATACATTACTATTATCCAAACTGTCTTAGTCTTTGTTTTTGCCTTCTTGTTATTAGGGTTGTGATGCATCAGTGATGCTAGCATCACCAAATGGTCGTGCAGAGAAGGATCATGGGGACGATATATCCCTGGCCGGAGATGGATTCGACACAGTGATTAAGGCCAAGGCAGCAGTTGACAGTGATCCTAAATGCACCAACAAAGTCTCATGTGCAGACATTCTTGCCTTGGCTACTAGAGATGTTGTAGCATTGGTACACCACCTTCTTTCTTTTATAAGTCTCTCTCTTTTATATAAGCTAACAAATACTAGAAGATTTTGACTCAACATTCTACCTATTTTATACTATTATTTTTTGAATATTAATTTAGGCATAGAAAGCTTAATAATGCTAAAAGCACATAACATGGTAACCACTACCATTATCCTATCTTCTCCATTTGTGAATGACTACTATTTTTATAAACTCATCCTTGTGCACTTCACTTTAGGCTCTTCTTTGAAGTAGTCATAAAATGTTTATATAATAGTTAGCTTTAGGAGAGGAAAAACCTTAATATTAATGCTATCTTAAGAAATTTTAGTGCCATTGGATAAAAAGAAAAAATGAAATTATGAAATTTATAATTTTTTCTTCTATACAATTGCCTCCAACCACTTACTAAGGTGCTAAGAAAAGATGGGAAGTGAAGCATTTCCCTGTTAAGGATCAATAGTATAACCTTGTTAGCTTGGTATATGTTGTAAGCCCAAATTTTAGTAGTTTAAGTTTGTAGGAAAATTGGTAGCTTAATATGGTTTTAGAGCCTACTGCCTAAGTTAGGAAAGTTGGTAGCTTAATAAACCTAATAAAGAAACAGATACACAGCCTAAAAGCTTCAATTTTTTTACACAAAATTACATCTCATGCTACTTAATGAATTGTTTCGAGATTTTAGTGAAGAATTTTGAGAAGGCAACTTCTTTTTTTTGCCTGAGAAATTAATAATAGTAGGTGGAATCATAAATTGGAATGCAGGCAGGGGGGCCATCTTATAAAGTGGAACTGGGGAGAAGAGATGGAAGAATATCTACAAAAGCAAGTGTTCAGCATAAGCTGCCTCACCCTGATTTTAGCTTAGACCAGCTTAACACCATGTTTTCCTCTCATGGTCTCACCCAGAAAGATATGATTGCACTATCAGGTAAACTATTCATTATTTCATTTTATTTTTTATTGACATTTCTTCCATTCTTCTTTTTGTTTTCTTTTCCTTCATACTAACCCTCAAAAACTTTCTAAAATTTAAACGGGTCCTATGCAGGTAAATGATAATTTTTTTTTGGAATATTTCCTAACACAATGACATGTTACATAAGAGTGAAGATCAGTGTCAATCTGGCATCACTCATTTCTAAAACATTGTCTCCTTTGAAATTAGGTGCACACACAATTGGGTTCTCTCATTGCAGCCGCTTCTTCAAGAGAATCTACAGGTTCAGCAATCAAAACAGAATTGACCCAACACTCAATGCAACCTATGCTCTGCAGCTGAGGCAGATGTGCCCAACAAGGGTGGACCCAAGAGTTGCCATTAACATGGACCCGACCACGCCTCAGACCTTTGACAATGCCTACTTCCAAAATCTTCAAAAGGGTATGGGTTTGTTCACCTCTGATCAGGCACTGTTTACAGACACAAGATCAAGGCCTACTGTGAATCAATTTGCAGCAAGCAATGCAGCTTTTGGGAGGGCTTTTGTGAGTGCTATCACTAAGCTTGGAAGAGTGGGGGTGAAGACTGGAAACCAAGGCGAGATTAGGCATGACTGCACCAGCGTGAACTAGAAGGAAGCCCATGACTCATTTTAGGAAGATTGTAGGGTTTTTCTTTTGGTTTCTAACTAATTTGCATTTGGGTTTTTCAAGTTTTGTAAGAACAATCAATAAGAGGGTTTGTCATCCTTCTGTAATCTTTTAAGAAATTTGATTCTATGGATTGGATTGATCAATGCCAAACTCAGGTTTTAGTGTCTAAAGTTGTTGCTTGACAGTTTAGTATCACAGAATTAGGAGATTTCCAAACAACCGCACAATGCTTAGACAGCTTAAGTCACTTTGATGTTGTTAAGTCAACCTGACCTAACCAATCCATATGGAAAATTCCAGGCATGGTCTTGTATAGCTAGTGCTTTTCCTAGATTTGTACAAAATGGGCCATTAGGCCAAGTGCAGTTTCGTATTTCAACCCTATTGGCTAGCTGCTTAATACTAATAGATCACAAGGTCAAGGTGGAAATGTCATTCATCAGATTGGAGAAGTACAAATAAGTATCGCAGCACATACTAATCATATTCTTTTGTGGTGTATAAAAGAAGAAACAAAATGATCAACCCAGAAGAGAAGAATACTGGAACTATGTGTTTCTGTATGCATACATGGTACCTGGCCTCTGCTATCATGAGCTCCAAGTACAACCAAATTGATAAACATAGTTCAAACAGGAATTCCATTGTGTTTCTTCTAGACCACATCGAAATAGCATGGACCCTACATGGATGCTGAAATGGGATTAGAATCCTGAATTGCTAACAGTTAAAAGAAGAAACACCATGAATTATCTCACCTCTTGAAGATTGAAAGAATTACCTCAATACATTGCTCTTTTTCTTACATATTGAATGTGAACTGAGTCAGATTCATCTGAAATATGTACCTGAAATAATGCTTTTTTATTTTTTTCCAAACAAGTGGCTGTTCTCATGAAAAGAGATGGTAGACTACATTTCTAGATTCTCGCTTTACACTTACAACTGTTTTTTCATAGTATTTTATCCATCTATCAACTGGACAGCTGCAATGGCAGGTATCTTTTCCCTCAATTTTTGTGTTAGAGCCACCCGAACAGTCATAACCCCAGCTGCAGGTCCACTGAGCCGAACTTTGATGACATAATCATTGATCTGAACAAGCTCGAGCACCCCACCACCTGTGCCAGCAAGGTATGGTCTAATCTCAGCAAGAACCTGAAAGACAAACCAACCTCAGCCATTGTTATCACAATTACATTTCTTATTAACCATGATCACAGTATGAGCTATCATAATTACAAAAATTCAGCTGGAGTATCACGAGAAAAAAAATATTTAATTATATTCAGACTAGAAAACTTTGCAAGCAAAGAGAAAATAAAAGGAAATAAGAAAGAGTGAAATTCAAATTTGATCTTAATAAATTTCTTCTCCACATTTACCTCAATTATCTTAACCCTTTTAAACAGAAAAGAGGAGTTTATAAATGCATAAAAATCTTTCTTTTTCTCTCTTATATTTAGTATTTTCTTGCTATGTCTCACCACAAACCAGACAGGATTTTCCTTTCCATCCCAAATGGAGACTTATGGAAACAAGGTGAAAACATTGGTAAGAAAATGATCAAATTAAATCACAAACAACCATTCGTGGTCTAAGAAAGTGCTATCCTCTGAGGCTACAGTTAAGTTCCTTCATCTCCAAACAACTAGGTAATATGATACTTATATGAAATCTGCTTCTTATTCACTTTGGATTGAAAATTTAGTATGGTTCCTCAAGAACTTTTAGTTTCTTAGTTTCCAGACAATTGTCCCCAAGACAGTCGAAAAAAAATATTAGTAGGAAAGAGTCTATAAAACAGAAATTAACTCACTCATTTCTACTAGTTGTGAGATTACCGAATCTTCCAATGTTAAAAGTTTCATGCATATGAAATTCATCTTTTTCAAGGGGTTTGTAATTTCATTCGAAAATCTATTCCAGAGTTTATTACATTGTCTTTGTGCAACAAACAAAAGGAGCATGCATTAGAGAGATTCAATTGACTAACCTTCTCAACATTTTCCTCATTTAACTCCAGGCCAGTCTCTGTGTCGAGGATTTGTTCCACTGCCTCAATTTCTGGGATCTTGTCACGAAGCCTAGTTTCAATTCCCATCTTTAGTGTCATTGTTGAGCTTGGACAAGAGCCACATGCTCCTTGTAGCTTTAGTACCACAACAAGGCCATCAATCTCATGTAGAGCCACATTTCCTCCATCAGCCATTAACCCAGGTCGCACCTCGTCCAAGACCTTCTCAACATTTTCTTCAGTTAATGGAAGGACACAGCTCGGCAAAACCAAAATTCCTTCAAAATTAGAAATCACACCAACATCACAGCCCTGTCAAAACTTTCTCATTTATTCAGGTTGCATTGACATCTGTTTGGTCAATGAGAAAACTGAACAAAAATAAAAATGAAATAAAATTAAATATTGAATCTTATACTAAACCTAAGGTTTGTAAAAAAAATGAAAAACTTGCCTAAATAAGCCAAGTGGATGTCTTAGGTCAGTCGAGAAAAGGTTCTCAGTTTATCAGTACCAAAAATGAAGGCTCTGAACACTCAAAATTTAATTTAATACATTGTCTCAGAAACAAAAGGATAATTCTGATAGGCCTCCCATACGTTAATGTGTATTCCAGAAAAGGGAAGAGAAGTGTACTAGAAACTGGCAGTTAGTTGTAACAGTCCTTATACAGGCTGTGTAACAGTCTTGGTACGGGCTGGAATAGCTTAAATCGGAAAATATGGAATTAGTTAGGATAGCTAGCTGTTCTGTGAGTTTGGTGGGAGAGTGATAGCCTCTCGAATAGATCTTGTATCAGTCTGGCCCTGTTCTTGAAATTCAATAATATCACTAATAATTTTTTTCTTCATTAGATACTATCAAAGTCTTCTTGGATTGCCAAAAAGTCTGACAGAAGTATGAAAAGAAATATTTCAGATTTCCAATCTCTGATAGCTCTAAAATCCAAATTTCACTTGTCCTTCTTGGCCCCCAGAAACAAGAAGAATGCACAGAAGAATAGAAACACTACCATCATTGCATGAATTTGCAGTTTCAAAATCAGTCTACATGATCTGGGGTTTACTTTAATGGACCAAATTTAACTTTTCCTCTATTTTCTTGTCATCCAAAAGAAGCAATGAAAAATGCAGAGAAAATAAAAATGCAGAGAAAATAGAGCGATTATCATCATGGCATGAATTCATAGTTTCTAAATCATCTTAAATCATCTGGGTTTGCATCAATGGGCAAAATTTAACTTTTCCTCCATTTTCTTGACATCCAAATGCAGCATAAGAAAAATGTACAGGAAAAAGAAAATTTACCCATCATGGCACGAAATTGTGGTTTCTAATTCAGCTAAAATCATCTGGGATTAATTGTGATAGCCCAAATTTATCTGGGGTTCCCTCTGATGGGCCAAATTTAACCCTAAACCCAGCAAATTATAGTTTAAAAACCGTAATATGATAATAAAATTGTATATCTTATCAAGCTATAATAGCATGATAAGATATACAATTTTATTATCATATTACGGTTTTTAAACTATAAAATCATCTGGGATTTACTCTGATACACCAGGTTTCAAATTTCCCTCCAATTCTTGACACCCAAACGCACCGCAATAAGGAAGCACCACAAACAAATAGAAATCTATCATCATCGCACACATTTGCAGTTCTAAAATCATCTGGGGTTCCCTCTGATCAACTAAAAAAACCAAAATTTTCTCGTCACTCACCTGCTCTTCTACTCTGCACTCGTCTGGAACAGCACCCAAGCAAGTGCCTGCTCTGAAACTGACCCCTCATAAAAGAGTTGTCCCTTGAAGAAAAAGCACTGCAATCCGAGATGGGCTTCTGAAGAAAAAGATAGAGAATATACCATTTCATTGGTCCAAATTCATCCTAAAAGGGGAAAAAAAATTGAACATGGGGTTGAAGAGAGAACCTTGGAGATGGATAAATGGGAAGAAGGGATCCATAATGAAGAAGGGAAAGATGAGTTGACGTTGTTGGCTGCTGTGGATGGTGTGAATGCTGTGAAGCCCATTGTTTTTTCTGTCCTTTCTACTGATCAAAGGCAATGAAAACCCTAGTTTTTTCTGTCCTTTCTGCTGATCAAAGGCAATGAAAACCCATTTGAAGCCAACAGAAGTGGCTTCCAAATCTGCCAATCTCTGTTTTCTTATCCTCTTTTCAGTTATAGCAATAACTAATCAGTCCTCAACCGTTGCACATGTTGACCCGACCCGGTCTTTGGGTGGGCAAATTATTATGCTTACAATCCACCTCTACTCTTAATAGAACAGCTTTGGACAATCTTTAAACGTACAAGGCCAAGTTCTAAGAGTTAATAAAAAAAATCCAATTGAATTGGGCTTGGAATTATGCTTAAAGGAATTGGTCCACCCTATATTCAATTATTTAAAATCATAATTTTATATAAATTTGGTTTAATCAATTTATTGTTTATAGTTTTTATTACTTTTTACGTATGTAAATTACTAATAAAGATTACCTAAATCTTGTAGATGCAAAATCCATTTAAGAGAAAAAAAAAAAAGTAAACAATTTTACATAGTTTAGAAGCTATTAATTTTTTAGACTTGTATCAACTAACACTGACACTTATTTTTCACGTTTGTGACATAAGGCACCTTTGTGCTTCGAAATGGACCAACTTAGAACCATTGAGGCTTAGTAATTTGAATTCTTAACCTCTATCTTTCCTTTTCGAGAGGATTTTTAATTTTTTTTTGGGTAAATCTTGATTTGAGAGTTTAGGAAGTAGGACAAAATAATGATGTTTGTTAAATTTTTCAAGGCTCTCTTAATAGTAGGTTTTTTTTTCTTCGTGTGAAAAAAAAAACTATATTAGACCCTATATTTTTAGTCTTTTAGTCTAGGAAAACTCTTTTTTTAGAAATAAAAAATAAAAAAATTCATGATTCTTTTTTAAAAAGTTGGGATAAAAATTGTGGGGTGCTTGAGTACTCCCCAAGATAGCGCTTGAGCACCATAGGACATGCTTGAGAATCCCTTATTGGATGTTCAAGCATCCAATGTTATTTTTCTCTAATTTTGTGCGATTGTTTGTTCAATCACCTCATGTGCTTTCAAGTGCCCATTGCTCGCCGTCCAAGTTGAATTATGACTAAAACATGTATTTTATTATGTGATTACTTTGTTATATATTCAAACTCAAAAGTCTACTTACTTGAGCCCTCTTTGTAGAATTTTCAATGCAACTTTTGGTGTCATTGAATTTTCACCCCCCTCTCTCATTTTCCTCTTGTTCTATTTATTCCATCCTCTTCACATGTGTCATTTTTTTATTAGCCAAAATAATAACTGAAAGAATCTTTCAACAATTTTTTATTTTATTTTATTTTATTTTTGTCTTTTGTGGACTAAGAGTTATGATTGTAAGAGTTCGGGATCTTTGCCTTTACACAACACGTACCTTAGCTAGTCCACTTCATATATGAATGTGGGAGGTTCGTGATGATCTCTAGATCTACATGTACCTTAGCTCGTCCACTTCACTTGCCCCATTTTGTGCTTAGAAAAGATGTTTTGTTTTCTTCTATTTTTTTGAGCAAAAAAGTACACAAGCTTTAACTTTTGTACTGGATGTTGTGTGTTGCCTTTGCTGACACATGGTGGGAGTAGCTTTCATTGTATTAGGATTATTTAATGTTTTTTGAAAGAAGATAAAGGAACCATCTCTTATGTTTTTGCCAATGGGCATGGGCCAACATTGTCTTTTGAGTTTCCTTACGACTCTTAGTTTTTAGTTATTGTGCTTATTTTTTGCTACTCAAGAATTTGGAGAAAATAAGTTTCTTATCTCCTTGTCTATATGTGGTTCTACTATTAGAAATACATGCTCTGTAGATTTGGTGAGTCTTTCGTTTTGTCATTTTCTCTATTTTATGATTTTCTTTTTGAAGTTCATGGCTTTCATTTAGAAGTTATGTGCTTTTCATGATGTATTGCATTTCTTTAGTTGAGGTTCTACCCTCATTGCATATGGGTTTTTTTTAGTTGTTTTTAACTATTCCTTTGTTTTTTTTTTTTATCTCAATTGTTCTTAGTGCATAGGTTCATGTACTATGAATCTTTCCTTAATACTAATGGCTTTAGGGTGCCAAATCACTTTCTTTGTATAGGTTCATTATAGGTGGTACTCCTCTCTTAAATGCCTTTGTCAAATTCATCATAATCATTTGGATCTGCTTAGCTTGAATGAGAGTCAATAGAGCATATTAAGGGTTAGGTTATATATTCCAATTTAGAGGTAAGTTCACCTGATTTAGGTAGTGATGAGATGAGTTGCAAAATGACCATGCTCGAAAGATGTGAACTTAACTTTTGGTGTACATTCAATACTCCTCAAGAGTACTCTCCAAACTATTCTCTCTGAAATCTAGGTTTGCATCTGGTCTTTATTATTTGTTTGCATTATTTTGATTTATTAAATCTAACTTATGGTTTTTTATGGTTCAGTATGAGTTAAAGAGGTAGATTGGTATAGTGACTTCCTCTCAATAGTTTCAACAAGGTTAATTGGGTGTTTCACCTTAGCAATGATAAAAGATTTTTTCATTCTTTGCTAACTCCTAATAATTTGTAATCAATATTGGCCAAGATGGCTCTTTTTTGTGTTTAAAAGATCCCTCGTATTTAGTCATCCATGAGGAGATATGACCTTTATGTTCACAAAGTGATCGATGATTTATTGGGATACTTAGGGGTGAAGAAATCTTAGTCTCTAGCTCGAGAAGAAGAGCATGTAGAAAGGGAGAGAGGAAACGAGTTGAAGGAGTTCTTTGTCAAACTAGATAGTAGAAGATTTTGGTTATAGATACGGCTTGGAGAAATCAAGTTGTTGATTTCATGGTCTCATCTCTGCCTTGTGTTAACATTCCCATGATCAATCTAGATTGAGACTTTAATAAGTGCCCCATACATGAGCTCTTTAGATTAAGGCATTCTTAATATTATTTCTAGACTAGTTTTTCATCTTAAAAATAAATGTCCTCCAAGTATTTGTGGCGATGAAGGTCCTTCGACCAAGCATCCAACTCGTTTCCTTTCTTCAAGCTCTATAGTATCATAGGAAGGGAGCCATGGAATTACTCGCCTTTTATCAAGTTCTAAAAATCTTTTAAAATCAATATTTATCTCATATTTCGCAAACAAAGTGAGTCAAGAGTGCTCATTGGAGGCTATGCTTTGGACCTTCACTATTTTTAGGAGGAAGGTATTTCGCCTTTCGTAATCTCTAATCTCATCTCTTTACTAAGAAGTGCATTGTCTTTGTCATCTCATGCCCTTAACTGTGTTGTATGGACGCTTATTTAGGACGTGATAGACGAATGAAACGCTCATGTCATAGAGTCATTGGCTTGTTTATCTACTAACAATCTTTTCTTCATTATAAGTCACTTCACATATTAGTTGTTTTTTGTTCTTGATGTTCATTTCTTAATATGGTGATCTGTTGTAAATCTAGTTAGCCTCAACAGATCTCAATCGTTGTTATCATTTTATGTAAGACAAACTGAAGAATTATGAGGCACTTTGGGATTTGGCTCTAAAAATATGTGCCTAATGTGTTGATACTTTGGCATAGGTTCCTAACATTGGGAAAATATTGCAAAAATCTTAGTATAGTTTAAAATCGGTCCTAGAAAAGGTTGAGAGTATTGGGATTAAGGCTAAGAAAGTATGACATCATGTAACAGATTGAGATTCATTTATAAATTTATTTATTTATGTTTCTTAGTTTCCTTTAATTATCTTATTTACATTAATTGGTTATTTGAGCTTACACGCCTACATCACTTGCATTGTATATGACTTAGGTGCATTAAGAGTTGTACGGAAGATCCAACTCATAAGTTTCTTGCAGAGTGATAAGTAGTCTACAATTGGTTCATGGATTTGGGTAATCCAATAGAAATTAACCTCATAATTTGAGAGATGAATTATCTTGATCATCGAGATAGTTTTCCCATGGTGAGTGCACTAATATATGTGATGCACATACTATCAGTTGTCATAATTCACCAAACTACTATATTGCATGGACTTTCAACATTGAGAGAATATTGAGCTTATGCTACAATCAGCATGAGATTTTAATTTATGAGTGAGAGACCTTAAAGTGGTCACATATCCATATGAATTAGGTCACTATAGATAGAGGCTTGTGACAATATGTATTCTTTATAGAGGTACGATGATATCTCATGGATTGTGATAGTTAGGAATGGCAACGGGGCGGGTTTGGGACGGGTCATTTCCATCCCATTCCCACACCCGATTATACGGTTATTTCCCATCCCCGACACAATCCCGTGTCAGGGCAGGTTGATTGGTTCCCATTCCCGTTAACAGAAGAATTAATAACTCCATTCCCATCCCGTCCCGAATGTCCATTAGCCCTAACCCTAACTGGCAAATCTCATACCTAAAATACACTTTCCTTTCACTGATTATGATAATATACCAAATATGAAAAAATAATATCAAAATTGAAATTAACACCACAACAATCAATAATTTTAAGCCCATAGTTAGCTTAAATGATTCAAAATTAATGCAAAACACAAAAAAAAAAAAAAAAAAACCATCTGAACCATTTTCAAGAGAACAAAATGAAAATTGAACCAAATGAGAAAATGGATCAATATCAACCATGGATGTGATTCCTTCTTCAAGCCAATCTTTGAACCAAGACTTCATCAAATCCATTACTTCAAAGGCTTTCGCGTTCCTTTTGTGTGTGTGCTCTCGGACAAAGATTTCAAAATGCTCTAGATGATTGTGTTGCACATATTTAGGGCAAGGAGATGGAAGTCTATGACTAGTTTCATGTCGTGAAAGAGGGGTTTTGGGCTCTGAGGCTAAACTAAGAACAAGATGGACTTGATTTTAGAGTATTTTAGTTGGTGTAAGGGAGGAAGAAAAAATAGTATTGATCCTGGAGTAGGGTTTCAAGCAGTGCATCAGAGGAAGAAAAAGAAGAAATAGATGTCGAGAAGAAGAAGAAGAAGTGATTGTTGGAATCAGGGCTGGGAAGAATGAAAGACCATTGTATCAGAGGAAGAAGAAGAAGAAGGAGCGGCCGTCAGAATTAGGGCAAGAATGAGGGCAAATGGGGAAGAATGAAGTATATATATATATATATATATGGAGGGTTTTTTGACATTTTAGTAGTTGTTGAAGGGTAATTTTGTAAATGTATATTCGGGGCGAGGCAAGGCGGGTTGGAACAAAACCCATACCCATCCCAAACCCAATTCGGGTTTTTAAAATATTCTCATACCCAACCTATACCTGTTTATTATATTTTATACCCGTCCCAATAGGGGGGAGGCGGGTTACCCGATTAGCCCAGAAAATTGTCATCCCTAGTGATAGTGTGTTCTCTTAAGTGATCTAAAGGACATGTGATATAGAAGATTATGACCATAACATTTCCTTTAGTGGAAATTTGACATATGCTCCTTGGAGCTACAATATATCAATTGATCACATAATAAATGAGATCTATAACTCAAGGATTGGAAATGTAATCTCGATAGGTGATAGTACTACTTTATTATATTATGAATATTAGTTTATGGGAAATCTTCATGCAGTAGATAGTAAATCATGAACCTGAGCTTTGTCTCGTTCTCATTTACATAGAGTACTAAAGTGTAGTTGATTCATATTAGTAAAATATTGAATCAACTTCAGAATTGGATTCTAAAGGAGCTAATACTCTTATGCATCCTAGTGGTCCTCGCTCTAAGTTCATATATCATGATGACACTATTTATAAGAGTTGGATTGACTTTAGGTTTACTCTTGTGCATAAGGAAATTTAGGTAATTACACAATATTGCATAAGGGACAATGAATAAGGTTTTTAAATTGAGTTAATTTATTAATTAAATGACCTTGTATAGTTAATTAATCAATTAGAACCTAGTTTGGGCTAGATTAAGTGACCCAAGCCCATGTTGGCTTGAGTTACTAAAGCCTAATAGGGGAACCCTATGAATACCCCCTTAGGGGTTAGGATTTCTAAGATACTTTGGTATTCTTCCACCTTTAAAAAGAAAGAACCAATGCATCATTCCTCTGAAAAACCCATTATTTTGAGTGTCAAGGTCATTGGATAGAAGACCTTGGGTGTACGAGGCATCTAAAGTATTCAAACATGTTATTCACCATAAGAAATTGACTTGGGAACATCTAGATCTAAGTAAAAACATCTATAACATTGTTTTTCTAGTCCTTGATTGTTAAAAATCATATATTTGCTTTTGTTGTTAGAATCTAGAAGCCCTAGAATTAGTTTTGTGCACCTAACTTGAGCCTAAGATAGAGAACAGAGAAATTTAGGGTATCCCTATAGAGAGAATGAGAAAAAAACAGAGAAGACTTTGTTGGCTGAGAAGTGAGATTATGAATGAGAGTTAAAGATGACCCATTCAAAATTCAAGTTTATGGAGGAAAAACTTCTATTGGTTGAAGGAGAATAAGTGAAACAACTAGATGAATTGAAACATCAATATATTGATAAAGTAGAGGCTCAGGCTCAAGAGGCTTTTAATGTAGGCTATATGAAAGTGGTGGTTAAGTACAACATCGTACTTAGTGAGTATTCTCAAAGGTAGTGCTTGAGCACCCTAGGACATGCTTGAGAATCCTTTGTTGGATGTTCAAGCATCCAATGTTATTTTTCTCTAATTTTGCGCAATTGTCCATCTAATTACATTATATGCCATTAAGTTCCTATTGCTCACTTTTCAAGCTTAATTATGACTAAAATATGTATTTTATTATGTGATTACTTTGTTAACATTTACACTCAAAGTCTACTTACTTAAGCCTCATTTGTAGAGCCTTTAACACGACCATGGTCAGTATAAAACCTATTATTAACCCAAGATTTCCCCAAATGGTGTTATGACAATGATAAAACAAGGTTGTTAGAAAAATTAGACTAATCCAACCTAAGGTAATCACCTTGGGGGAGAGGGAGGGGTGTGGTGAATAGAGTGATGGTCTTTTTTTCTAAATTAAAATTATGTGAATGCACGAGACAATTATATGCAAATATATAATAAAACAACATAAATACAATTGCATATAAAGTAATATAGTAGGGAAAAGAGTAAAGAAGAGAGAATGCAAACATAAGATTTTTATAGTGGTTTGGCGCAACCTGGCCTACGTCTACTCTTCCCTAACTTCAATCCCAAGTTTGAGGTTCCACTAATTCAAGACTTCCAACCCAAGCCTTCAAGCAATACAATTGGATTATGGTTTTAATAAACCTTCTTCGACTTTTAGCTCCAAGCTCCCTTTACCATCTCTAAGAGATACATCACTCTTGAACAACCTCTCAAGTGATACCCCACACTTGAGACTGTTTTTTTGATACCTTACACTTAGACTTTTCTTCTCAAAGATTTACAAAAAAAGATAGGAAATATTCTCACAAAATCTTAGTACAAAACTTTAAACTCAAATATACAAGAAAAACTAGGATTGAAAGGTGCACTAATGATATGCAAGTTTTAGAACAATGGTGCACTAAAAAACATTCTTTTAAGGTTCAAATATATTTATGAAATGTTTAGGAAGGTTAAGCTCTTGAAACAATGAAGATTGAAGCCTTTTTTATAGAGGAAAAATGTCAAACTAGTCATTAGGGTTTTGACTAGTTGAGTTGAGATTCGATTGGTTGAATAGTCATTAACATTTAGTGCTTGACAGATGATCGTTGGACCTCAACCGCCTCTTGATTGAACCTTTACGGGTTGAGGTTCAACCTTGACTGATCAAGGTTGAGCCAAAAACGGCTCAATCAATTGAACTGGATAAGGAACTGGTCGACTTATTTAGCTCAACCGATCGAATGGTGCAAAAACCTTTTTTTTCTTCCAAAACACTTATTGGTCAAGGTTGAACCTCAACCTCTCAAGGTCCAATCAAGGGACGGTCGAGGTCCAACAGTTACCTACCAAGCATTAAATACTATGACTAGTCAACCAGTCGACTCCCAACTTGACCGATCGAATCCCCAATGGCTAGTTTGGTATTTTTCCTCCAAATAGTAGTTATTGAGCCAAAAACTGCTCAACCGGTTGAACCAAATGAGGAACCGGTCAACATGTTCAACTCAATCAATCGAAGAATGCAAAAACTTTCTCTCTCTTCTAGAACGCTTGTTTAATTGGTCAAGGTTAAACCTCAACTGGTCAATGTTGAACCTCAATTGTTTAAGGTTTGGTCAAAGGGCAATCGATATCCAATAGTCACCTGCCAAACACTAAATGTTAATGACTAGTCAATTTATTGAACCCCCAATGACTAATTTGACATTTTTCCTTTATAAAAAGGCTCCAATCTTCATTGTTTTAAGAGCTTAACCTTCTTAAACATTTTTTTGAATATATTTAAGCCTTAGGAGAACATTTTTGAGTGCACAATTGTTCTCAAATTTGCATATCATTAGTGCATCTTTTAATCATAGTTTTTCTTGTACATTTGAGACTAAAGTTTTGTATTAGGATTTTGTGAGAATATTTTCTATTTTCATTTGTAAATCTTTGAGAAGAAAAATCTAAGTGCGAGGTATCACTTAAGGAGTCTCATGTGTGGGGTATCACTTGAGGGGTTGTTCAAGAGTGAGGTATCTCTTAGAGATTGTAAAGGGTGTTTGGAACTAAAAGTCCAAAAAGGTTGATAAAAACCATAATCCAATTGTATTGCTTGAAGGCTTGGGTTGGAAGCCTTGAATTAGTGGAACTTCAAACTTGGGATTAAAGCTAGATGAGAGTGGACGTAGGTCGGGTTGTACCAAACCACTATAAAAATCTTATGTTTGCATTCTCTATTCCCTACTCTCTTACTTTATGTGCAATTGAAAAGTGGAATCATAAAGACAAAATCAAACCAAAGAGAAATCAATAAGAAGAAAAAGACCTCAAATAGAAGTGTTTTTTTCAAGACCTAAGCTTCATAGGATCTTTTTGTAAGGTTGCTGGTGCACTGAGTTTTTAATGCATTCAGTATTAATTTATGCACCAAAATCATTTAAAAGTACTTTTGTTTTAAAATACTTTAAAATTAGATGATTTCATGTTTTCAACTAAAATCTTGTGTCAAATGTTTTCCAAACTTGTTTAGAAGATTTTAAGTTGAAAATAATGGTTGTTGAGCCAAAAACGGCTCAACCGATTGAACTGGATGAGGAGTTGGTTGACTTGTTTAGCTCAACCGATCGAACCCCTAACGACAACAGGTTAACAATAAGCATAACATTTTTGCACCTTTTGATCAGTTGAACTGAATAGGTCGACCGGTTCCTCATCCAGTTCAATCGGTTGAACCCTTTTTGGCTCAACAACCATCATTTTTAACTTAAAACCTTTTAAATAAGTTTGGAAAACATTTGACATAAGGTTTTTGTTGAAAACATGAAATCATCCAATTGTAAAGGATTTTAAAACAAAATTACTTTTGGATGATTTTGATGCATAAATTAATAATGTAATGCATGAAAAACCTAGTGCACCAACAACCTTATAAAGAAATCCTATGAAACTTAGGTCTTGAAAAAAACACTTCTCTTTGAGGTCTTTTTCTTCTTATTGATATCTCTTTGGTTTGATTTTGTCTTTGTAATTGTCATTTCAAAAATCTTCTTGCCTAATCACGTTTGAAATATAATCATTAGTTCCAAACCTTGTTTTGTTATCATCAAAACCAAGATTAACCAAACCATAGTTTTACAAAGGTTAAGAAACTAATGGTTTCATTTGAGTTTAAGGTTTTAATTTCTAAAAAATATAATCAACTCAAGTACTAAGCATGGATAAATTCAAATCAATCAAGACTTTGATGCAATTGAAGACTCCTTGGGAACTTATATAATATTAAAATTGGTACACTAGGGGTCATATTTTATGTACTTACACTTAAACATATTTCCTACTCATTCATATCATTTTTAAATTAACAATAATCCTTAGAAAATGGATGACTTTAATTTTGAAGCAAAACCCAAGCTCAAAATATTTTACAAATCATTTTAAAAGGGTTTCAAATATGTTGATTAGTCATAGTGGTTCCCTTTTTTAAATTAGCTCAAAATTTATA
Organism: Vitis vinifera; assembly: GCF_030704535.1. NCBI lineage: Eukaryota > Viridiplantae > Streptophyta > Magnoliopsida > Vitales > Vitaceae > Vitis > Vitis vinifera. Next base: position 18,353,246 of record NC_081815.1, on the reverse strand, counting down.
TATATAAAATTGGTTCAAAACTTATAAGTTTTTAGGTATATTTATAGTTTTATTTGTAAGTTTATGCTTCACTTGAACTTTATTACAATATAAAGGATATAAAAAACTAAGAGCTTGATGGAATTTAACCAAATTTCAATAAAGATAAATCATAGTATAAAATATTTACTTTTAAAATTTAATTTTTTTACAAGTCTAAAATTAGCAAGAACAAAAACCATATATAAAAGGAAGCTAAAATGATGTGACAATAAAGCTTTTGTTAAAGAGTTATGTGCCTTCCTTTAAGTTTCCATTTTATCTAAAAAAAAGGTGATTAAAATTACGTTTTAAATTAAAGTTTTTATTTGGACTTAAATGTTAGATTGTGGAGTTCTAAGATCATCTTCACATTGTAGAAGTTTAAATGAAACTCCGAAAAAATCCCAACAGAAAAAAGCTATAAGAACAATTGAAAAAAAACACAAACAAAATCCCACTTCAAAAAACCACCAACTAAAATCCCATTGTAAAAAACCTTAACCAATATCCTAATAGAAAACATTTGTGAATAATCCTAATAAGAAACAACTGCACAAAAGAAAAAAAAAAAAAGAAAAATAAAACCCAACTGAAAATAATGGTAAAGAACCCTAACCAAAATCCCATCGCAAAAAATTTCATCAAAATCCCAACAAAAAACAATTGCACAAAACCTCAACTAAGAACAACCATAAAAGACCCCCTAACAATAAACATTAATGTTGAAGCTTAAATAATTTTTTTTTTAAAAAGCACCCAAACAATAAACAATTGTAAAAGATTGCAATAGAAAACGATAATAAAAAAACCCTAACAAGAAACAACTATAAAAACCCTATTCAAAATTAAAGAAAAAGATGAAGGATCTTGAAGAAGGAAGAAAGATGAGAATATTATGGCTAATCTTTATAGATGGGGTTATAGAAATGGGAAGGAAATGATATAGGAATGAGAAGAAAAAGTCATTTTTTAAGGAAATAAAAAGAGTAATGATGTAAAAAATGAGTTTTATTTTTAAAGAATAAATAAGTGACATCGTTCTTCTAATGTCAAACTGTATGGATTATTATTTTGTTATTAGACATAATTTAATGTATCTTCAAGTATTGAAATACAATAAAATATAATTTTTATCTTCACATTAATTAATTAATAATTATTATTATATATATAATAATTAATTATATATATTCAAATATCCATTCAAAATTTATATATAATTTTTTTTATTTATCAATTTCCATCATTTTTCCAATTTTACATAAATTTCCACTAATATGTATCAAAAGTTTTGCCCATATTTTTGCAAAATTAGATAATTGATATTTTCATAGATACTAATATTTTTAACATTGTTTACACCTTAGTGCACAAACCTTGGTCAATCAACCATGATTGAGTGGTAGAAACCAAGGTTTAAGGGCAGAGCCTTGATTGAGTGGTGATTGCTCGAACCAAGTTGATTTGATGAGATTGGATGAATCAATCGTGGTTGGTTGTAATCATGATTAATCATACAATTGTGGTTAATTAGGACCTCAAACCACTTTCCATCTTTAATAGACTTAAGGCCACCCTTCACAATCGATCATTCCAACATTTCCTGGGATGAGCTAACTAAGCCAAAGAGGCTACTCTAAGGCTTAGGACTAGGTTTGACGCATGGGGATTCTACCCTATCCATGGTGGGGAGCTAGACTTAGATCCGTTGTGCAAGTTGTTTAGGATTAGGGAGGAGCCCTAGGTCACTGGCCTAGTCGATGCTGGCCAAGTCATGCACCTCATGTTACTTTCCCAACCTAACCAATTACCACTAATATATGACCTTAGTCTAGGGCATAGGACTAGGTTTGACGCATGGGGGTTCTACCCTATCCAGGGTGGGGAGCTAGACTTGGATCCGTTGTGCAAGTTGTTTAGGATTATGGAGGAGCCCTAGGCCACTGGCCTGGACGCGAGTCAAGCCATGCACTTTAAACCATGTTACTTTCCCAACCTAACCAAATTTACTACTAATATATGACAAGGTCAATCTTAAAAGTACCTCCAAAAAAACAAAAAGAAAATAAATCTTCACGTAATTTCAAATGATAATTGAAAGGACCATAAATGGATGAATCTTTCCATTCATGGTGACCTGATTATTTGGTGCCCACTCCCACAGTTACCCAACTGTTTTGAGCCCCAGAAAACTCTTCCTTCTTTGCCACACACCTTCTGTCAAGCACAAAAAAAGGGGGCTCTCTAACTCATTGGATTCTAAGTACACCACAGCACTGCCAAACTTAAAGCAGAACTGGATGAAACATATACATATATACTTAAAACTGTCCAACTTATGAAAAATACTTTTGGATCATACTCCCTCATCCAAGGTTGTCATTCATCAATTTTAAGAGCTAGCCTTTTACTATCATGAAACTTTGCCCATATTATCTTCTATCCTTTCTTCTTTCAATACTCCATGTTTAACTACCAATTTTCCTAAAACCTTAATTTGCAGGATTTAAATTCATATCCAACAGGCAAAGACAGGGATAGAGTTTAATTTGATTCATATCCAACAAATAAATAGGGAAAATGCAAATTACGGAAATGGGACTCAAATTCACGACCTCCCTCTAAAAACTTAATCTTATAAAATTTGAGTTCAATATACATATCATATTGTGTTTGATCCACATATATGTACATGTATCATTTCAACGGGTGAGTGCATATATATATATATATATCCCTTTGAGCACATGTAATGAGGCGGCATCTAGAGTAAGATTTACCTTCGTCTTTTGAACATTGGAGAAGCCGAGTAACAGATTGATATCTTAATACAATATCATACTATCTGAGGTACAACAAAGGCGAAAAGCAGCCTCACACTAGGGCGAATTACATGATTTTCTGAACTGTTAGCCATGGGTTTCTCACATCACTGAATGATGAATACTGAACTAAAAGCAAATTTTCCTTTTTTCCCTTTTTTTTTTCTCCACAAAAGGAGAAGGTCCAGCTATATTTACATATCACAACAATGGAAAAAGATCGGATTATAATATGCTGTGCAATAATATTGCTTTCCACAAAGAATATGTCTCAGTGGAAATTAATCAACTTAGGGTAGAAACCAAAAAAAAAGAATCATTGTGTGTCCACAAGGCATCTTAGGACATTCACCTGCAGCTCCAAAGCCACCAAGTAGCTTCCCACTTCTGTCAGCAATTCATTTACACCCATCTCATTTCCACCCGGCATAAGGGTTCTTAGGTTTGTCAACTGCTGCCTAAATTGCACCTCTTCGCCTTCCGTCCCCGCTCCTCTCTTTGGTTTCGGTAGACACTGTAATCTTTTAGACCTTTTCGAGTCCTTCTGACTAGGTTTAGGATTAGGGTTTGGAGAGAATTTGGTCGGAAGCGATGCCTTTTGAGTTTGTGGAGTAATGGAAGAATTTTGAAGTCTACCTACATTGAGGCCGCCGCGTTGAAGCTTAACGTTTAAGGCACGGCTCCATGCAAAGCCTTCAGCGGACGATACCAATGCCTTATCAACCTCATAGCGGACGAGCTTCTCCAACTCATGATCCTCCATCTGGTCTGAATCAGGCTTGTTTCCGATATCCATCAGAGCTGGCACTAAATGATTCACATACTTCTTTGCAAATACCGTACGTGGCAATGTGTTTGGCTGGAGGGAATAAACACGCCTCCTTTTAGTAATCCTGTGCTGATCCATCCAAGCAAATGAAGGTCAATTCTGCGAGAAAGAAGAGTACTTAAATTAATAAACAACGAGAACAAGAAGATTATGGAGAGGACAAAGGATTTGAAAAAACAAATGGAGGAGGACAGAAAGGTGAGAATTAAATAATGGACAGGAGAGAGATGGGGGTTTGGGCATGGGAGGACCTTGAAGAAGCTAGTGAGAGCTGAGAGATGGAAGAGAAGTAGTTGAAGAGGTTTTTGTATATGGAATCACCTGGGGTTGCACCTGGGGGGTTTTAAACAAAGGAATTGTGGATCTCATCACAGCTCAAAGTTTTTTCATGGTCACCAGAGAGGGCATGAGATATGGGAAATAATTGGAGTGATAAGGAAAGTCAATAATTGTTCTCGTGTGTTTGAGTGAAAGAGAGGGAGAGAGAGGAGAGGAGATTACGGAGAGAAGAGGCAATAAACCTTGGGAGGGAGTTGGGGTTGGTGTGTTGGGAGAGGCACATGGCATCACATGCATATTTGCTTTACACAACACCCAAAAGAGGGAGTCTCTCCCATGTGCAACCGCTAGGAAACAAGACAAGAGAACCCCACTATAAATGCCCTCACATGACTTCACATTAGTACTAACTCTTTTTCCATATCTCTCTCTCCTCCTCTGCTTCTCTCTCCCTACTTTTTCCCTCATTTCAAATCATCCAGCTCATGCCTCTCATGCTCTCACATCCTCCCTCTCTCTCTCTCTCTCTCCCCCCTAACTATAGACCGTTTCATCTCTCTTTTCTACCTATAGACCATCTCATTTCTCATACTCTCCCTCTCCCCTCTCTTTGCTTTTTCTCTCCCTTCCTCTCTTTTCCCCTCTATTAACCATAGACCACTTTCATCTCTCTCCCCATTCTTTAACTAAAGACCATTTAGACTCTTCCACTAACCTTTCATGCTTCCCTGGTGGTTGAAATGATGGAATCCTGGGAAAATGTGTCTCATTCTACTTATATTTCTATTAGTAACTTTAAATTTCTAATAGAACGTGAGAGTAAATATTAAAAAATTCACTAAAATATACCATCGGTATCCATAGAACTTTGAATTTGAACCGATAAATAAAAGTGTAAAAATTCGACATCATATTACAGATAAATAGAATTAAGGTAATTACACACGTGACATTACTTGATTCATCGACTTTTTTCCTGTTAATAAGACTTTGAATATTATTAATAACAAAAATAAATCTAATTATATCTGTTTAATTAGTTGTCTCTTTAGCATGATTCACATGTTCCATCACCCCCACAATGGCTGCCACCAAATCACCATTAATGTGCCATAGAAATCAAATCAGTTTATACTAATATTAATAAATACAAAATCTTCAATTTTACGTTATTTGTCTCTTCTTTGCAGTGCACTAGGTCCTATCACCGCCACGATCACGGTGGCCATATAACCACCACCATTGTCACTATCTCCTTCACCAAAAATATAAAGTTGAATGAATGTCAAAGAATATGGATTACAACTATATATTATAATTTATAGCATAAAATCATGTGAATACAAAAGAACTTAGGACAGGATTAAATTTGTTCAAATAATGATAAAAATTACTCTCTTACATATAAATCTAAGCACAATTTTACGACACTGTGATAAATTTAGTTTGATGATCATGGTCGTATTTTGATAAAATAGTGTTTTATTTGTAGAAATCAAGGTCACATCCCATAAAAAAAATTAGTAATGGACGATACTCTATTTTTATCTTCATTAATTGCTAATAACCATATTTTCGAGCTCAATACTAAGAATTAATGGGATGAGATCAGGAATGACTTTCACTCTTCAATTCTTGAGTAATTTGCAATTATAAAAGATTTGTTGTAACTAATTGTTATGGAAAAAAAACTGAGGGAAAAGGAAGAAGAGGAATTTAACATTTAAAGTCACATGTACTAATTTTGATTCGAATATGTCTAGTACTTCTAAAACATTTTCCACCAAATACTATTATTCAAAAACTCTTTTTTTTTTTCATATTATTTATCTCGAATTAAATTACTTAAAAATTTGGAAGAAAAGTTAAACTTATTTCATCTATGAGGACATTACAAATTAAAATTAAGATATATATTTTTTTATTTTCTTTCATTTTTTTTATTCTCCATAATCCAAATAAAGTCCTAAAAAAATAAGAAGAGTTGTTAAAAAATGAAAAGAAGAGAGCTAAAGTACCAATAGCTAAACTTCTTGCTAAATTCCATTTATTTTAACTTTTCTCAATTTAATGAATTGTCTTAAATACTTATAAGCCATTTATATCTTCTTTACAATATAAAAAGTGACTTTAAGTTTTGTTTTCCTCAAAATTATTTTTATTTTTAATAAAAATTATTTTTAAAATAAAAATTCAAAATGTTAAATGAATCCTGATATGCTTCTACCTTTAATTTCTAATTTAGTAAAAGAGATAAAATCATGTATGGGCAATAAGTACTCTTATTACTTTTAAAGTAAAATGTAAGGCTTGTTTGGTAACTGTTTTCAAAAATAATATTTAAAAAAGTTTTTGAAATTAACTCTGTTTAAAAATTTAAAATGTTTTAATCTATTTTTAATATTTTAAATATATTTTAAAAATAATTTTTATATATAGTATTTTATTCTTATTCATTCTACATATTTGTGTAATTATTTTTTAAAATAGAAATAAGTAAAAACAACATAAATCAATTAAAATATGTTATCTGAAAACACCATGTTTTATGTTTTCAAAAATAAAAAATAAAAAACGGTTTTTAGTTATCAAATGTCTTTTCTTAATTTTTTTTGCTAGAAAACAAAAAACTATTTTTGAAAACAATTATCAAACATACCCATAGTCTTATTGAAAAAAAAAATCAATTTTTATTTATTGAAACATTATTATTTTCTTCTTCTTCTTCTTTTGCTTTTTCTACCCTCAAAAAACATCTAATAAAAATACATTATTTTCTATCTTGCTATGGATCAATTAACGTATCCATTTTAAGATTTTCAAATAAACGCTCCTAACACTAAGCATTTATGTATCATATCATTATAGGGTTATTTTATTAAAAGGGTTTTTGAAAACTCAATTTTTGAAACTTAACCTCCTATCCTTCTCAACCTTATTTGGATAAGAATGTCCTCGTTATTTTCTTATAAAAACAACTCTTTCTTTTAAAATCTACTTGTAAATACTCAAAATAGTAAAAGACATTTATGTAAAAAAAGAAAATTACTTTTCAAGAAAAAAATATAAGAAGAGTTAGATTAATAATTTGAAGATTATTTAATTCCTTTTAATCAAATATTTCATCATTATATCCTCTCAACATATATTTTTAAAAGTTATACAACTACCATGGAAGCACAATGCTTTCATTCTTTTCACTCAACCAAATGAAGCCAAAACCAAATCTTAATCGTGGGGTCTAGAATGATCATATTGTTGACTACCTAAACTAAATTGCTTTCTCATTCAATGTAATCAAATTACTTTTCAAATATGACGTAAATGTTTCTACTATAATTTGATTACTTCAAATAAAAAATCTTATAAAAAATCCATTTTAGAAAAGTAGTTTGACTTTTTCAAAATTCAAAACTATCTGAAAGCGAGTGATTAAGGACAAAAGCATACAACTTTTCCACCGAAAAAATTGGAGCCAAGATGTGTATGTAGGACACCAGGGCTTGTGAACCAAAATAGCCCTCCTTGAAGCAATCAAAACCTATCATGGTGGTCACTAGGAGTGATAGTAGTGGGTTGTAACATATCATATCATATCATATCACATTTAGCTGGCTTTTTAATTTTGAATGGAGTATGTTTCAACCCAAGCTTGCACCCCATGGCACTTGTGTATTATATTGTATGTGTCCAAAAATTGATATAGGACAAGGGGTGACCACGTGAGTGAGGTCCCCTTTTGTTGTCCCTTAAAATCAAACCATATCTTTATTTTGGTTCATGTTTTTTTTTCCTTTTTCTCTCCTCTCTCTCTCTCACTCTCTCTCTCTCTCTCTCTCTTTTAACGGTTTCTTGGCTGCCTCCAAAAATGTAAGACGTTTATCCATCTTTCAAAGTTTGTGGGAAAGTTCCAAGAAAAGAAAATGAGGGAGAGAAGTAGAAGGAAGGAGAAAAATAGATCAAACTAATTAAAAATCTGAAAAGACAACAATATGGGACTTTACATGATAATTTATAAGTAAAAGATTGTTGGATATTTTTTTTCACTTGTATTTTACTTTGATTAATACTTTTTGTAATTTAAATAAAGAATAAGAGTTTTTTTACTGTGTGATTTAAAATGGTTTTTTGTTTTTAAAAAACAAAATACTATTTTTAAAATTTTCTAATACAGTTTGGTTGTTATTCTCTAAAAACAATTTTTAAAAACAAAATAAAATAAAAAACAATTTTTTAAAAATAAGTAGGAATTATTTTCATCAGTTTAAAATATATATATATATATGATTGTTTGACCATGTTTTTAAAATTTTTTTTAAAAAAAAACTGTATTTAAATTAAAAAATAAAAAATATTTTTTAAAAATAAATTTCAAAAAACATAATCAAATGATCATAAAACTCTATAAAAATTATAGAAAATATTAAAAAAAGTTAAAAGAATTGACGAAAGATTCATTTTTTTCTTTACTTTATCAAGGAAGGTAATTTTTTTTTAACAATTATGAAATTTATTACAACAAATTATATATTTTCAAATTTCTTATTGCTTATATAATATAAAGGATAATAAATAAATAAATTTAGACATGTATGTAACTCACAAGGGACATTCAGTCCCAGTGAGTGATCAAGTTATCGAGGGGTGCAAAAAATAATATTAACTTTATGGTACCAAGAAAGCTTGAGAATCCTAGTACCTAGGATACTTTAATAGTACCTTGGATGATTGAAAATACTTCGGTAAGTTTTTAGTTTTTTCTGAACGGTGGAAGTTGCTAGAGACTAATAGGACAATGAAGGTAAATTGAAGTGAAGAGCATAGGGAATGAAGCTTTTTCCTTGTCATTTTCATTTTGGAAAACTTCAATAATATAGAAGTCTTTTATTATTATTATTATTATTATTCTTGGTGGACCATTATTCTTTCTTTTTTTTTCCCGGGTTTGACGTGTTCTTTCCCTATTCTTGTTTTTTGTAGAATCAATTAGTATCAGAGCTAGAATTTGCTTGGCTTGCTAGCTAACAATGTAGTTGAAGACTTTCTCTGTAATGATGGGATTGTGGGGTGGATCTTATCGAAATAATAATTGATATATCAGGACAGTAATTGAATGAGATTTGTAAGCTTCTTGTCTAACATAATCTAAATGTTGATTAACAATATATTCACAATCGGAATTATGCCATAGAGGAGTTGCCTTAGATGATCTTATTTGGTCAACCTATTCATGGAAAAAATGTTTGTGAAAAATTATTCTACCATGCCCAAGTAGGCGACCTCTATATGAAAAAGTTTTCGACTTGTTATGATAAAACACTTGAAAACATGATATAATGTAACAAATATTGGAGTTTATTACTTTTTAATATAGTTTCAATTTCACTTTTATCTATCTTCATTTCATGTATTGTACTTTATGAGCGTTTTAACTGTTTCACTTATATTGTACATGAATTGGTTGCATTATACATGAATTTGGTGTATTAGGAGTTGTACGGAAGATTTAAGTCATGAGGACCTTACAAGTAGATGATATATTCAAGCTAGCTCGTGAGCCTACATAACCCATTAGAGATTATAGTGCACTACCTCCTCTCAAAGTTGAGAGTTCATGTAGCATAGTAACTTGGTGAATCATGACAATCAATAGTTTTATGTCATGATTCACCATAAGTTCTATCCAATATACATCACATGCATTGGTGTATTCATCATGGGAAACTTATCTTAATAGTCATGACAAGTTATACTTCAAATTAGGAGGTAGTGCTCAAATTCATAAACTGATTATGGACAACTTATTTACTTACAAGGAATCCATGATTTGAATATTTTATACAATTCTTAATGCACTCAAGTCATGTGTACATTATAAAAGATATGAATTGAATGTCCAAATCAATGTCAATGCATAAAAGGGATAGTAAGGAGACAATCGAGCATGACTTTGTGACATCACATCTTGCTTTTCGAAAATTAATCCCAATAAGAGATTGTTGGAAAGTGTTTTAAATTCTTAATTGATATACATTTCTTTTTGTAAAAAGAATATTATATAGAATATTTTCCAAGTTCATATGAATAAGGAAAGCTGGTAGGAATATCTCTATACATATACTAAGTCATGAGAGAAAAAAAGTTATAAGAGAGATATGCTCTTGTGAAGACCATATATGGTAGATAAAAATGCGAGAAAGAGTGAGAGACATTTGGTGAAGTAAGAGGACTCACAATTCAAGGCATAAAATTGAGGAAGAGTGAATGGCATCAGTAAGGTATGACTCAAGGTTTAGGATGAAGATACAAAGAATAAGGAAATGTGTAATATTTCAAACCCAATAATTATATTTATTTCTATCTTCTAAATTTTTATCATATAATGAAATGTTATTTCTCATCCATAGAAGTAAGAATGGTTAATCGAACCATGTTGAAACCTCATATACCTTTATATGTGATTTAATTACTTTATTTTTTGTGTTATTTTATTAATATGTTTGGATCCGTGGAGTTTCCAATGACTAACAAGTGGTATTAGAGCTTCTGTTGGCACAACAAATGGTATCAGAGTTTCCATATACACAATAATATACATCTACAAAGATGGTCAATCTAAAACTGTAAATAGGACATTAGGAAATCTGATTCATGGCATTTATCGGGATAACCCTAAAAATAATGGCACTTTGCACTTACTCAAGTTGAGTTTGCATACAACAATTTTTTTGGTAGGGCAATAGGAAAGTCTCCTTTTGCGATAGTATATATATATATATATATATATATATGAGCCCGCAAAAACATGCATTAAATATGATATGGTTACTTAAGGCTCCTAGTCTAAGTATTGCAATAGTGCACATAGTTGTGTAGATTTGAGCAATGCAAAAAGAGGATAAGCAAAGGGTCAAAGAAACAAATGCCAAATATAAAGCAACAACAGACAAGCATCATAGACACAAGGTGTTTAAAGTACAGATTATCGTGATGGTGTTTTTAAGCATGGAAAGATTTCTTGATTGGACTTATAACAAGCTAAAGCCTAAAAGGTATGAGCTATTTCAAGTTTTGAAGAAAATTAATGACAATGTATATGAAATTAATCTGCTGGAAGAGATGGCCATTTCCAAGACCTTCAAGCTTGGACATCCAATCCCAAGAGAGTTGGTGAAAAAAAAAGGCCTTTATAATATATAGAAAGCTTGAGAATTGTAGCACTTCGTAGTCCTTAAGAAGCTTGAGAATACTTCAACCCCGTGTGGTGACCATTTTTTAAAATAGTTTTAAAAATCAGTTTTCAATTGATATCTAATGTTTTATAAAACAAAAATCTATTAGGGAATCTGAAACGTTTTTATCGAGTTTTCAATATTTTTAAATATGTTTTATAAATAATTTTTATATCTAGTATTTTATTTTTAATCATTTTTCATGTTTGTATAATTATTTTTTAAAACACCTTTCTAAAAACAAGTGAAAACAATTAAAAAATTTGAAAACATTCTATTTCATATTTTTAAGAATATAAAATAAAAAATAATTTTCTAATTATTAAATGTGTTTTTTTTTTCATTTTGAAAAACAAAATACTGTTCTAAAAAATAATTATGAAATAGGGTCTTATTTTTGTTTTCCATTATATTCATAACAAAAATTTATTGAATTTAAACTAGATTTTTATTTTTATTTTTCCCAATTTTTATAGATATAATATAAATTATTATAGATTAAATAGAATATTAACTATTAGAAACTGATTTTTACTTAATACTTGTAGTTGGATTGTAAAAAATATAATATTAATTATCAGATACAAAACATTGAAAAAGGGGGTAATTTTGAAAAAGAAAAATGTGAACAAACATGGGGATTTTTATTTAGAGGGAAATAAAAAAAATAAAAAGGTTGGGAGGAGAGAAAATTTGGGCCTGGTGAAGAGGATTACATTTGTCCGAAGCTCAACCTTAGTCGAGTTCTAGATTGAAAAAATTCAACCTAAGCCCAATCCACTCCGATGTTATTGGATCGAGCCAACCTAATCAAGTTGTGACCCTAATATGACATAAATGAATACGTCCATTTTCAACTATCCTGGGCCTCAGGATTGGTAAGCCATTTACAAGATCAGAACCAAGGCAACAGAAGATTGCATGAACTCATAAATTCTCAGATGAAAACATCCCAATACTCTGTTTGAGATCATTAGATCATCACCATTCAAAGGTGTGAGGTATCTCAGAGAATTCAGATTACATACAGGAGAGGAAACAAGGAAAACTGTATACTAGTGATTTTACCATAGTTTGCTCTTACATCAAAGCAAGAAGAAGCTAAACACAACCCCTTCTTCTCAGTAGAAATACATAGAAAATGAAAAGGTAAGTAAATGAGGGAAACTTATAGCACAGAAATTCCTTCCCCCATCTAGCAAAGTTCTTAACTAGTTAGGCCTTTCTTTCCCTTCTTGGTTCGGGTTTTTCTTGTTCAATAGCAGCAGCCCCTTTAATCTGGTTCTCATACTGTGTAATGCTGTTGGATTGTGTCAATGTCCAGACCCTTCAGCTTGACCACTGACTCAACATGGCCCTTGAGCGTATGCAGCTCCCGGAGCCTAACATCAATGATGATTGTATCAGTTTGCAAGTCTAGTTATTTTGCAGAACTTTTAGTATTTGAAAAGGGAAGCCTAGGAGAATAATGGTGGCCTACCTTGCAACCTCAGCGCGCCTCTTGGCCTGCTCAGCTATTTCAGATAGTTCTCTGTAGCTGTTCTTGTCATTGAAGAGATTAGAGGTTTCTGGTGGTTGAAGGCCATGGAGAGTCCTCTGAGCAAGAGCCCATTGAGCTTCTCTTTCCTCTTTTCCATAATCTTTCTTTGTTGTGAATGCAGTCTGTTTCGTGAAAAAAGTATGAGGCAAGAGCTCAAACATCAGAAAGATACATGAGGGAAAGAGCAACCATGAACTATACCTTGTTCTCAAGCAAATTCAGCCAAGCCTTGCCACTTAGGATGTAGCGAATGAAGAACTTTATGAAGTCAAGCGGGACATAGAAGACAACGCTGTAAATCCAGACAACACCGGCCCATCCCCAGCCCATTCCTTTGATCCTTGCAAAGCCCCAGTTTGCATACACAGCAATCAGAGTTGCCACCTGATGAACAAGGCATCAAACATGTTCAGCAACTGATTTTTCAAGTTCTATGTAAAGCATAGGCCTATACTTGAAAAATTGAACATAATTTTGTTTCCAGAATGATTCTTACTAGTTGCGCAATTATGAAAGCGGTGACTAACAGCAGTCCTGGGCGCTCAACAAAAGACCAGCTGCGAGAACGGGTGACGAAAATCAGTGCCTGACTGACAACACTCACTTGAAGGTATAAAGCAGCCATCATTTCATGAGGACTATCTCTGATAGATTTCACGCCAAACTTGTCCTGCATTATAAAAAATGAACTGATCAAAACTATAATACAGAAGAACCCTTCAAAGGAATTAGGTTGAATAGAAGGTAAGCAAACTCCATACAGGGAAAAAGTCAGTATCCTTCATCACCCAGAAGAATATGACAGTCATCAGAGCCAAGTATCCTCCAAGCACAACCCCAGTAGCAAAAATCTCTCTCAGTTTCCAGCTATCAGGCAATGGAGATGGCTTCACACGATCCTTTGAGATGGTCATGATTGTTCCTATAGATAGATTAAAACTCGATTTCAATCCTCAATCATCAAATCCATGTCAAGCTGTAAGGTATAAGCTTGAAAGGTTTAAGCCTAGAAACTTCACCATCGTTTAGAATGGCAATGATCAAAACCATGAAGGGGGAGAAGTCGAATTTCCATATCAGAGCAATGAACAGGAACCCGAACTAGGAGCAAAGAAAGCATATCAATCAATGAACGCAACCATAAAACAATTAGTACGGTCTAAAAGCACCAGCATCTACTTACCACAATACGAATTGTGATGGAGACTGCATAAATCTGCAAGGAAATAAACATTAGTAAGGCATTAACTAACTACACATCAAGCTAGAAAGTTTGAGTGTGGTCGAAAGAAATCAAGTAACTAACAGTGTAATTCTTCATCCTCTGGAAGATGGCTCTGCTGGTCAGCACTGCACTGATGATGACACTAAGCCCAGGCTCTGTGAGCACAATATCAGATGCACCTCTTGCAGCATCAGTAGCATCAGCAACAGCAATTCCAATATCTGCCTTCTTCAGAGCAGGGGCATCATTGACACCATCTCCAGTCATTCCACAGATGTGCTTCCTCTCTTGCAACTTCTTCACAATTTCATACTTGTGTTCTATACACAGAAACCAGAGTTAGACAATACGACTTCTAGAGGGTTCAGGAAAAATGCTTGTCTGATATACCTGGAAATACACCGGCAAATCCATCAGCCTTCTCAATCAACTCTTCCACTGGGAGTGCGGCTATGGAGGCATCCTTGTCCTGACCAAGCAAAGAAGCAGAAGGGTACATGTTTGTTCCCATTCCAAGCCTGCGGCCCGTCTCCTTGGCAATGGCAAGTTGGTCACCTAGACATTGGAATGGAGTTCAGGTAAGTGACAAGCAAGAAAATGATGAATGCTTTGCAAGTGACTGAATAAATGAGTTGAATTACCAGTAATCATCTTGACATTGACTCCAAGATTGAGGGCTCTGCGGATGGTTTCTGCACTGTCATGCCTTGGAGGATCAAACAGGGGCAACAGACCAACAAACTGCCATGGACTGCCCAGACTTTCTTTGCTTTTCTCTGGAACTTCCTGCAAACATTGCACAAAAGTAATGACTATTAAGGAAGAGGAAGTGGCAAGATAGCCAAAATGCATCAAATAGTACTACAAACCTGTCTTCCAACAGCCAAGGAGCGAAGCCCGCGTTCAGCAAACTTGTCAATGATCGAATGGGCCTTTTTCTTGACGTCTTCCTTGCATTTGCAGAGATCTAAGATCTGTTCCAGAAATGAGTTAACCGAAACAAGTGAGTGACTAGACCTCTTGTGGAAGTTTCATTCAATGCCCTGGCAAGTTACAATTGAAGCGACAACTTTACCTGTTCAGGAGCACCTTTGCTTGCTCGGTGCCACTTGCCATCAGCATCAATGTAGGTCAAAGCAGTCCTCTTGTCCACTGGATTGAAAGGAAGAAAATGCACTTCTCTGATACCAGCTCGGGCCTGAAAAACTCCATCATAAGAAATTCATTCTTTGCAATCAGTATTGGTGAAAGAAGAGCAATGGCATACCTCTTTCGGGTCAGCAAGCATCCCAACAATGGCAGCATCAATGGCATCTTGATTTTCAGTCCTGGAAGCTCTTGCAGCAAGCAGGAGCACATGTTCCTTATCAACACCCTTTGCAAAAACCTCAACCAAGTTTCTGTCCACGCTCAGCTTGTTAAGAGTAAGGGTCCCAGTCTTGTCACTGCAGAGAACATCCATACCAGCCATCTCTTCAATAGCAGTCATCCTCTTGGTGATGGCACCCTGCTGAGACAGTCTGTGTGATCCAATAGCCATTGTCACTGACAAAACAGTGGGCATGGCAATAGGAATGCCTCCAATCAATAGAACCAACAGATTGTCAATTCCATCCCTGTACTTCCTGTGCTGAATCGGGTACATGACAATAATTTCAACCAACATTCCAACCGCAATGGAGCATATACAGAAGTTACCAATAGCAGTAAGCACTTTCTGGAAGTGCCCAACTTGGTTGGTGCTGTCCACAAGATGTGCAGCCTTTCCAAAGAAGGTATGGACACCAGTAGCAATGACCACAGCTTCAATCTCACCTTGCTTGCAAGTAGAACCCGAGAAAACTTCATCAGAAGGATGCTTTGTCACTGGAAGGGACTCCCCTGTGAGTGCAGACTGATCAACTTTCAGAGGATCACCCTCAAGAAGACGAGCATCAGCAGGGATGATGTCACCCAACTTGATGCTAATAATGTCTCCAGGGACCAGAATTGCAGCATCCTGCTCGCTCCATCGCCCATCCCTAAGCACCTATTATCCCAAAAAAAAAAAAACCATAAGAAACTGCAGCTCCCTAGTTTTAGCCTCTGTATGCATACAATCACATAGAATTTCTACCTTGGTTTTGGGAGCAAGACCAGCCATGAGGGCAGCAGCTGCATTGCCAGCATTGTTTTCTTCAATGAAACTGATAGTTGAGTTGATCACCAGCAGGCAGACGATACCAACAAAGTCCTGCCAATCCGGGGGCTGCCCATCTCCATTTGCGAGGACAATTGCCATTAGAGCTGCAGCTTCCATGACCCATGACAAGGGGTTCCACATAAACCCCAGAAACTTGAGAAATTTGCTTTCCTGTTCATTTCCCACCAAACACACAATCAGACAACTCTGGTTATATGGAATCAAATTCAATGAAATGCGCATTGATCACAAAGGAAAAAGCACCTTTTTCTCTTCTAGTTTGTTGGGTCCAAAGATCTGCAGCCTGGCCTCTCCCTCCTGGGAGGTTAACCCTTCTTTGGTGCATTTCAGTTGCTCAAACACTTCCTCAATGGGAATTTTCTCCTGAAAACAAAAATTAAATTTTAACATACAACATTTTTCCAATAAAAGTGATAGCAAAATGAACAATTTTAATGTTCTTTAAAACTAAACCAATTTGATTAACACTATATTCCCTTGAATCAACTTTAATTTCTATACATACAAAAAAAAAAATTGATAAGTAAGAGAAGTATTGTTATTATAAATAATAATTATATATTATTATTATTATTTTTTATTATTTTGTGTAAAATTAAAAATATTTTGTATGTAATAATATTAATAATAATAATAATAAATACTCATACAAATTACAACTTAATTGTTGTTTAAATTAGTGAATAAATCATTAAAAATAAAAATTATTAACAATTATTATAATATTTTTTGGGGATTGATGAATTAAAAAAAAAAAAGTTTTTATCATATCATATCAAACTTTCAATTTATAATGAAGTTTGAGCTCTTGAATAAAAATACAAATAAATAAGATCATCATAAGTATAAAATAATGAATGGGATTAAAATTAAATGAATGAATGCAGTGAAAGTTGGTTATTGTTAGTTAGTGAAGCGGCACAAGGTTTTAGGAAAGGGCGCAGACAAAGGCGAGAAAAAATAGGGTGAGTTAGGGGCAGCCCAACCATATGATAGCGTGACATCCATGTGCCACAATAAAGTCATGTTTGGCATACCACTTTCCTATTCCCTATAAGCTCTCAGCAATAAATGATTCAAATCATTTTTAAAAAATAAAATGAATTACAGGTTATATATGTGCCATTTGCTATGGCCCATGTGGCCAATTTTGTTCACGGGCATCCTGAAGAGGGGGGATTTTTAGAGATTTTGTTATTAGCTTTGGTCACCACCCTGCATACTAGATTCTAAAGGAAATGACAAAAACTACAGGTTAAAATTCGTCATCATAATTAACTCACCTTTTGGGTGAGGGGTAAGGCCGAAAAAAAAAAACACTAAAAAAAATATAATTTATATGATTCGAATCAAAAAGTATCATCAATCAAAATTTTTTTAACTTGTTTTATTTCTAATATCAATGATTTGAATTGAGAAAATATGATCAATCGCTATATCCTATAATATGATTCGAATCAAAGTTTTCAAATATCACCATATATTTAAACTAAACACTTAAATGCCCTAAATTAAATTTTTTGAGAGTTTGTTGTTTGGGTAATTGGAGGATGTGAAACCCATATTGTCAAAGCAATGAATTAAATGAAAGCACACAAAGAAAGAAACAAATATTCTCAAAGGCGACCAAAGACACACTGAATTTCATGGTACCACAAATTGAGAAAGTACGGAAAATTCCATTAAGGCAAAAATGAGAGACAAAAAGCTACCTTCCTAAAACACTCTCCTCTCCAAACAACACCTTCGCCTTTGGCTTTCCAAAGAAAATCTTTAGAAAGTTGAAATGATTTTCCAGTTTTCCATTAGAAACAAAATCAAAATCGGACAAAATGAGCAAGAAAAAATTGAAGTAACAGAAGCTAAACAGTCCACATGGAAGAAGAACACCAAAGCAGAGAAAACACTCTGTTCTTTTAAAACTGAAACAAATCAGATCCTTAGAAACATAATTTTCCAGAGAAAATATCAGCGAAAACGAAAGGGGAGTTACCAGATCAACAGTTTCATTCTTAATTTCTTCGAGACTGATGGATTTGTCGCCTCCCATATCTGGCAGCAGAGGGACGCAGTACAACAATGAAGGAGATGAAGAGATGAAAGAAGAACCAGAAAAGAATCAGAGAATAGTGGAGACACTCATTCAATGTATGAGTATTGAGTCTCCCAAGAAAATCAAGGTCGACAATGAGGAAGGCGTCTCTCCCTCTCCCTCAATGCCTTCATTTATACCGTTCCAATCCCGCCCTCCCCTGTGGGCTCCATATTCCGCCGGATGTTCTTCACTCCAGTTATAATCTCCACCCCTTCATCATTCATTTTAGGAAATCACTATTTCCACACCAACTTATCAATTTTTCTTTGAATACCATAAATTAATAACAAATTTTAAAAAAGTTAGTGTAGGTGTCATAATATTTATTAGACTGCGCCCATTAATGTTTTTAGTAAAAATGTTATTTTTTCTAGTATTTTTAGAAAAATTGTAAAATCATAAATATTTGTTTGAAAAGCGTTCCTAAAATTTATCAAACATTTGACTTTTTTCAAAAATAATTTTTTAGATTAAAAGTGTTTTGTAAAATTAATACCCACTTTTAATCATAAATTTAACAATTAATGAGCTTTTGAAAATTTTATAATTTAATATTATTATATACTAAACTTTAAATTCGAGTGAAGATAGCGGATTATTGCATAAAAGTTTTTATATATTAATGATTTTTTTTTTTAGAAAATGAAAAGAAAATAAAAAGGAAATTACTAAATTAGACGGTGAAAATTAATTATGTGAAAATTCAAGAAATAATGGGTACGGCACGTCAATGTGAAAGGAAATTTTAATTTGTGTGTGCTGTTACCTTCACGCCGTCCCAAACGTGTCGCGTCTTGGACCGTTGCAAAATATAACGGCTTGCCATGGACGTCAAGTTTAACGCCTGAAGATGAGGTTTTGTTTTACAATTATATGATAAATGATAATGTTTATGTCACGTGACAATGAACTTTCCACGTATACTTAAAAAGACGAAATAATCCTCGTAATTATGAATTTAAATTTTTTCATATTTTTCCTTGAAAAATAATTTATTTTTGACATAAATATCTTAATTATTTCAAATATTTATATTTATGATTTAAAAGAAATTATTAGTTTTATTGTAAAAAGAATAAAGATATTTTTATTAAAATATGATATAAAAAAATATATATATATATATATATATATAGAGGGTTTTTTAAAATTTTGTCATTTCTAATTTTTATTAAAAGAAAGTGTTTTTAAGTATTAAAAACTTACTTCAAAAAATCTTTTTTATAAAATTTGGGAACTTTTCTTTTTCTAAATAATTTTTTTAAAACAAAAAAATATGAAAACAAATTCGAAGAATAAAAATTATTTTAATAAATATTTAAAGACAAAAAAATATTTAAAAAAACATATTTTAGATTTTCAAACAAATTTTTGAAACTATTTTAAAAAATCTTTTTTCGAGAATAGTTTTTATAAATATTTTTTTTAAAATTTGAATATATAAAAAGATATTTTTCAAGAAAAGGAAAGTTTAAATAATAATAATAATAAGATAATAAACGAGACTAACGGCAATCAGGATATAATAATTTAATATTTTTGAAGAAAAAAAAAAGAAGGAAAGAATAGGATAAGAGACTACTGAGAGAAAGAAAGGGGCAGATGACCTGTGGAAGGGGTGGGGTACCTAAAATAGAACCAATACCACATGCCACTCTTTATAATTAATTAATAAAACATTTTTTATTAGAAAAAATGGATTGACTTTAAATTTTAGGTGGGACCCACCAATAATGAAAAATTAAATAAATAAATAAGTAAAGTCTTCTTACCTCGACAGCCTAAACAAGTGATTGTTTTTGTTCAATAATAGAGGCGTGGTCCTCCGCCCCAGAAACACTAATGCAATTGGCCATCTCTCTCTCTAACTATTATAAATAGAATAAATAATGAACATGTTGACCTTCTTTATTTATTTATTTATTTATTTTTATTTTTTTTTTGGATTAAAAAATTAGGTATGAATTAACGGTGGCGCCTTGTTTAAAGAGCGGTGCATGCACGAAAGCATGGATGGAACCAAGCTTGAACTTTTTATTCTTTACTTATTCCTTTTTTTTTTTTTTTTTTTTTTTTTGGAGTAGTTAGTTGTAATGCATCATTAATTTTTATTGTTTTTTTTTTTTGTTGACAAATGCATTTTTTTTATAAATAAAATATATTTTAAAAAATGTGATAAGTTATAATACATGAATGTAAAAATAAAATAAATTTATTTTAAGTAAAAATACTAAACACTTCTATTTTCTTTTTTATCATTTTTTAAATAAAAAAATTGTTCAAAATATGATTTTATATATATATATATATATATTTGGTTTATTATGAAAATATATATATATATATATATATATATATATATATATATATATATATATATATATATAAAAGTAAAATGAGTTTAAAATAAAAATAATTTTATTAATTTTAAATCTATTTTTATTTTTATTTTATAATTTCTTTCAAGTATTTTAAGAAACAAACATAGGCTAAGTTGTGGGCTAATCGTATAGCCAAACACCATAATTTTCTCATCTTCCATGAATTCTCCTTAATCTAGACAAATTTTCCTTGATTGGAGGGCCTATCACAAGGAAAACTAGAAAAATCCCCCTTGAGTTTTTTCCGAATCGAATTTCAATCCATTTTCTAACCTTTTGCCTTTTATATAGTTTGGTCTTCCTAGAGTTTCTCAACGTTTTGAACATGGAAAACCACCTCAAATTTTCCCATCCGCCAAGCATGCCTCGAAAATGTGTGAAGATAAAAAAGAAATGCTTTCCATTTAATGTCTTCTATGACGATGATATTCACTCAAAACAAATTATTTTCCGTTATGTTTCCCTATTATATTTATATATCTAATAAGACATTTTATGTGATGCTTACATTTAATTTGTAAAATAATATAAAAATGAAATATTATTTTTCAAATTTTTTATATTTATTTAAAATAAAAATTACTTTACATTCCATGTTATTAAAATATATATATATATGAAATCTCTTTTAAGTTTAATGATATTTAGAAATTGTTCAATGATTTAAAATTAAGTAAATAATTATTTATTTATTATTAATATTCATGATTAAAATATTTAAAATTTATAAATAAAAACATATTATTCAATATAGAAAAAATATTTCTACATTGAATAATACTATAAAAAGGTTTTATATATTTTACAATCTATTTCGTAACTATTTTTTTTACTTTTTATTTTTAACTACAAATTTAATTTTTTTAGTTAAAAACTTTTATTTTTCAAAATAAGTAATATAAAAAAAAAAAATTTGGTACATCAAATATGTGTATCCTATATCTCAACTTATATTAATATATCCTATTTAAAAAATATATTTATCATATCTCATATTATATCTTATCAATTAAACATGACCTAAATGATTAATAATAACTTGTCACCTTTTACTATATTAATCCAACATTTCTTTTTCTTATTGATTTTCATTAAAAATGAATAAAAAATTTATTAGTTTCTATCATAAAACTTAAAAGCTAAATATATAAAAATAAAATCTTAATTTCCATTTCTAATTAATCTCTTTCTGTTTTATTAATTTCATATTGTATATTTTTTTTCTATATCTAACTATCTAATTCTTTTTATATCTAATTTGTTTGGTGATGGGAATTAATATTTTATTTTTATATATATTTAGTTTTAATGATATTTTAATTTTTTTTATTTTAGATTTATCATCATTTTCACAACTACTAATTTTTTAAGATTGTTTATTTTTACAACTAGTTGGAGAAGTTAAAAAAAAAAAAAAAAAAAAAAAAAAAAACTTGCACCCTATAAAAATGTTTTATCTGCAAGTATTTTTTAAAAAATCATCTATTAAATGTGTTTTTAGAAAACAATATAAGTAATTAAATTTGCCCAAGATTTTTTTTTTTTTTTTTCAAAAACACGTTTTAAGTTAAAAACGTTTTCTAAAATCACTATCAAACATGCTTTAAACGTCCCTTTTTCACTTTTGGAACTCAATTTTTCAAAAACAAAATTATATTTAATGCATTTAAACATGTCATTAAACTTCATTTTGGCATTTTCAACTCTAATTCAAATCAATACTCACTATTCACCCACTCCTCGAGGTTATAATTTGGGCTTCTCTCCTTCCAATGAAATTCTAATTATTAATTTGGAAAGTAGCTTCCAATCCCTATCATGGAAAACCCAACAAGCTTTGATTAATTCCCATTACAATTTTTTTTCTTTTATTTATTTATTTATTTTTTAATCCTTCAATGTCTAGAGTCATGGTGTATAGTTTGGAGTTAAAATTGTACAATTTCTATTGCATGTCATCAACCAAGGCTTATTATATATACCACAAGATGAAGTCATGGAACAATAATTCAACCAAATGTATAATTTTTTAGAGTAAGCATGATAGATATGGTATATTTTGCTTAGTAATTGACTTTATAATATTATTTATTTTTTATTTGTATAAAAATGTTTGGTTGTAGGATCATGCCCCATGACCAAGTCCAACTTGTTGTGACTAGATTTTTTTTTTTTTTTGGGTGTGGGGTAAGACAAAATAAAATGTTCTTGATGTGAGTCTTTTGTAAGATTTGTGCATGTCTTTTTAGTTAAATATGGCTTGAATTGACTAAATAATTTTATTTTCCAAGATTATTTTTTATTGTTTTTAAACATATAAAAGTAAAGCTGAAACAAGTTGTATATTTCTAATTTTGTTTCTTATTTTAAAAATGAAAGGAAAAAAAATATTTGAGAATCATATTATAGGAAATTAAAAAAGGAAAAAAAAAATTATTTTCCGATATTTGATAAAACAAAATAAAAGTCTTTTTAGGAACTTATAAAGTTCAAAATATTTTTAACTTGTTTTATATATATTCAAATATATTTTAAAAGTAACAGTTATATGTCATACTTTATTCTTAATTATTATCCATATTTATATAATTATTTTTTAAAAATAACTCTAGAAAAAGATGTTATATGAACACCATAATTTTTGTTTTTTAAGAATAAAAACTTGTTTTTTATTTTTTGGTTGACAAACATATTTTTATCTTTTCGAAAAAAAAAATTATGTTAAAAAATAATTACCTAACATAACCTTAAGTTCTTATTCAAAACTATTTTAAAATTTTGGAAATAAATCTTTTTATATTTTTATTTTTATTTTTTAATTTGTGCTACAAATTTTAACAACAAAAAGTGAAAATATGTTACCAAAATTTCTATTCTTTTTTTTTTTTACCAAAATTACTAACTTCAAAAAATTTATAAAAAAAAATGCAATTAAGCATACCCTAATATCTTTTATTTCATTTATATATATATATATATATACTTTTCCTTTTCAAGTTTTTTAAAATTTCTAGTTTCTAATTTTAAATTTTGTTTTAAATTATGTTATATGCATTGTGTAAATTGTATAAAAATAACATGAAATATTCAATCAATTCCCTTTTAGTTTCACTCATGACCCTGAGAAATTGTCACTGCTTGTCATATGTCCTTTTCAACTCCAGTGGTACCAAAAATAGATGAATAAATAAATACTAATAATAAAAAAATGTGGATTTGATTGAAATCAAAATTTACACAAATGTCAAATGGATTAGAAATGTTGAATTTTTTTTTTTTTTTTGCCTTCTACTAACTACTATTGAAATTTTCTTCTACCAATAAAATTCAATAAAGAAAGTGGACTAATGTCCAAAAAATTCAATGAAATTTGACTAGTAACCAATTTTAAATATTTTAACATGATATTTGATGTTATGCTTTTAGGTTATGTTTGATTACCATAAAATTTGATCGAGGAGGAAAAGAAAATGAAGAGGAAAAGTAGAATGAAAATAAAAAATAGATTCAAAATCAATAAATTATTTTTAAATACTTTTTCAAACTCGTTTCACTTATTTTCTTATATTATATAAAGATTAAATAATTTTAAAATACATAAATTTTTAATTATATTTGATTTTATTTCATATTTTCCATAATGAAACCAAATATGAGAAAACTTGGACCCATTTGGCCTTGTCTTTTTAAACTTATTTTTAAAAAATATTTTTATTCATTAACTTAAAAACAGTTTTAAAAAACATAGTCAAACGGGTTCATGTTTTTCTTTTGTTTTTAAAAATCGATGAAAACAACTTCTACTTATTCTCTAAAAATTATTTTCTATTTCATTTTAATTTTAAAAA
This sequence comes from Vitis vinifera, assembly GCF_030704535.1. Lineage (NCBI taxonomy): Eukaryota > Viridiplantae > Streptophyta > Magnoliopsida > Vitales > Vitaceae > Vitis > Vitis vinifera. The sequence continues at coordinate 18,328,771 of NC_081815.1, read as the reverse complement.
TTATTTTTAGACAACAATCTATTTTTAAAAATAGATAAATATGCTTAAATCACAATGCCAAACAAACTCTATTTTTCTTAACAATTTTTTTTTCTTCATACCTTCTAGGAATCAAACATAGCGATAATTAATTTTTTGAAAGAGAAAAAGAAAATTAAAAATTGAAAAAAGTATTATTTTGACGATTTCTTGCTATACTTTGTATTGTTAAGTATTGTTTAAGTGTTCATATATCACCAACCATTTTCTAAATATTCAACATAAAATAATTTCAATTTCAATTTATAAACCAACTATATGAATTTTCCATTTTTTAAATTTATTTTATTTGACTTCATTTACAATAATAGTATTTGTTAAATCATTAGTACTCCCCATCATTTTTGCTGATTTTCTTGCAACAATTTCTGGTGAAAAATTAGAGAAAAATGAAAAGAAAAGATATAAATTTAATGTGGTTCGATAGATTGTATACGTCCACGAACAAGGAAGAAAACTTTCACTATATCTCTAATTAGGGTTACATAAAAGAGTATTTCCAAAAATACTCCTTAACCATACCAGGGGTAACCAACCTATTGTTCGCCCTTAACAATAAAAATATAAGCTTGAATGACAAATGTCGTCACTCCCCTCGTTCCACTCCGCTCTACTCCAACATTTGCCCGTTTTTTCCATATGATTTTCACTCAATATGAGCCACATATTACAACAATTTTCCATTGGAAATATTAGTTAATTTTTTTGTTACATTTTTTATATTCAAAAATAATAAATGTTTCTAGATCTTTTTATCTATACATCGTGTGGCTAAAGTTGTCATATCTAATGAAAGAATTGAAAGAAATTTTTTTTAAGTGCCTCATGTTTGAAAGAGAAAAGTGGTATGAAATATATGGAAAATGATGATTGTAAAAGTATTATATTTTAAAAAATTTCAACATTTCAACAAATAAAAAATAAAATAAGAGTTTTGAATCTGTTTGATAATTGTTTTTTAAAACAGTTTTATATTCTTAAAAAAAAAAATGTGTTTAACAATTATAAAATTGTTTTCACATTTCTGTTCTTAAGAACACAAAATATGATATTTTTATAAAATAAAACATCGTTTACTTCCTTTCTAAAGGTTGTTTTAAAAAATAATTATATAAACATGTAGAATAATTAAAAATAAAGCATTAAACATAAAAATTAATGTTAAAATATATTTTAAAATATTAAAAATATTTAAAATTTTTGTTATACAAAACATCATAGAAGAGTTGTCAAAAACTGTTTCCAAAAATCACTACCAATTTGGTAGTTATTTTCAAAGATAATTATGAAAAATAATTTTTAAGTACAGTTTTTGAAAATTGTTCTCTCATTTTGTAGAACAAAAGTCTGTTTGGAAATTTAAAATATTTTTAACTCATTTTTAATATTTTTAAATATGTTTTAAAAATAATTTTTATATTTAGTATTTTATTTTTAATCATTCTACATATTGATATAATTATTTCTTAAAACTGTCCTCAAAAAACAGTTAAAAGATGTTTTCTGAAATCTCCATATTTTCTATTTTTAAGAATAAAAAATAAAAAATAATTTTCGATTCTCAAATATGTTTTCTATATTTTTTGTTTTAAAAAATAAAAAAAACTGTTCTAAAAAATAGTTTTCAAACATACCCTTAATTTGTTATAACATCAAAGTTATAAAAACTTAATTAACTTATTTATAAATTATATTTATTTGTTATATTTGAAAATTTTAAAGTCAAGAAAAGGTTGGTGAGCATGAGAATATGATTCCATGCATTCAATCCCGCTTCAACTTTCAAATAGAAATCAAACATTTCTATCATGGACGTGGGGTTGAGATGGAAGTAACTCGTCTGAAACTTCTTCAGATGACATCTAATTAATGTAAGGTTGAGGGACCGACCCATATGATCAAAAGAGGTTTGCTTGACCGTCAATTAAGAAGAACGACCTAGTTCGGCGCATGAATTAATTATACTTCAAAAAGTTACCTAACACGCTCCTATAAATAATGGAGAAAATAATGTGGAGACAGGAGAGAATTAATAAAATGGTCGAGACATTGAAAGGCAGTAGTTTCCATGTTATTGGGGCATGTGCCAAGGAAGAAGACGAAGCCTAGTCCAAAGTAGAGAGACTCGGAGAGAGAGAGCTCTGAACTTGCTGCTTTTATCAGAATATCTTAAGGATGGTCCCATGCACGCATGTGGCCCCCCAACTCCTGCATTTTCCATGGCTTCTTCCTCAAGGTTTCCCAAGATTTTCAGGATCCTTCCTAGTTTTAAACAATCATTTTTTTTTTATCTAAATACATTCTTCCGGATTTCTTTCACGGAAACTTAATGTATGATTTTTTTTTTTCCATAAAATTAAGAATATTTATATTTTTATTTATTAAAAAAATATATTTGCGTGCCGTTTATATGATCCAATTGTTTAAAAGAAATATATTAGAGTATCGAAATACTAAGGTGTTGAATACATTCTATAAAAACTTTCAAATCCAATCCAATCCATTGATATATGTAGTTTAATTTAAATTGTTAAATAAATATATAAAGAAAATAACACCAAAATATAAAAAAATTTGACTCGAGTAAATGGGTTTGGTTACAAATAAATAGAATCTAAGAGATACAAGTAAATGAGGTTATTTTTACCATATGATTTTTTTTTTTGAATGGTTATTACTTTTCTTCTTGTATCGAATAAAAAGTTGTTAATCATATTTTTTTTTTTTTTTAAATTGAAAGCATTTATAATTTCGATTTTTTTGGATCACTTTTCTCAATAAAGATATAAAATAAATATTTTTTTTTTATTTTGATAAGAAAAAATTGAGTGAATCACCACTACACACTTTATGCATTCATCTATGATTTTTCAGCTTTTTTTGGTTCATGCAGGTTGCTTTTGTTGATTCATAAATTTCATATTTCACTTTATTGATGAGTTAAGGTGATCTCTATTGAAATGAGCAATTTTTATAGTAAGGTGGAATGGTCCATGTCCCCTTTAATATTAATGCTTGGGATTAAATGTATTGGAAGGCTTTTTCTACTTTCTCCTTAGAGACTTTCTATGTATACGTAAGAGTACAAGGGCCTGTTTGGGTGTTGTAATAAAAAACAATTCTTTTTTTCTTTTTGGCATGAAAAATAGTTGTCGGACTTAAACAATATGTCTTACAAATTCATTAAGATATTTAGGTATGGAGGGGACCATGTTGGGAGGAAGAGAAAAAAAACTAGGAAAAGAAAGAATAAATAGGCAAAGACTTTAGAAGAGAAAATAGGATGAAAAACGGACGATAGAGGACTAAGTGAGAGAAAACAAAAAGTGACAAAAGATATATAGATTCTTACGTTTTAAATTAATGATATTAAGAAAAGAATGAAGGAGAATAAATATGAAAAAGAGTGTGACAAGGAAGCATCATAGACGTAGAGAGACAAATAATGATGATGTGACAATACAATATAATAAGAAAGAAAGTAAAATATTATTGCTAAGAGACAATGTGAGGAAGATGATTTTGTTTTGTTTTTAGTGTTCAAGTTGAAAAACTTGGCCGGCGTTATTTGAAGTACACGTTTAACCAACGAAAAAAGCATACGAAAAACTTATTTCTTCGAAAATCATTGATTTTATTATAATCCTTCACCTATGGTTTTTTTAAAGAAAGGAGAAAGCAAGGAATCAACATCAAAAGAAGAAAGGGCTGTCCACATGATGTTAGTGTTGCTAGGTATCATCCTTGCATTGCATGAATTTAGTTTCCACATTGGGTATGAATTGAAGTCTTTGAGCAGGTATGTTCTGTTCCTTTGTTGACTTTTTTTGGTCTTGAATAGAAAAATGGAGGGCTCTAGCCAAGGCTGTTCCAAATCAAGCATATAGCTATGAAACTTTAGCAAAAGAAAGTGGAAATAACCAAAAGGTTTTTGATAACTGATTTTGATATATAAAAAATTGAATGTGCAATAGATATAATTCTTGAAATAAAAATTACTAGAATATTTTGGTGTCTGGTTATTATCATAAGAACATTTTTTAGATAATATTGATAAAATTTGGACACTCAGACAACAAATGATATTTATATAGGATTTCTCAAACAAATTATGCTTAAATGATTGATAACCTAATGTACTTAATGAATTGCATGTGATCGAACAATGTTTATCCTATTAAAAGGCTAATCAAATATTGTATTTCAATATGGACAATTGAATTTTTATTTACAAAATTCTTATGCATCTAGGATATATTATTAATTATGGGCAAGAGAAAACCGATATTAAGGTAATGTGTTTTAAAAAGACTATTATTTATTGAGTACTAAAGTATCTAGGAGACACCATTTATTATGGATGAGTGGGAAAATGTAGACACTGAGATTGAATGTCTTTAAAATCTTTTAGTAAACATTTTTCTTTTTAGAAGAGATTAGTTATGTCTATGCTCATGTAATATGATAATGAAACAATCAAAACTTGATATAGAAGTCCAACATATAAGGTGTAAAACAAGCATATACGTATTAAATCTAAGATAATAATGTAACTATATCATACTCGAATTACATCCCTTGGTCTACAAGGCTTGAGTTGAATTTAGTTGATTATTTGACCAAACAACTAAATGAGAGCTAGATGATGGATACATCCAAAAGGATGAGATCATACATATTACAGAATTCCACGATTCTACTAACCTAACATATGTGCATTTATATACCAAAAAGTAGGTTTATATGGATGATAACATGCTATGTATGAATTGAGAGAAACTCTTATCAGACATAGTTAATAAGAGTCTATCCTGATGATGTAGATGGTTGTGGACTAGAAATGAGGTATGACTTCTATTGCATTTCCCTTACAAGTGATGTGTTTAATTGTAGTATAAATTTGACTATTTTAGTTCACTTCAAAAAATCTAGGCAAGGCATGTGGAATTTAGGCAAAATAGATATAGATTGAAAAACTAGTGTCTAATCTCATATACCTAACTAGGACTTGATGTTCACCAATTCTCCAAACATTTTATCAACTTTGTGTATTCCACAAGTCAAAAAAAGATCAAATAATGAAGCAACCAAAACTATAGAAAGTAGAATGTGGTGTTTAAAAGAGGTGGAGGAAACATAGCATATTCATTGAAGGATGCATCAGTTTGAATTTACACAACTTGTTAAGGTGTGTTTGATTTATTGATATTTAAACTCAAGAATTTTTTTGAGAAATTGGAATGTTTTTAATCTGATTTTTATGTTTTAAAATAATTTTTATTGCTTTATTTTTAATGATTTTTTTTATTTGTATAATTATTTTTTAAAATAATCCTAAAAAATTAAGAGAAAATAACTGAAAATAATTCAAATACATTTTCATAAAATATTTTATTCTTAAAATAAGCTTTTTAAAAAATATTTTTTTATCAAACTTATTTTCTAATATGGAAAATGGTTTAAACATAAAAATGTTTTGAGAAAAAAACTTCTAAAGCGAACTCCATGTTTTCAAAAATAAAATCCTAAAATGTAATTGATGTGAGATTTTTATTCTACTATTTAGTTAAATTTAGGAATTTGAAATTTCTAACAAGCTTCATTCTCATTCAAATATTTAGTTATCCATATAAATTACTTGGAACTGATGTCAATTTTCATAACAACCCTTCAAATAACATTTATAAAAGTTAGACTAACTTAGAAAGATGAAATAAAAATGGGATGTCAACCTTTCTTTTACCTTTATTTCCCAAGAATGATAATAAAAAATCTTTCCAATTTTGAGTGACTTAATATTCAAAATAAAAAAACAAACAAAAAAACAAAAAAAACTTATGTGGTTTGGTAGTGAAATTGTCAAAAATAAGAATTTTTTTTTTAATTTAATAACCCTTTTAGATAATAAAATTATTTTAATTAAATTTCTTATTGATTTTTTTTAAAAAAAATTCTAGTTGTATTTTCTCAATTACTTTAATTTTATAGTGGTTCTTGCTTAAATGATTTTTAAATTTCATTAAAAGTAATATTTTAATGGAATTAAATGAAAGGATTTCTTGAAAGCTTCACGAGGACTACTTTACTACCCGTAGGCTTTGATCCTTATTTTTCCATGTAAAACAAAACCTAGCAATTTGCCTTCAAACAAATCTTCTTAAGTATTCATTCAACACATTCCCATGAGAAACTCCAAGATTGCATTTATAAAAAAATGCTTAACCCATCATAAAGTGAAATAGTATCTCTTCAAATGCTCCTTAATGCAAACATCAAGAATCATCTTGCCTTTTTAATATTAAACATAGGGCAAAGTGTAATACTTTTATAAAAAGAAAGAAGATTTTGAGATAAATTCAGTCAAATTCCTTGTGGAATGGACAATTTTGAATGCCAGAATTCTCTCCTTGAATCAAGGTAAAGTTACAATAATGTTATATTATATTTGAAAAAGAATCCATGACACTGCTAGTATTTCATCTTATATTTAAAAAAAAAAATTGATAACTATGTTTTTAAATAGTTATTTTTTCAATGAAAACCTTTTAAAAAATTTATATTTTATATAAGAGTGATTAAATATTTCTAATTTTAAAAATATTTATTATTTATTTATTCTTACTATTAATTCATTTCGACAACAAACAAAATAGAAAAAAAATATTATTCCATACTTTCTTTAGTGTTTTGACACTATAGACTCAAAATGTTAATGGTACTGCATTTTTAATATAAGGCCTAGTTGATAGATGATGATTGTATTTTAATCATTATTTTTACCATAAATCACGACATGTCACTTCAGTCAGTGATAAAAATAATATAACAATGAGCGATTTTCATTCAAAATAATTTAAATTCAAGCTAGTGTTCATATGACTATCTTGAGAAAAATGAATTCAAATTCACAGGTTTCATCTTTTAAATTTTTCTTACAATTTTGGAGAGATTAACCAAACTTTTCTATAATATCTTGTTGGAAAGTATTCCAAATTTGTAATTAATAAAAATTCCTTTTTGTATAGAATATTTTCTAAATTGATATATTTTTGTAATTTTAGATTTCTTTATAAAATAAGAAAATTAAATTATTAAAAATATCTCTATTTCTAGGTGATGGGAGGAAAATGTTATGAAATGAAGATGAGTTTGTAAAGATTATATAAGTTAGATAGAGATATAAGAAAGAATGAGAGACGTCGAATAAAATGAGAGGCTCGTGATTCAAGGTATGGATAAAAGTAAGGAATCATAAAATGTTTCGAGAACCCAATAATTATATCTAATTCTATTCTTTATAATATTTTTTATGATATAATAAAAAGATTCTCTTTTATCCATAGATATAAGCATGACTGACCACACTACGTTAAAACCTTATACACTTTTGTATCGATTGTTTTATCTTTATACTATTGAATTAATATTTGTTTATAATGCAACATATATCATCAATCAATGTACCATTGATTACTTAATTTGCAAAGGTAAAAAGAACAACAAATGATCCACTATATATGTTCATTATATGTACATGGCTACTTGTACTAATTGCTTGTACTGTCACAGGATGGAATGTGAACACCATGAAGAAAAAAACAATCACAGAAGACACTCAAAAAGACAACACTCCCTATATATATACTTGCACTAGGTAGACCTTATTCTATTGACAGCTCAAGACAATATCTTATCTTGTGGCCTTTTGAAAAGCCACCAACCTCATGAAAGTAATCCGTCATTAATCAATTTACTAATTTTTCGAGTTATTTAATAATACGGTGCGTTTCGTTGCTTAACCGCGTTTAGCGCAGTCCACCCGAAAACCCACATTAAAAAAAAATTATTTTTGTTAGTATATTTTAAAAATTGATAAACTACTTCAAAGATTTTGAGATGAAAATCACTTTGATATACCTAAAAGCACATCATATAGACACCTAGCTTCCTTCTATCATATACCACAATACAATATATGTTTCACAGGTTGGATTGAGTGAAGTTTGTTTTCTAGTGAAGGGTGCAGGCTCATCCATCACATGAACAAATTTCTTAGAATCACCCCTCACATGGAAGATGTTTATCATGTAGGGCCAAGAACTTGTATAAGGTCAACTATGGTGAGTATGTACAAGAAATATTTGAATAATAAACTAGCCAACGTATTATTAAAAAGAAATGACGATATCAAAAGTATGACAATAAGAATACATGGCACTGGTATGACATTAACAATAGATGGCACCACGGCACGTCTCCTTTTTATTCTCTGTCTTATAATATATTTTTAAATGTTTTTAGCAAGATGACATCAAAGGCAAGTCCATTAATTCTTTATATTAATAGTAATTATCATGCATTAATATTATGTACATACGACTTTCTATTATTAATCTATTAATTGAGTTCATACTACTATGTCATTTCCTGATCATTGGAAGCACGCTTTTCTTAGTAGTAATTTTCATCAATTTTGTAACGTTGTTGTCATTTTTAGAGCTATGTCACATTTTCTTTATTGTGAATTTCTTATTTAGAGTGACATAGAGTTAATATATGAATCATACTATAGGTTAATTAAGTAGTCAAATTTTTTTGCAGCTTTTTTATTTTGATGATTTTTTTAGGCAATTCAAGATATTTTAATCCTACTTAACAATTATGAGTAAATTAATTATTTTCATCTACATTATAGCTAGTGTAGACCATGTGTAACATCCTCCTTCCAAATGATTAAATATATCAAATTTAAAAAAAAAACACTAATTAATTACCAATACTATTATTAAAATTCTAATAATTTAACCAATCTAAGTCAAATCACAATAAACTCAATAATGCAAAGATCAATTATTGGCATATACAATGAATTAATGAAAATCCATGCATGATTAGAAGATTTTTTTTCCCTGAAAATCGAAAAAACCAAAGTTAAAAAATCAAACCCATGTGTAAACACTATGGCTATATTTGGTTTTAGGAAAATTTTGAAGAAAAATATGAGAAAAAGAAAATAAAAAAATAAAAAATCAATTCACAGCCAATAAATTATTTTTTATATATTTTTTCAAATTCATTTCACGAAAACCATTTTTCTTAAATTTTTTTTTCTTCTTCTTTCTTAGCACTTTCCAAGTCAATAGTTCACACTTATTGAATCCATGTGCCCACATTTTTTTTTTAATATGATAATCAATTAGGGTATATAATTTTTCAACTTTTTGATGACAATGTATTAAAAATGAGAAAGCCAGGATGGCATATTCTTTTGGAAGGTTACTGTCCATTCTTTTTTAAACATGGGTTATCTTTGTTTTCTTCCACACTATTTGGACCTTACTATAGGGGCTTGAATTAATTTAAGTCATACTGTTATTTTATTAATACAGTCACATAACTTGTTTAACATTATAAAATTGACTTATCGAAAACCAATTCAAGGTTGATTTTTTAAACAAATTAAAACTCAAAATATACTATATTTTAAAATAAATCTAAAACATTTTTAGGTTTTTTTATTAGGGTATTTTAAGAAATAATTGAAAATATGGGTAGTAGTTGGATAACTTTTGTATTAAATATAAATTAGTCATTTTTTCATTGAGAATAAATTGAGAAAACTGTTTTTCATATTTGAGTTCTCAAATAAAATTTTATTCTTAAAACCTGTTTTTAAAAATGATTTTTAACAAATCTTAAAGACCCTCTTTGACAAATGTTTGGCAACTGTTTTTAAAACAGTTTTAAAAGTTATTCTTTAATATTTTTTAGAATAAATGTCTGATTAAGAATATGAAATGTTTTTAACTTGTTTTTTATATCTTCTAAATATGTTTTAAAAATAATTTTTATATATAATGCTTGAGTTTTAATCATTTTTCATATTTATATAATTATTTTTTTAAATAGCTCTCAAACAATAAGTGAAAATAATTAAAAACAATTAAATGATGTTCTCTAAAAACATCATATTTTCCGTTTTTAAGAATAAAAAATCATTTTTTTATTTTTTAATAGTCAAATGCATTTTTTTGTTTAGAGAATAAAAAATTATTTTCAAAACCAATTATCAAATCGGTCCTAAATTACCTACTACTTTTCTTTTTTTTTTTTTTTTTTCTTCGTACTTTTTTTATGATCAAAGGTAGCCCAATAATAAAAAATGGTCCTATAACAACCTCTACTGCTGCAAGGCTCATGCATGCAGGCATGCACAATTAGTATGGGAACAATTTATAGTGGGAACATGTGGTATGATCCATGCTTCAATAACCCACCTAAACCCATTAACTTTGTATATGTGATGATACCACTATTTGTAGGGCACCATCCCTAGAATTCAAAGAAGCACCATGAACTTCCCTTCAATTATCTATGGGCCCTCCCACCACCCACAAACATCCCCTCATCCCCATGTTTTTGAATACCAAATCTATACATATATATAATTTATACACATCACATCTTATGTGACTTCTCACTTTTCAATGTCCCATTTGCAAAATGATGATTATGCCTCTCAGTGCTTTCTCATGGATCTCTTTTTGGGTTTTCTTTTCTTTTTCCTTTTGTTTTTTATGTTACTTAGAGATGTTTTCCAATTTGGTTTTTTACATTACTGAATTGCAGCCATTGTTGGGCCCCACTGCCCAATATTTCCCACCAAAACCACAAACCTTAAGCAAATTCAAACTTTAAGTCTTGATGATAGGCTTAATGAAAAAAGGTATGTGATTTGTTGGGATTTATGGGAAAAGTCATGCATCCACTAATGGTGGAGCTATGAATTTGATCTAGAAGCCTACCATGTCCTTAGTCTTCACTTCTGATATTCATCCAATAAATTTATTAGATATCTTAACTAATGTTTTTATAATCAAATTGATCATTAAATTCAAAAAATTATCATATCACGATTTAATGATCGAACCAATAATTGAATTACGGTCAAACCAACAACGTAATAAATATATAATTTATATTATATATATATATATATATATATATATATATATATATATATATATAAAATTAAATTTTTTAATAATATTTTAATTAAATTATAAAAGATAAATGTAAATATATTCATATTTTAAATTTTATTAAATAGAAGATGTATAATATTTAAGTTTTAATATATATATTTAAGATAAAATTTATAGTATTTAATTTTATCTCTATGTCTACTTATTTTATTATTTTAAAATTTTAAAAATGATTATATTAATTAATTTATATTATTTTCATAATTATCATTATATAATTATAATAAAGATAAACGTGAATATAAATATTTATATCTTTTTAATGATTTATATAATAAAATTTGAAGAAAAAAAACCATCAATATTATTATTATTATTATTATTATTATTATTATTGTTTTATATATATTATTGTACAAAAATAATATAGAAATTGATACATATCATCTTGGTTGAATAAATTTCAAACCCACATCGAAAGTCACATAGACAAGCTTATTAATGGGCTTGACGTCCAATTGTGGTGGCCCAAGTTGGAAAGAGGTCTGGAGCCCTTAGCCTTTTACCTTGACCTGTTCCTTAAAAATCGGACGGTTCGTCCAAGTTGACAGTCCAACCATCCATTCAAACGGTTTATGACCGGTCCAACCCATTAGCGGTCCAACTCAATGAACCGGACCAGAAAGACGGCCGGTCAATGATCCCCTTTCTCAAAGGCAGGAGTTAAGAAGAAAAATAAAAGAGAGAATAAAAAATAGAGGAAAGAAGTGAATATTAGAAGGAAAAAAAAATAGATGGAGGGTATTTTGGTCAAATGGAATGCGTTTAAAATTTACATTTAGGATATGTTTCAACAAGTATTAAGGAAAGACAAAAATATATTATGAAAAATTATATTTTCATGTTTGGTTTTTTGTGAAAAATATAAAAATAAATAAATAAAATTATAATTAATAAAAAAATTATCCTTTTGGCCCAAATATGTATGAGATTCATAGGAAGGGGGTCTTTTATGTTGGGCTAGGCCCATATCACGTATAGCAGTATAGCCCCATGACGACTAGACAGTCTCATTTATCCCTCAGTTTTGGGCCCATTTGGTGGGAAGCAGTGGGCCCTCTTCTTTGGCTCATTTTATTAGCTAATTTTATCCTTAAAAAAATATATATTTAGATATGAAACAAGAAATAAATCAACCATGTTATAGCGTATTTATATTCCATAAATCATTGAGTAGAATGTTTAAGCTTTGTGTTTTTTTCGTTAACAAAAAATACTAAGAAAAAATGAGAAAAAATTAAAAAGAAATCTAAGGGCTTGTTTGGTAGTTATTTTCGAGAAAAAATTTCTCTTCTTTAAAATAAAAAAATATGTTTGACAACCAAAAATTATTTTTTGTTTTATATATATTAGGTTTGTTGTGGCAGTTGAATTTATTTATTTATTTAAAAATAAAAATGGAAAGAACACTTTATTTTTTAAATTAGTGATGCTATCTAGGACCCATCTTTTGAATTTTTAAATGTTTATTGAACAACCTTAAAATTCAAATATCAAATCATATTACATAGTCTAAAAAATTGTTCAAAATAATATATATATATATATATATATATATATATATATATAATATTTAATTATATTTATAGTATGTTTGACAATTTTTTTACTTAAAGTGTTTTTTAATAAAAGTGTTTTCTCTAAAAATATTTTTAGAATAATTACATGTTTCTTTATAAAACACTACAAGTGATTTTTTAACTCTACAAGTGATTTTTTATTTTTAAAAGTGTTTTCTAAATTTTATAAAACACTTAATTTTTTTTAAAAATATTTTTTAAACTAAAAACGTTTCTTAAAATCACTATTAAACGAACTCTTACTCTAAAGTAAATAATATTCCTAGTGTACATAGAATAATTATAATTCCTTTATAATATCAATTTTTTTTTCTACACATTAGAATTGAAATAATTTTGTGTTTTTATCAAGAAACTTTTATTTTATACACCAAATAATTTTAAAAATAAATAAATAACACAATGGGATTGGGCAAGGCATTGGGTTAAAATTGAATTGGGTTTGGTGAAGGGCTTAAATAATTCAATTATTATAGCTATTTATAGAAAAGATAGTTACTTTATTAACCCATTTTCTAAAAATAATATAAATATTATGGCTAATAAAAATACAACTTCCTATGTAAAGTATATATATTTTAAGATATTATTTTAAATGGGATATGGTATCTTAAAATGATGTATTTAACATTTTGGATTTTATAAGGCATCTTAATGAAATAGAAAATATTTTTGTGGACCCCGTATTTCGGCTCATGCGTTTTCCACTCGATGGTGAACTCGATTTTTATTTTGAAAATGGTTTTATTTATTAGAAAAGGACTTGAAATTGCCACTTATTTTTGTTTTATTTTTAAAGGGTAAACAAAATAAGAAAGAAAACCCTAAGTGTGACTCCTTATTTGGAAAAGGTGGTCTGTAAAAAACCGGATTGGGTTCGGGGGTCAGGTTACTTATCAGGAAGGTGCGGTAAATACCGTAGCACCCCTCTAAGTCCCTAGAAACGGGTCTCTACTAATGAGATGAAGTAATCATGACAATGGATGAGTGAATCAATGAATACCTAGAATAAATCATGCACACGTGAGAATCAAAAAATGCATAGACACTTATTAGAGTGAAAGTGGGTACGTACTTGGGCAAGGAGCCACCATGCGCTATCAAGAGAGAGGGTTAATACACAATTAAGGAATAATCTCATGCATGTCATAAAGCAGAATAAATCAATCACGTATGATAATCAAATCAATCAATCAATCATCAAAATCATGTATGTGAGGCCCCCACCAAAGCCCGTTTTACTTTTACATGAATCAATTCCGTAAATTCCATTATTCAGAATTATAAAATTTGATTCTTGCTTATTTTTAAAACATTTAAAAAATAAGGAAGATGTGGAAAAGAATTGCCGAAGAGAAAATGGCAATTTGTTTCACGGAGAATGGGATTTTGGAACCTAGAAACTCTAAGAATGAAGTTAAAAAAAATTCTGATAGCTTTGAGGGAAAACAGATTTTAGGAAACCAATTTAGAACGGAAAATCACAAAGAAATGGGAAATGTGCCATAATGAGGGGAAGTGACCATGTAGGAGTGGGGCTTGTAGGTATGATAGAGACTGCATTACTGGTGTGTGGGTGCTGTCACTAGATCTTCACTTGCAGAGCCTTGGGTTTCGGGCCATTTCAAGGAGTTTCATTTGTCTCTGAGACGACATATTCCTTCCAGCTTCAATTTTATGACTCAACCGATCCATGAAAGACCTGACAATATTTCGTTCTGATTTTCAACATTTCCATCAAGGCCAACAGATTTATTGATTGATTGTGCACTGCCTTCTTTTAACCAGAAGCCCTAGAAGCAGAATTTGTTCTGATGTCTGGCAACCACTGTACTGATGTCAACTGGTGTCATTCCTCTTTATCGCTTCCATCATTATGTCTTTTCACATTTTCATCGATCCCCTCTAGCTTCCTGCCAAGACGGAGTAAACTGTGCTTCCTTCCTGTTCTAAGCTCATATGACTGCGAGGATTTCTCTGAAAGGCCACTCCCTTCGCTGCCTAGAACCAAACACAATGGTACATCTACTAAAGAAACTACCAGCCCTTGAGAAAGAGGAGACATTGGCTTCCTTTTCTAGTTACTGTCAGGATGGCCAACTATCATCTTCATTTGGAATTCATTTTTGAGGGTTTCTAGATGAATCCAACTACCAGAAACTATAGGGAGCTGAAAAGAGGCTCTCCAGCTAGCTCGAAGGGACTTCTCATTGAATGGATCACAACCTCCACTTAGCAGAAAAGCACCACCCCATCTAAAGGCCATAGCTGATCAAAGCAATGCACCCAGGCTATCTGGGTCCTGGATCCTATCAATTACAAGAATTAGATGAGGAGATTGGAACCACCTCCAATAGTTTGTTTCATTTGTATCATCATTCTCACTGAAGAAACTGGTAGGAATTCTCATCAGCAACCTTACGGGTCATATCAAGGACCTTGTGGATAAGCTTCCTCATACAACTTCGAGGGCATTTCAGGTCAAGAACAGTCAAAGCTGTTAAACATTTAACTGCTGCTCTTCGAACTTTCCAACTGACATCCTCATCATCTATATATTCAATTGCATTCTCATTATCCTCCTCCGCCTGAGGAGCATCACCAAGGGAACGTGCTTCACGGTCACTTCCAAATTGGTCAGTAGGGTCAACACCACTATCCTCTATGAAGTTAAATCATCCACAGTCCTTGGACCCTCGTGATCATCCTCAGAATCTCCTCCTGCAATCATATCCCAAAGCTTCTTCACCTCCAGTGACTCAAACAGATGCGAAACCTCAGTCTGGTCTGTAGGGACTTCTCCCCCTAGTGACACGTGGCACACATTTCTATCAGGATTAGCTCCATCCGGATTTCCCCCAAGAGGACACGTGGCGCGCTTCCCCTATCCGGACTTCCTCAGGGAGAGGCACACGACACTAGCAAACATCACATCTGGACGACCGACATATCCTATCCGAATATGTTTGTCCAGATCGTTGACTAAAAGTAAGCAAGTCTTACTACATCATTCCGACATCCTACCACAGCCCACTATCCGCCGCCTGCAGAGCGAAAGGACAGGGTTGGTGGCAGGTCACCTCCCACGATCCACCGCCTGTAGAGCGAAAGGACAGGAATGATAGCAAGTCACCTCCCACGATCTCTGTCAGCCGCCTACAGGGTGATGATGACCCTGCCACCACCTTGGAGTCATCATGATGAGCCAAAAAGTCCTCCCATCATTAAATAGGGAGGACGAGCTTCTGACACTATATAAAGGAGACCTTCACACAAGGAAGAAGGTAAGCTTGCTATATCTAGTAAAAGGCCAACTGATTAATCTCTCCATCCATGGCTGACAAAACTATCGGAGGGTGTGTCCGGACCCTCGTCCGGGCATCTTTTGCAGGTGATGACTGAACCAGGAATCTATATTGGTTGAGATCGTGCGTCCATCCATTTGGCAACTACGTGGATCACCAGGGACGCGAGGCCTCAACATTGGCGTCGTCTGTGGGAAGTTTCACTGATTCAGTCACCGGCAAAGATGACCACACCTTCTAGAAGCCGCTCGTTTGCTAGGGAAGAGGAAGATAATTCTGAATGGCGTCGAGCCATCGAAAGAAGACAGTTGGCAAGCGAGCAACAACTGCAAGCTCTCCTCCAGGAGACGGTAAGATTAAGAGAAGAAAATATTGTGTTGCGCATACAAGCTTCATCGACGGGACCTCCCCGTCATCAGCATTCAAGAGGCCAGGTAGCAAACTCAAGGCCTGACCCAGAGTCAATATACCCTGGGGCAGTAGGAGCAATCCCTGAAACATGCAACGTTAGGTCACATGAGCCACACACGCCCATGCACCGAGCTCCCCATGAGGAAAGCTCAGACTCTACTCATTTCTCAGCAAAAAGACAACGCGATAAAAAACCCCAGTTGTCAGACCCAATGTGCGCGAGACTAGGCCCACAGGAGCCTGGGAGGCCAAGGCCGCCAGTAGCCACAACCTGGGGAGCGCACCCTAACCCTATGGTCACCCCTACAGTGCATAACGTTCTCCCGCACCGTGACCCTATGGTCACCCCTATGGTGCAGAACGTTCAATCGTACCTAGCGGTACGACAAGCTGGGAGAAACCTCCCAAACGAGCCACCCATTGGCTCCATCAGCAAAAGGTTGGACGACATGCTCTCCATACCTTTCTGCTCTCATATTATTCATTACAAGCCCCCAAGGGGATTCCTCGTGCCTAAATTCTCCGCGTACGATGGGTCCAACGACCCCTTCGACCATATCATGCACTATCGTCAACTCATGACTCTCGATATAGGAAACGACGCGCTGCTATGCAAAGTATTCCCCGCCAACCTACAAGGGCAGACCCTCTCATGGTTTCACCGCCTACCTCCCAACTCTGTTGATAATTTCAGGGACCTGTCGGAAGCCTTCGTGGGACAATACTTGTGCTCCGCTCGACATAAGCAGAACATCAGCACTCTGCAAAACATAAAAATGCAAGATAACGAGTCTTTAAGGGAGTTCGTAAAGCGGTTTGGTCAAGCCGTGCTACAGGTAGAGGCTTACAGCATGGACGCTGTCCTGCAGATCTTTAAGAGAAGCATCTGTCCAGGCACCCCATTTTTCGAATCACTCGCTAAGAAGCCTCCTACGACGATGGACGACTTGTTCCGGCGTGCAAGTAAATATTCAATGCTTGAAGATGACGTGCGAGCAGCCACCCAGCAAGTCTTGGTTGCCGAACAGGCATCCAGAAGGGGTGCGGAAAGAAGTGCCAAACTTTCAAACCGGCCAAGGCCGTCCGATCGAAGACAGGAAGGGCCAAGTCGCCCGAAAATGCCACCCCTCACACCCCTTTCCATATCCTATGAGAAGCTTCTCCCTATGATCCAAGACATGTCCGATTTCAGGTGGCCTAGACCCTTCGGAACGGACCCATCCAAAAGGGATCATAGTAAAAAGTGTGCATTCCATAAGGAGCATGGTCACACAACGGAGGCGTGCAGGTGCCTCCACCATTTGGTCGAAAGGCTCATAAAGGCGGGACATTTAAAGCAATACATCCGCTCAGATGCCAGAGGTGGAGACGCTTCCATAAATCACAACTCTGGAACCCCCAGGACCCCAACCGCCCCCAAAGCCGTTATAAACTATATTAACGGAGGCCCATTCGACGAGGAGTACTCCAAAAAAAAAAGACAGAGGTTGTTGCGAGCAGCATCGGTGCGGGACCGTGTCAACTCCATCCGGCCTGGGATAACTAGGGGGGCCCTCGCCCCATAGATGGGACAATCATTTTCCCACCAGTAGACCCCACACGGATATTATAGTCGTACCACGACGCCCTCATCCTGTCCCTAGAGATGAGAGACTTTGACGTGAGACGCATCCTAGTTGACCCGGGCAGCTCGGCCGATCTTGTACAAGCATCGATCGTTAGCCACATAGGGCACAATCTCACAGGCCTCGAAAATCCTGGGCGAATCTTGTTCGGATTCAACGGGGCGTCAACTACTTCCTTGGGAGATATTGTACTGCCGGTCCAAGCTGGCCCAGTCACTCTCAACGTGCAATTTTCGGTGGTACAAAATTTATCACCCTTCAATGTCATCTTGGAGCGCACATGGTTCCACTACATGAAAGTCATCCCCTCTACGTATCATCAAATGGTAAGCTTCCTTACCAAAGATGGGCAAATCGACCTATACGGCAGCCAGTTAGCCGCTCGCCAATGCTACCAGATAGCACGAGAAGCAGGGACCAGCCAGGAGGATACACCCCTCCCTGAGTCCAGCCATGCACTTGACCAATAGCAATTATTGAGTCCGGCGGACAAAGATCCCCCGGTAGCGGATCCCTTGCAGACGATCCAAATTTCGGAAGAAGGAACTCACTTTACATATATCAGTTCCCTCTTGACACTTGAAGAAACCCGGAACATCCAAGACGCCCTCCGACAAAACCATGACGTCTTCGCATGGGCACATTCTGATATGAAGGGAATTCATCCCTCCATCGTCTCTCATAGACTTAACGTCTTGCCCACAGCAAGACCCGTCTGACAGAGGGTTAGACGTTTTCACCCGGACAGGCAAAAGATCATCCGGGATGAGATTGACAAGTTGTTGGAAGCCGGATTCATCAGAGAAGTGGAGTACTCGGACTGATTGGCAAATGTAGTGGTGGTACCCAAAAAGGAAGGCAAATGGCGGGTGTGCGTCGATTACACCAACCTCAATAATGCATGCCCAAAAGACAGTTTCCTTTTACCACGGATAGATCAAATTGTGGACTCCACTACTGGGCAAGAGATGCTCTCTTTCTTGGACGCCTTCTTCGGATACCACCAAATCCCCATGTCCCCGGCTGACGAAGAAAAGATAGCCTTCATAACGCCACACGGTCTTTATTGCTACAAAGTCATGCCATTCGGACTCAAAAACGCTGGCGCCACTTATCAAAGACTGATGATGAAGATCTTCAAACATCTGGTCGGCCGCATAGTAGATGTATATATTGACGATATCATGGTTAAAAGCAAAACCCGGGAGGAACATGTCCTCCACTTGCAAGAAGTCTTCCACCTCTTAAGGAAGTATGGTATGAAGTTGAATCCTTCTAAATGAGCCTTTGGCGTAAGTGCTGGCAAATTCCTGGGATTTATGGTCAGCCAAAAGGAGATAGAGGTCAGCCCGGACCAAGTCAAGGCAGTCATGGAAACACCACCCCCCAGGAGCAAAAAGGAATTACAGCGCCTCACAGGCAAGCTCGTCGCGCTAGGGCATTTTATAGCCCGCTTCACTGATGAACTACGACCCTTCTTCTTGGCAATACTAAAAGCTGGAGCAAACAGATGGATAGACAACTGTCAAAACGCTTTTGAAAAAATTAAACATTGCCTCATGCAACCGTCCATCCTGAGCAGTCCCCTCCTTGAAGAAAAACTGTATATGTATCTGGCTGTATCGGAGTGGGCAATTAGCGTTGTTCTATTCCGCTGCCCCTCACCCAAGGAGCAGAAACCTATCTACTACGTCAGTAGAGCATTGACGAACGTAGAAACCAAGTATTCAAAGATGGAGCAAACGACCTTAGCTCTTCGAAGTGCCGCCCAGAAGCTCCGCCCTTATTTCCAAGCCCATCCGGTGGTCGTGCTAACTGGCCAGCCTCTTCGCAACATTCTGCACAAACCGGACTTAACCGGAAGAATGCTTCAATGGGCCATAGAGTTGAGTGAATATGGAATCGAGTTCCAACCCAGGTTGTCCATGAAAGGACAAGTGATGGCTGACTTCGTGCTGGAATACTCCCGAAAGCCTATCCAGCACAAGGAACCAAGTGAAAAAGAGTGGTGGACTTTGTGGGTCGATGGAGCCTCCCGGGCATCAGGATCCGGAGTAGGGCTCCTATTGCAGTCCCCAACAGGAGAACATCTGGAGCAATTCATCCGGCTGGGGTTCCCCGCCTCTAACAATGAAGCAGAGTATGAGGCCATCCTATCCAGATTGGACCTCGCCTTGGCTCTATCTGTCTCCAGGCTCGGGGTCTATAGTGATTCCCAACTCGTGGTAAGGCACGTTCAGAAAGAATACGAAGCTAAGGATGCGCGCATGGCGTGATATCTGACTAAAGTAAGGGACATCTTACAACGATTCACCGAATGGACAATCGAAAAAATTAGACGAACTGAAAATGGACGTGCTAACGCCCTGGCAGGCATAGCTGCTTCCCTCCCCATCAAAGAAGCCATATTATTGCCTGTGCATATGCAAACCAATCCTTCCGTCACGGAAGCCTCCACTTGCAATACCATTGAGGCAAGCCAAGCAGACAGCCAAGGTTGGATGGAAGTCATCATAAAGTACCTCCGGGCAGGCATTCTGCCCGAAGAGCCCAAGCAGGCACACAAGATCCCGGTGCAAGCCGCACATTTCACCCTGATCGAGGGGCACTTGTACAAGCGCTCCTTTACAGGTCCCTATCTCAGGTGCCTAAACCACTCAGAGGCCATGTATGTGTTAGCTGAATTGCACGAGGGGGTATGTGAAAACCATTCTAGAGGACGATCTTTGGTGCACAGGGCCTATTCGCAAGGGTATTACTGACCCACGATGAAAAAGGATGCGGCAGCCTACGTAAAAAAATGTGACAAATGTCAAAGGCATGATCCCATACCACATGTGCCATTGGAGACGTTGAATCCAATTTCAGGCCCCTAGCCCTTCGCGCAGTGGGGCATGGACATAGTAGGACCCCTACCAACCGCACCCACCCAGAAGAAATTCCTGCTCGTCGCCACGGATTACTTCAGTAAATGGGTGGAAGCTGAAGCATACGCTAGTATCAAAGACAAAGATGTCACCAAGTTCGTATGGAAAAACATCATCTATCGCTTTGCCATCCCCCAAACCATTATAGCCGACAACGGTCCACAGTTTGATAGCATCACTTTCCGGAATTTCTGTTCGGAACTACACATCCGGAATTCATACTCCACACCACGTTATCCTCAAAGTAATAGGCAAGCAGAGGCCACAAACAAGACCCTAATAACTACCTTAAAGAAGAGGCTCGATCAAGCCAAAAGAAAGTGGGTGGAGGAGCTACCCGGCGTCCTGTGGGCTTATCGAACCACACCCGGACGTCCGACAGGAAACACTCCCTTCGCCCTCGCATAGGGTATGGATGCGATCATTCCTACTGAAATAGGGCTACCCACTATCCGGACCGAGGCAGGAAGACAGGATGATGCAAATGCGGAGTTAGGAAGAAACTTGGACTGGGCAGACGAAGTAAGAGAAACTGCATCCATCCGGATGGCAGACTATCAACAAAGGGCATTCGCTCACTACAATCGCAAGGCAAGGCCCAGAAGTTTCAAAAATGGTACGCTGGTCCTTAGAAAGGTTTTCGAAAATACTGCTGAGATAGAAGCGGGAAAGTTTCAAGCCAACTGGGAAGGCCCCTATATAGTATCTCAGACAAGTAAAAGTGGAGCCTATCATCTACAAAAGCTAGACGGAACCCCATTGCTCCGACCATGGAATGTATCTAATCTAAAGCAGTATTACCAATGAAAGAGAGATAGAAGTGCAATTTGAATAAGTATGTTTTATTAAATACTTGTAAAAATTGTATACAAAGAGTTCTCCGGACTACAAAATATAGGGAGAAGATAGCAGTAAAAATTACAAAAAGAAAAGCTCTCATTGGGAAGGCTTGTCGCGCAGCTTCTCCTCCTTACCTGGGGGAATCGAAGGGATGTCCCGTTTGATACCATGTTTCTTCATACAACAATGGTAGCCGAAGAAGTACATTTCGTCTACCTGCTTCTGATAGTCCGCTTCAAGTTCCTCCATTTCCGCAGCAAACTCAGCCTCTAACTCTTCTTTTTGCACTGATAAACGCAACTGCAAATCTTCTCTTTGCTTTTTCTCAATAGACACCTCTGTCCGGAGTTGCCTCATTTCCCCCCTCAACTGGGCCATCTCGTCCTCCGCCTCAAGCAGGCGGGCGTCTGTAGATTCCTCCCGACTCTTTGCCTCAGCTAGCTCTATCCGGAGAGCCTCGTTGTCATCTCGAGCAGCGGATAAACTGGCTTTGGCCTGTTCCAATCTCAAGCGTAGTTCCTCTTCACTATTTATGCGCTGAGAGACGAAGGCCTTCATATAATCAGCAGTCCGCAGCAGGTCAGAAAAAATATCACGTTGTTGAGCCATGTCGCGAATACCGCTCACCAGCTGTAGAAAAACCCACAAACAAGAAGTGCAAAAATTACAACCCATGAGACAAACACATCAGTATGGCGAGAAAAATCAAGAAGTAAACTATACCGTTTCCGCCGCTTCAAACATTTTTGCTGAAGGCACAGCAACAGCTGAGCCGGATGGAATCCGTTTCAGCATCTCTCCCAACTCCGCATAGTTGAAAGGACTAGCGGAGATGCAAACTGCATCATCAACGGGACTCCCTCCTGACGAGGCATTAGGAAGTGACTCCTCCCCCGGGTCCGAGGCCCCATCATTCTCGGTCGGCTGGGTCTCTCCGGGTGAACCCCCATCTGGGACCACCACAAGGGCTGTTGGGTTCTCTTTTGCCATCTCTGTCTCACTCCCCTCCGGATGATCCTCCTGGACGGACGAGCAGCTGACTTCGATGGCTTCTAGAAAACGATCCTGAAGCCGCCCGATGAGGCCAGACTTTAAGTCAAGGGCCGGACGAGACCTCCTTGTAGCTGGCCCCTTCACCAGTACAAAGGCAAGGGGGCTTGGCTCGCAAGAAGGCAAACCCTGACTTTCTGCCCCCGTTTCTTCCGTTGGGGGCGCTGTAGGAGGCAATGCTTCAGCACAAGAGGCCCCAGCTGCATCCCCGTCAGGATGGGGAGGGCCGGGCTGATTTATTGAAGTCGCTTCCTCAGCCAGAAGAGCCAGTCGTCCAGCCGCTGGCACTGAAGGCCCCGAATGGTTTAGACCCGCGAGACGTCTGGAGCCGCTTGAAACAGAGGGTAAGACGAAGGGGTCTGGCTCTCTTATCATTATTTCCTTTACGAAAGTTGGAGGTGGTATTACAACCTCCCTTAGGGGAGTTGGGAGTTTTATTTCTTTTCCCTTGCTGAGAACCAACTTCTTCTTCTTTTTCGCTGGGGCGCCAACAGGTGGAGAAGACGCGGGATGTTTACCACCAGGAGCCTTCCGCAAAATTCCTTCTTGTCTTTTCCCCTCCCGGTATTTGAGATGGGCTTTGCGTGCCCGAGCGTCTGCCTTTCGCGCCACCGCGTAAAAATAAAGATATTTGAGAACAAAATGCTCCCCAGCCACCACCTTTTTGGGCAGCCGCCTCGGAAGTATGTTGAGCACGTACGGCTGGGGCTCCTAGGTAACAGAGCGGAGATTCTGCGCGGAGAGAAGCGTTTCACAACTTCTCTCGGCCGCCCCAATCTCAAAAAGCCTGTTCAACCGGTCGAACGAGGCTTTCTCCACCCATTCTACCAGCCGTCCCCTTTTTTCCTTGCCTGCACCCAAGAAAGCAAAGCATGTCAGCCACCTAACAATGCTGACCTAACTCGCAACCGCGGAAGGACAGGAAGTAACTTATTCATATCTAAGACCTGCAATGAATGGTTGGGCGCGAACTGCCTGTCTGGATGCATCGACAAACCCGCCCATAGGCCCTTGACCAGCATATGTCCTTTGGCGGCCCCCTTGGTCGAGTCCGGAAGGCTGGTCACCAACTGAAGGGATGGAAGGCAGGCGACAAAACTATGGATATCATTCTTCCTCTTCTTGATGGAGTAGATAAAAAGAACCTCCAATAGTGAGAGGTCCAGATTGAACAACATGCTCAGAATGCTGCACCCCATCAGCACCCGGACCATGTTGGGGTGGATGTAAGCCGGAGGAATCTGGGTAAAGTGCAGAAATTCCTTGAACAGCGACGGGAGGGGGAACCGGAGCCCAGCATTGAATTGCTCCTTGGTAAAAAAGATAGTGTTATCCTCAGTTTTCTCGGTCAATGCGGCCTCTCCGTCCATAAGTTCCACGAACACGCCATTCAGGATGCAGAAACGTTCACGAAACTCCCTCACATTCAACTTATCCACGGATTTCTCAACATGAGCATCTCCGGACGAGCTGGATGAAGTAGCTTCCTTGTTCGCAGACATTTTTTAGGTTGGGGCCGAAATGGAATCTGCATGGAGGAATGCCAACAGTCAAACACAGCAATCCGACCCCACAACCTTAACTCTACCCCAAAGAAGAATCGGTGGCCCACAAAAGGCACAGGGGGGCAACAGAAACCCTAAACACACCCAAAACACGATCAAACCCCCCGAAAAAAGCCCTAGAAACCAATACCAACTCCCAGTCTCAAAGAAACTTGCCCAGCAAGCCAGAAACAACCAACAAAGCAAACACAAACGAGGAAAAGGCAGAGATAGAGAACGTACCGAGTATAAACTGGCGAATGAAGATGAAATCCGCAGTGCAGTCACTGTCACGACACGAGTATTGCCGGCAGAAAACCCTAGAGCTTCACTCGAGAACGAAGATACGCAGAAGGTAGAAGAGAAAGCACTACCAGAAAAAAAAAATATAGAAGGAAAAATGCAAGAGGAAGGCACAGTCTGCTATTTATAGAGAGACAGCCCCTCGGTATCCCAAACGTTCAGCTGCGCCATTATTGAAACGACATGCTGCCTGGGAATATCCAGAGTCGGCGGCTCGTCATAAATGTTCTTCTTCCTCTTCGCTCCCACGCACCACGTGGCCCAATGAGCGGAAAAAGTAAGCCTCAGTTTCAAAAAACAATCATTTTTAATCCGCCCATTTTGCCAGGGCAAAATGGGCAGGTTAAAAGGGGGCATTGTAAGGACCTTTCCCCCTAGTGACACGTGGCACACATTTCTATCCGGATTAGCTCCATCCGGATTTCCCTCAAGAGGACACATGACACGCTTCCCCTATCCGGACTTCCTCAAAGAGAGGCACACGACACTCGCAAACATCACATCCGGATGACCGACATATCCTATCCGGATATGTTTGTCTGGATCGTTGACTAAAAGTAAGCAAGTCTTACTACATCATTCTGGCATCCTGCTACAGCCCACTATCTGCCGCCTGCAGAGCGAAATGACAGGGTTGGTGGCAGGTCACCTCCCACGATCCACCGTCTGCAGAGCGAAAGGACAGGAATGATGGCAAGTCACCTCCCACGATCTCTGTCAGCTGCCTACAGGGTGATGATGGCCCTGCCACCACCTTGGAGTCATCATGACGAGCCAAAAAGTCCTCCCATCATTGAAGAGGGAGGACGAGCTTCTGACACTATATAAAGGAGACCTTCACACAAGGAAGAAGGTAAGCTTGCTATACCTAGTAAAAGGCCAACTGATTAATCTCTCCATCCATGGCTGACAAAACCATCGGAGGGTGTGTCCGGACCCTCGTCCGGGCATCTTTTGCAGGTGACGACTGAACCAGGAATCTATATTGGTTGAGATCGTGCGTCCATCCATTTGGCAACTACGTGGATCACCAGGGACGCGAGGCCTCAACATGGTCCACATCTAGAAGCATGCCTGTCACTTTAACTGCCATCTCATGCTCCAGCTGATCCACGAGAGGGTACAAACTTTCACCCAGCATTGTTCTTTACTACAGCTGCAGCAAGGTGGGCACCATCTGAAAAATCCACATATGCCAATCCTCCTGATTTTCCAGTGAATTTATCATTCAATACTCGAATAGCTGTGACTCCACCAACATCACTGAAGAAATCACGTAGATGTTCATAAATTGTCTCAAGGTCAAGGTTTGATCTAAAAGCTATGCATTGGTCTGAGTACTTGTTTTTTTTTATAGTTGGGGCCTTTCATTTGTCTCTTGTTCATGTCATCTTTAGCTTTGAGCTCTTGCTCTTCATTTGATGCAACTATGTTTTCCAATTCCACTCTTCCTTTTCCATCAACTTTCTTTGGGTTTTGAGCAGAATCTTTCTGCCGCTTGGTTGAAGGTTGTTCATCAGTTCTACTAGAGCTTGACTTTCTCTTCTCACAGGCATTTTTCTCATGGGGATTCTCTATCTGATCTGTTGATGCAACTGCACTTTCTCTCTCATTCTCATAGTATTCCAATATGCTTCTACGGATGCTGCAACTGATACCATGGCCTCTGGAACACGAGTGGAATCCAGCTGGCGATGGACCTAATGGAGGTCTCCCAATGGGTTTACTTTAAGAGCTTCTTGAGGGCCTAAAGGATATTGCAGAACCTGGACTTAGGACGTCATCTGGAGAGATTATCATGATAAAAAGAAACACATGGCAGTTATGCTGGATGAGCTGAAAGTTCCATGGCTTGAGGCTGCAATTAGATGGAAGATTAACCTGACGCAGGTGCATTTTGTACAAGAGCAGAAGGCGACATTTTGCTTAGACGCTAAAAGGTGATGTAGGCTTTGATGGACAATGGGTATGACAGGTGGCGTATCTTAACGTCATTTATTATCTATAGTACGGAGGCTGTAGAGAGAGAAAGAATAGGAGAGTGAGAAGGAAAAAGTTACTGTCGTGTGAGATTGGGTATATGGATTGGTTAGAAAAGACGAAGACGTGAGTAATGAAATGAAGATGTAAATGGGGATGCAAGGATGGGTACAACACTAGTTTAATGAGCAGGTAAAGATAGTGGGTCTAGGGGGGCATATATACGGGTAGAAATGATGTAGACAGATATGGGTGGGGTGTTAAAGTTGAATAGGAATATGAGCAGTGAGCTTAATGGGTATTTGAAGGAGTAAGTGTGGCATGCACGCGTGAATAGTGAACCCATCAATGTTGCACTACCTATTTCATCTCATAACCAATAAATACAACATTCTGGTGCCGCTTCTTGTACCCTTCTCTCTTTCTGCTCTTTTGCTCTCTTCCAAGAGCCTTGTCATGCCTAAACTGATTTGGATAGTCCTTAAGACACTTAGCGAACTCATCGTCATAGAGAAAACTGCTTATATCGACCACCCCAAGGAACAACCAAGCTCAACCATCAAGCTTGAATGAAGGGACATCCTCCATAAACATGTAAAGAAGATAGCCCCAATATAGAGCCACTCCTATACAAGCTACCACCATGTTTTTCTCTCTAAGCACTCCTTATCTTTACTGTATTCTTTTTCAATTTTCAAACGAGCCAATGTTCTCGACTGTGCATACAAACCATGGTGACGTCGACGGAGAAAGAGGGGGAAGTGCGATTGTGGCTGTTGTAGGGACCCCCCAAACACGCACCGCTGTCCGGATCAAATCTATCCATACCCCTAAGAGGACACGTGGCGCGCACCTCTATCCGGATCCCCCAGGGGGGCATACGGCACTCTCAAATATCATACCCGGGCGATGCTCTATCCTATCCGGACTTATTGTCCGGATCATTGACTATAACGAGCAAGCCTTGCTGAGTCATCCTCGACAGCCTGTCATAGCCCACGTTCGGCTGCCTGCAGAGCGAAATGACAGGAGCGATGGCAAGTCACCTCCCACGATCTCTAACAGCCACCTGCAGGGTGATGATGACCCTGCCGCCACCTTGAGGACATCATGACAAGCCAAAAAGTCTTCCCACCATTAAAGAGGGGAGCAGAGCTTCTGACATTATATAAAAGGGCCTTCACACAAGGAAGAAGGTAAGCCTAGGACCCTAAAAAAGCCAATAGTCTGATCTCTTAAGTCATGACTAACAAAACCATCGGAGGGTGTGTCCGGACATCCTGTCCGGACATCTTTTGCAAGATCGACTGAGCTAGAACTCCTTCTTGGTTGATAGCACATGTCCACTTGGCAATAGCAGGGATCCTTGGGACGCGAGGTACCAACAGCTATGGCTGCTTGCTCTTTCTCTGTTGCGTGAAACCCTAACTCTTTTGCCAAAAATGGATCACAGCTACCTTTTTAAAATCGAGAAGGGCCCATTTCCCATCTTCGCTCGGTATTCGGTTTGTGATCATGTGCAAGCTTTCTCTTCGATCTCGTGGCTTCGAATACAGGAGAGGAGAGCGGTGCTTCAAGGATTTATCATTCTTATAAACATTTTGATTATTCACTTCCAGCTTGTTTCGAACACCTCCTAGCAGATTTATGCTCCAAAGCTCCCTTTGTTCCACCAGAGGGAAGTGTCCTAGTCGCAGCAGTTCGAGGACGAAGGGACGGTAGGACATAAAAAGCAACTCTGGAAGAAAAGATGCTGAAGAGCCTCCAAAGCTGTTGGCCTCTTGCAGGGATCCCATGAACAAAGTGAAGTAATAAGGCTTAT
Source organism: Vitis vinifera (assembly GCF_030704535.1). NCBI lineage: Eukaryota > Viridiplantae > Streptophyta > Magnoliopsida > Vitales > Vitaceae > Vitis > Vitis vinifera. The sequence goes on along the minus strand of NC_081815.1, from coordinate 18,300,300 downwards.
TGCATCCTTACTTGTAGATGATATCAATACAGAGAGATGAATACTAGGGAACTGTGGGAATTGGTAGTTGATAGTATTAGCAAGTTTAAGTCCCTCGACTCATGAATTCCAAGTTGGACTGCCCATAACAATGCATATTTTGTAAATTTCATTTGCTTTATTCGATCCTGGAAAGAGAGGACGGAGAGTAAACCATTCAGCCATGATGGCATCCACCATGAGTAACAGTCATTAGGAAGCCTCTCTGGCAGACCATTTAGTCCTCCAGATTGGACTTGTCGTTCACATAACCACCACCCAAAGAGGTCTTCGTCAACATGATGTAGAGAACCCAACCAAGCAAGAGCACCAACCCGACAAAATATCTGCCCTGCATGGGATTCAGCACCAGCAACATATACTCGAGACTAAACACTGCCCAAGGCTCTTCAAGAGTGTTGAAAGCTTCAAAGAAATAGCCATAAGCAGTTTTATTAAACTTTTCTTCTGCATGAAGAATCCCACTCTGCAAATCTATAGTACCCTGTTGAGCAAGAGGTACATAAATAGCATTGGTTGTTGTTCTTGCTGCTGTAAGGGGCAGCCTTGGCTTTTGGGAGGTTTCTCAGAGAAAAGTGGAGTTTGCTCTCCAACAAAACTATGTCCATAAGCAGGAGCTTGTCATCCAATCTGCAAAACAGGTTCAGAGACTGTGCCCATACGAAAATCAAGGGTAAATCTGGCCATGACCTTTCTCCTTGGGGGTATGAATAGCCTCCGAGAATAGAGAGTGAGTAGCAAGGAAGCCAGCACAAAAACAAAGCATCCAAATAAACTTAAGAAAACAATTACATGAGCCTCCTCTTATATTGAAGTCAGTAGGTTCATGTATGGGTGGGAAAACCAGGTAGAAACAAAATCCCAAGATATGACTCAAACACACAAAGGAGAGCTAAAAAGGAATTAGATCACTCTCAAACAAGTTTCACATAGAGAACAAGAAACAGATATATTGTAACATAGTCACAGCAACCCACAGGATATCAATGGCAAACAAAATGTGGTCTAGCAAACGTACCTAAGAACTTTTTCTTTCTTTCCTCTGTTTCAGCTTTCGGTTGCCTTTTCCTCTCACAGCTTCCCTCTCCAGCAAGCTTCTCTTTCCCTTACTCTCACCGGTAGCTTCCCCCAAGCTAAAGGAATACCACCTCAAAAATCTCTCCCTCTGTTTTTCTAGCCCCCTCTCTTCAAGAAAGAAAACTCCTCCTCTAAATATCTCCCGCAACCAACAAAAAGCAACCCTACCTCTGCCAGCCGCCACCCTCTCTTCTCTCTACCCGATTTGACCCTCCAACAATATCTCCAGAAAACAGCCACCAAAAAGTCACACCACCCTCTGCAGAATCCTCTCTCTCATCTGCTCCCCCTAACGGCCTGCAAACCCTCTAGAATATTCCTCCACATGTCATGCTCATATTCGTCTCCCAAAAAGCAAGGCTGATTCACTTATGGCCCCTAAGGATTTGACACGTGGCCCGTTGGGGGTAATGACACCTAGCTAAAAAAATGTGACCCGTAGAAACAACAAAGAAAAAAGTGACCATCCCCCAAATGGGGGTCTACAATATTGTATCTTAATTTTATTTTTTTTAAATAACAAAATTGTATTCTTGATTTTATTTTTTATTAATTATATTCTTGATTTTATTTATTTAAAATTTTATGAATAAAAATATTATATTATGCTAGTAAATAATATCTATTCAATAATATTAATTCTATATAAAAGCATTTTATATATAATAAATATCTTACATATAATTTTTTTAGTTATTTTCTTTTTTTAGAACAAAAATTTTAATGTTGAATTAAGTTGTTTTTCCCAAAGTGGTTACTATGGAAAAAAAATGAAAGAGGATTGATTATAGAAAGTAGGATTGGTTGGGTTGTTTAGATTGATGAGTAACCTGAACTTAACCTGAATTAAAAAACAATTAATCTAACTCAACTTAACTCAACCTTTAATTCGAGGTACTCAACTCAAACTCAATTCAACCTTATTTTTCTACACTCCAATTTGGGTTGATCAGGTTAGATTTGGATTGGTTGGATTGATTGGATTGTCTAATTCAAAATTCATCCACAATGGTATTTTAAAAAAAGTTTTTTTATATATTTATACCAAAATTTAAATAATAAAATAAGACAAAAATTTAAGTTAACAATAAAAAAATTAAAAATAAACTTATATATCTTTCTTAAATGAAAAAGTATATGGGTATAATTACACTTTGATATTTTTTTTTTAAATCTAAAAAGGAAATGAATATCATTATACAAGATAATAAATATTATAAATATTATAAAAATATTAAATTAGGTTCGAGTTAGGCTAAAGTTGTTTGAACCTTGATTCGAGCCCAACCCAAATTGAGTTTGGGTTAAAAAGATTTAATCCAAACTCAATTCAAGTATTTAAAATGTTTATCCAAATTCATCCAAATATTGGGTTAATTAGAATAATCTTTCAAGTAAATAAGTTTTTTTTTTCTTTAAACAAAATATAGAAGTCATAAAATTTAAAATTTTATAACGTGTCTTCTTGTAAAAGAGAAAATATCAAACAAAATAAATAAATAAAAATGAATCCAAATTTTTTCCCTTAGGTTTGCCTCTGGAAAATTATGGAAGAAAGACTTAAGAGAGAATTCCCATTCAGGGCGGGCTATCAATGATAATGACTTTAAAGGCTATTATGTTTACAAATTCCTATCAAGTCCTTTGAAAAGTTTATTATTTTAGAATTTCAATTATACTTTTTTTATTGTAATATTTTCTTAATAGTTATATTGCAAAATTAAACATTTCAAAATTTATGAAATGTATATAATAAAAAATATAATAACTTTATATTTTTAATTATAAAAATGAAAAAATAATTTGTAAAACAATTATATTAAATATTATTATTATTATTATTTTGGATAAGTTATTTTATAATATCTTTAAAATAATAATTAATGAAACAATAATTTATAAATAATTATTATATTATATATATTATTCTTATTTGATAGTTTAATAATAATAATAAAAAAAAAGACGTAAATTATAGGTACAACACTTATATATTGAACTTTAGTATAAGTATACTAAAAGTATAATATATTACGACATGTCTTAATTTCTCTTTCTAACAATTATAAAAACAAATTTTTATTATAATATTTTTAAATAATTATATTGTAAATTAAACAACTCAAATTTTCTAAAATATAAAAAATTAAATTTTTTGTTGTAATATTTTCTTACGATATTTACTTAATAAAAAATATAATAAATTTATGTTTTTGATTATCAAAATGAAATAATAATTTTTAAGATTATATTATTATTATTATTATTATTATTATTATTATTATTTTAAATAAGTTATTTATAATATCTTTAAAATAATAATAATAATTAAAAAAGAAAAAGATAAAATGAAGAAATGACCAAGTAAGGATACATTTGACTTTAAAGTGAAATGAAAAAAAAGGTATATTTGAGTTTTTATATTTTGAAACCTTTTGAAGAATTATTGAAGTTGACGACCCTTTTGAGTCATTATCATTCCTAACCTACTCTATATCGTAATTCTCCCGATAACAAATCTCTTTTTTGTTTTTTTTTCTTGGTTAATTTCAAGACCACTTCCATCTAAGTCGTGACTCTTCACTTTTCAATGTTCCTTTTTCAAAATGATGACTATTTGTTTCATGGATTTATGTTTGAGGGGTCTGTTTGTTTGTAGGATTATAGAATTAGCAGCCATTGTTGTTGGGCCCTGAAGCTCTTTCTTTCTCACCAGACCCACAAATCCCAAGCAAATCCAAACTTTACTTCTGATGATTTGATTTCTTGGAATTTATGGGAAAGTCATAATCCCCTTAAAAGAAAAAGACAAACCCCTCCGTTTTCATTCTTCAATTATTAGAACAGGGAAACGAGTAGAAGACACTAAAAGAAAGGAAGGGAAGGACATGTTTGATGACATTCATTTTAGAATATTTTTTTGTACCAAAAAAACAGACAATCAAAAACTTTTTTCTATTTTTTATTATTAAGAACAAAAATAAAATATTTAAAAAAAAATATTTTTTAGTTATTTTTTTTAAATTATTTTAAAAAATAATCATAAACATGTAGAATGATTAAAAATAAAATATTGGACATAAAAATCATTTTTAAAACTATTAAAAACAAGTTAAAAACATTGTTTTAAAAAGAGAAAACTATTTTTAAACATTTTTAATATTGTTTAACCATTATTCTCTATAAACAATTTTTAAAAACAAAATGAAATAAAGGACAAATTTTAAAAAATAAGTTGTTTTCACCTGTTTTAAAAAACAAAAGGAAACATAAACCAATTTTAAAAACAATTTTTATAAACAAGTTTCAAAAATATGATCAAATAAATCCTTAGATTTTCAAACAAACTTTTATTCTACGAGAAAGAATAATTTTTTAAAACTATTTTTGAAAACTGTTTTTCATAATTGTTTTCAAAAGCAGTTACCAAACAGACCTGAAAGATCCAAGGAATAAGGGTTATGTTTGATTCAAAATGCTGAGAAAAAGTCAAGATTTTCAAATGAAAAATTTCATGGAAGAATTACATATTTGAAAATGTTCATAAAAAACTTGAAGATTTTATTTAAAGGTTTGAAGATTTTTATTGTGCGGAAAATATATACATATTTGTCAGAAAATATACAGATTGTAGCCGATTTTATAAGTCTGATGAAAATTCCAATTTCACCCACAATATCTACCCATAACAACAACATTTCTCAAATTCTTAAACCAAAGGAATCAGAGTAAAACATCTACTACATTCCAAACAGTTTTGGTAACTTCTTCCAAGAGGAACATCATTTGAACAATCAGACCCCCTTCTGCAAATTTTCCCGGAAAACTCACCTTACAAGTGGAATCAGAAAATACTCAGCATAAAAGAGCTGCAAGAGGCAAGCAGAAGTACTCAGCTGTTGAATCATTAGACAAAAAAAAATTGTAACAACTTGCATGCAGAGCTAGTAATGGGTTGGGTTGCCCTAGGGTTGGAGAGGGTTTATGGGAGGTTCTAGGTTGAAATCCGACAAAAAAGAATCAAACCAGTTTGATCAACGACTACAAAAACAATATGAAAACAGAGCTTAAAAAGCATAAACAAATAATTGAGATATCAAAAAAGAAAGCTGGGTGGAGTTGGATTAGGTTTTGCTCGAGCAACTACAGCAACAAAATTACAAGTCAGTGTTTGAATGTGGGTAGTCTAGTGCATCAATGGGATCATATAGCGTAGAGTTCGATCAAACAAGCAAGCTGGAAGTGGCTAAATAGGTTGATCTAATAAAGGCAAAATCATGTAAGGCATCAGGTTATCTTACTAGGGCAACAATTGAATATAAGATGTAAGAACTCTTATACAGAAAGTACAAAAATTACTTTCAAAATTCTTGAATAGTTTTTAAAAAGCATTATCTTTGTGTTAGAGTTTCGGCTTTTGATAGGGGAGTTACTACTATTTTATATTTTTAAAACTACAAAAAAAAAAAAAAAAAAAGGGAAATGTATCGAATGACATTTATATTAACAACATTAGGAAGGTGTTAAACTAGAACAAAATATTTCCTGCAGGATTTACGGTCAATAAGCATGATAAAAGTTTACCTGCCATATAAACATGTAGAAGGATGTTATTGCAGCCTTGCTCTTTAGATCAACAGACTTGGCTCGGGTCCAAAGAATAGAAGCCAAAACAGCGTGTCCCAACACCTAGACCAGTGGAAAGAAAGGAGTGAATCATAATCTTGACTTCACTACAAATTTTGAATATAAAATAACACAAATATCATCGATCACATAACATCTAATCAGTTTTAGTTTGTTTCTGTGGAAACAACTACCACATGTTCTTTTAAAAATAATCTGGTCATGTATGACATCGTAAAGGAATCTGCCCTCTTTATATCCTGCATGTATTCTATGGAAGAAATATTTCTTCAACAAAAACGGCAATGGCGAGTTTCAAGAAGTTAAAACTGTCAGATGATGGCAATTTGAAAAAATAGTTTTAATTGTAAAATTATCCTAAACATTATGAACCTAAATCCTAACGGTTCGTAATTCAACATGGTATCAGAACTCTGGTTGTGATCACAGATATGTGATGGTCTGAAGCTATTATTGTCTTTGTTTCCCATGAAGGGTACGGAACCGCACATGAGGAAGGTGTTGGAACATGATATACATTGTTCACCTAAATCATAACTAAGCTTCTAGGAAAGTTGAAAAGTTGACAAATAATTAAAATTTATTTTTTTGAATCAAAACCCTTAGGGGAAGTTTCACGTAGAGAATAAAGATTACTAACTCGTACACTAAATCATGTGCAGCAGTTATTTGATCATCCTAAAATGGTAAAATATTGCTCCTGGAATGTGGTTGACTTCACAGGCAACAGTTATTTCTATAGAAACAAGCTTTGCAAAGCTAAAATCAATCAAATGCTATGTCCCAAGAAATCGAAACAAGATATACCAAAACCTAATAAGTAGCAATATATCAAATGCTACTTATTGCTATCATAGCTATTAATATTTTAACTTTACAATAACCCATTAAGATATGTTTCCTCAAATTATTTGGAGATGAACCTGAAATCACTTTAGTCTAATTGGCAAGAGAAGAGAAGCTGAGGGGGTGAACAGTTTACCGTGACGAGTTTGCTCCAAAGGCAGGAAGATGTTGCTCCAACTGAAACTGCAGCACCATAAGCCATTTGAAGTAACAAAATACAAATCCAAAACACCTGCCCAAGGTAAGCATGGCTCAGCCAAAGAAATGAATATATTAATTAAACGTTTCCTTTTATTTTTCGGTATTTTGCATTTAGTGAGCATGTATGTATTGATGACTAACCCGCTTCTGACCCAAACGTACACTAAACGACCGGATGCCGAATATCCTGTCCCCTTCAATATCAGGTATATCCTACAAACAACCAAGAGTTAAAACCGAATTGCTCCTGTTAATTCAGAAATGCAGTATCTATTGGACCAAAACCAAACAACGAAAGAATAAAAAAAAGACAAAAATAAATAAAAAGTTAAGACATTTTCTCTTTCCTTTTCGCTTCTCTATAATTAATTCTCGAAAATCATGCCAAAAAATGTTTTCTTTTGCTTTTCTAATCTCCAGTGGCATTCAAGCTTTAGGATTCATCAATTTACCAAGAAAAGGCATACTGCTCTTGTTATTTCTTAGCCCCACCTTTTTCTTTTTCTATTGGGAATAGAATTTCATACAACTTTGCTAAACATACTCCCAAAAGCAGTCAAGGAAGCTTGAAGCCTGTTTGACAATGTTTTCAAAAGTTGTTCTCAAAAATAAGTTTTTGAAAACAGTTCTTAAAACCAGTTTTCAAGAATAAAATTATATTTAATAATTCAAATGTAATAACAGTTTTCTCAGATTATTCTTTGCAAAGACACTGCACATTTATCTATCATGTAAAAGCTCCAAACTTATTCTCCATGTTTTTAACTGTTTCTTAGAACACTCTACCAAAACAACCCAAAACACTCCAATTTGTTCTAAAAAACCACCAAGTTTTAGAATAAATTCTCAAAAATCTGTCTTCAGTTAAAATTTTGTAAAACATGCTTTTTTAACTAATAAAAAACCAGTTTCCAAGCAGGGCTTTAACTTTTTGAAGAAATAATAATACTATGTGGGGACACCACTACATAAGGACGGCACATCAACAGGTCTGATTTCAGGTGGTTACGGTTCGTTCAGATGAGCACAATAGATTTCCAAACAAGCACATTCTAGGCTGTGGGAAACATGGCCTCACATTTCTCTTATCAGCAATCCACCTTGCTATTTTGTGGGATGCTCAGTAGGTAGCATTCCAGTATGGTTTTGTCTGATTTTGGTACCCTTTCCTTCACTAGCCCAAAAACACCAACCGAAACATTCCCCAACACCTCCCCTCACACCACCACCACCACCAAAGGTTCTGAGACTTTTATGCTAAGACAATATTAGCAACAAACTGATAGTTATGCCCATTTCATGTAAGAGTGGAGTCATTGATGCATAAATGTTTTATGTATTTACTAATCTGTAAACTTAAGCCCAGTTCAGAAAAGTTCACGAAACTACCCAATGCTTTTCGTAGTTAACAATGATAGCCACCCTTCCTAATAAACCTTAATTGCCCACAATTCTGAAATGAAAAACTAAATGCATTTACCTTAAACAAGGCTATAACAACTGAGAAGAAGCTCATGAATGCGGTGGCAAAAATCAGAGGCCTTGAAAAGACTGCTGGTCTTCCATACACGAAAGTCTGGAAAGTTTATGTACAGTAGTGAGGTCACAGTGTTGAACAACACCAGCTGTGCTAGTGCTATTACACAGATACCATGATTTCTAAATAAAAGTAGCATTTATTTAAGAAGAAAAGAAAAAAGACCATGTATATTATACAAGAATGAAAAATATAATGCACAAAAGAACCTGCACGTGCATATAAAATGCAATTTGAACGATCACTGCCCGAACAGCAAGGATGCACATTGCTGCGACCAGAGCAAATCTCTTCCATCTCAAGAGTGGCAACTGAAAATAACAAACTATGATTCAGAAAAGCAGAGATCCTTTTCTCCCCTTCTCTTGGTCAGAGAGTGATCCATGTATATGTCTGATATCAAAAGCCTCAAGAGCTGATGAGATTAGTTGATGTATGGATATCCATGTTCACAAACAGTTTATCCATATAACTTCTATAAGTTAAACAAGGAATATTTGGTGAAAATGGTGGCAATTTGGATCTGAGAAAAATTAGAAGATGGTTTATTCACCATGATACTAAAAAAAAGAGGCTGGTGGGGAAAAGGAGGATCACATTTGTGTCTAAGCATGTGCATGTACAAACATACAACACAGGCATGGACAGGCAGAGTGAGAGAGAGCCCACTCCATTTGAAGTTCAGTTTCAATTTATCAGGGTCTAAGAGTTGTCTCATGTATATAATGCTTAAAATGAGAGAGACAGAGACAGAGAGAGTGAGGTCAAGATCAAAGCATATTTTAGTGTTAAAACTTCTTATTCTTACATCCCTCAAAAACTTTTTGTGGTTCCACCTTTTACAAAGTTCATAATCATCTGATACCCACCTCATGCTAGTCGTGCTTGCCAAATATTAACTTGATAGGAAACTGGCAGCCATCTAATTTCTAAATATTTCATACACGCAAACACACATATAACAATTTAATGTAAGATTCTACTTGAGAGTCTATATGGATGGGACAGCGCTTTGATCTCTGATCAAGTTAATATTTGGCAAGTATAATGGGCATGAGGGAGACATTATCCAATGGTAGGTTTTGTTAAATGTGAACCCCTCAAAAAAAACATATTGGGAAGTGAAAGACCAAAATGTTTTTCAACAGGTGTAGTTACGATCAAGATTCATATACACACACAAACACAGTTTATGAGTAACAAATACTCAACTATCTTCATCCAGCCACCCGTCATGGAAATAAATAAATAAACGAATAATTATTAGCTACTATAACCAACTCACATCAATGGAATATGCAGTTCCAAGCACAAAACTAACAAAAAGAGCCCAAAATAGCGGCCATGAACCAACAATCCATCCGACCAAAAAACTCTGAAAAGAAAGAAATGAGATAATTAGCATATCCTTTTAGTCAAGATGTGATGCTCTAATTTCTAAACCATGGGAAAAATATAATTTGACTAACCAAATTAATTAGAAGAGGAACAGATTATCTAATGAATGATACATTACACTTGATCCATATTACATTTTAAAAGGTGGTCAACCAACCTATTTCCTTGAGTTTCTTTAACCCTAGGGCATTTTGGTGAATAGATATTGCAGGTCTAATGAACAAGGATAACTTAGATCCACAAAAGGATTATGTTAATCTGTTTAAAGAAAAATCCTGATTTGTTAATGGGGTCAAGTAGGTACTGAAGGGTGGAAATCAGATCTACAAATAAGATAAGGCGATAGGGAAAGCAACTTCTTTTCTCTCTTTGATTATCCTTCCACAAATCATATTAGTGTTAGTATTTTCCAGACTCATAAAAATTGGTCGAAATGCTTACATGTTAACAAAAGAAGGTAAACAAATTATTAAAATAGAAGATCAAGGAATGCAACTAGAAATCTTTTATTTTGGTAACTAACAATTGTAGCCAGAATGGCTTGAGGCATCCTCTTCTTTAGTGCTTAACAACGAGGAATATCCATGCCACTGCCATGACTGTAAAACTGAACTCAATCAACCTTTACCGGAGCTACTAAGAGGAATAATATAAAATTTTGATACCATAAAGGCAAAAGATGTGACAATTCCAACACCAGTTCCAACAGAATATTCCCCTGATGCCAATGGAAGATATGGCTTGTTAACCTGAAATAAGACAGGCACCCAACAATTACCATTACAAAGTCCAAGCAAATTCCAAGTGTACAAAGTACAAGAAGTCTGAGAAGGGCACTTGGAAAAATAGTTAAACGTGGAGCTACAAGACTTGTTGGATAATTTATCCAGAAACATATTTCTTTTATCACTTGGGTACCACAGGGCATGGTACAAATGGAGAAGCACCTTCATCAGGTAACTCATACCTAACAGTTTCCCAAACCAACAATCGCAACAACAATTTTATATGTGTGTGTGCGTGGGTGTGCCCATAAGGTCTAACAGGAGGCAGTCCCATTCTTTAAAATGATCTCACCTTGTCTATCTCTATGTCAGATATCTGATTTAAACCAACAATGTAAATATTCATTAAGAGGGCAGCTACCACTGCCTGAAAAAAATATTAGAGAGAGTCAAATTGTAACAGTCATATATAATAAGTATAAAGCAATATGTTGTTTACATTGATAAAAAAACTTGGAGCATTACCTCCAAGACCCCAGTAAAGAATAACGGAGAAAAGTCTGAAAGTTTCTCGACTGCGAGGAGGGAAACTGAGATTATGCTTAATGCCTGCTTGAAAAAAAGTCTTCAGTACTCTAAAGTTAAAAAAGGGAATTGCAAAATCAATCCAAATGAATTCGATTCACAAATAAAGTCCACACATAGAAACGGGTAAAGATTCAGAACGAATATGTAACTTTGCAGGATTTGTTTATCAAAATTGAACTTAACTGTGCCTATCACTGTGTGAGGCCGTGAAAACCTGTAGAAAGCATCTAAGGCATTTTTCACAGGTGTCAAAGTGCTCTTTGGACTAGAAGCTCCAGGCTCAGATTCAAGAGGTTGTCCAGAGGCTGCATTCACAACACACTTTGTATTCCATCTCTTGTAGAATGTGCATCCTTCCTGAATACCTCTAACATGATGCTTTGTAAGATGCTGCTGGAAGCTCACAGTATAAGATCTTCCTGCTCCATTCCTCGAAATCTGGACTGGAACATAGGAACCTATCATCCAAGAGACTGGAATGATGACAAATTGTGGCCATTGAAGACTAAAACAGAATTATAGCATAAAGAGTAAAGGGGAAACTTTGTCAGCATAGCAACCTAGGCATAATCCACGTGAACTGTAGGAATAATCTACACATAGCTCACCCACCTAGAGATTTTGTATTGCTCAATATGGAAAAGTTAAATAAAAAGATTTTTTTTTTTCAATAAGAAAATAAGAAAATATTATAAATATCAAAAAGTGAAGCTATACACCAAGGTACACAAGATGTGTACAATTGGTACTAAAAGATGTTACCTAAAAGAGAGAGAAGACAAAAAATAACTACTCTCTCCCTCAGCTAGATCTCACCCACTTTACAAAATCAATTAGAGGCATTGAGCCTTTTTCTACATACAAACCATAACACAAGATTGTTAGGGAAAGAGTGTTTTGGCACTCAAGTCCAACTAACAGCCAAACACAAAGCATCCCTGTCCAGTGTCCACTCCCCAACACACACCCACACCCACACCCACCCACCAACACAACTCAAAAGAAAAAAAAAATCACAAACTAAGCACTTGTATATTTAACTGCAAAGTACATGAGATCAACTTTAATGCCCATATATAACTTAGAATAGTTCACATTGAATTAGGGAGGGTGACGATCAGTGCAAACACACTGATGAAAGAACCCAAATGAACCAAGGCCCTGGTCACCTCCCATTAGATGCAAACAATTATAAACAGAATGGTCTGTTATACAATGAGTTTCAGAATGTCAACCCTTCATCAAAGAGAATCATCACCAAATCCAATCCTCAGCTCAACGGTTTCATTTCTCAAGGACAATTTCCTAAAACTTCTTCACTTGGGCTAATTACAGCTTCAATGAGGCATTGGTGTGGCTCAGTACTCCCTTCGTAAAAATAACACACATTTCTCTCTGGTTTTCAGAACTACTCTTGCTAAAGCCACCTTCACACCAGTTCCCAGAGATAATCTAAGACCATCAAACACAGAAACCGCTTCAGGTGGGCCACATTATACAACGACCATCAACACAGAAACCACTTCAGATGGGCCACATCATACAACTTCAACTTGACCCATTATAATTAAAACAATCATCTCTTCGCACCATTCTGGTCAAGTGGAGCTCAGTTCACTGGTCCTACATCATCTGTAAAATTCTTAAAATATTCAATCCATTTTTTCCATTAATAAAGTGTTTCCGCCAGAAAATTGTTTTTCCTTACATTTTATGTTTTTTGATATATTGTCATTGAACTTGCTGTAGTATTAAGTAGCAAGAGAAAATGTAGAGGTTTTTTTGTGGCATCGTAGCCTTATAAAGCAAGTTACAGTAATTATGGTACATAGCACATGCTACACTTCCAAAACTTCAGAACAATATAACCCCATAAACAATTTCCGAAAAAACAAATAAACAAATAAACAGATAAACAGATAGCCCAATAGCCCCATGCATAAAAAGTTAATTCGGCATTCAGCTCCTATAGTATATAGTTCAAGCAGATGTGAGCTTGCAAACTAAATCTAGAACTTCTTGTCGCTATCACTCAGTAAGGGCATTTAATTGGCAGGGGATGAAAGACAACCAAAATTTTAATTATGATAGGGAGAGGAAAAGTCATACTTGGAGAATGGCCCAGCTTGAATTTGACAGTTCTCCAGTCATCTGCACCGACAATACAATCAATAAATATGCATCAAAAAAACAAACGCATCATGCTGTCTGGTAACATAGATTTTTTTCTTTTGGTTAAGAATCTCAATGACACACCCAAGAATGCATGAATTTAGAAAATGAAAAAGTTAAAAACACTGAGTCAAGTAGCCAAGAAAAGAAGACAGAGAAAAGAAAATGGAAAACACCCAGATGGAATATACCAGCGTAGATAAAATTATTCTGTGCTTGAACTTCTTTGCCCATGAATTTTTCAATGATGAAAAATAGAGATTTGCCTCTTTTTTTTTTCTCCTAATTTGAATCATACCCAAAAATGCATAAATTCCAGAACAAGCAAAGGGGAACCCTATGAGAAATGTTCCAGCATAGAAAATACATCTATTCAAAAAATAAAAGAAATAAAAAAGGAAAAAGAATTTGAGTCATCACCAAGGTACTCGTACAATTAAACATTTCTCACTCCAGTGATAATTTGAAACCAAACCAACCCAACAGACAAATTAATGCGATTTTTTTTTTTTTTTTTTTACTTTGAAAGGAAAAAAAACATAAAGCTAAACAAACAGAGGGAGTCAGATGCCCAAGAAAGGAGAATCTGCAGATGAAAAGTGAAGTATAGGATATGTATTTTCTGTGTATGAACATTTAAAAACCAAGAATCTATGAAGAATTAAAAAGATAGCCACACTACAATCATGTACCACTTCAAATATGCAAACAAAAAGATACCCAGAATTACGAAACGAAAATCAATCATCAGCACATCGAGAGCCAGAGCAAGAGTCAAGCCCATACCACTGGAAACATAAGAGGAACAAGGTCGCGGAAAGGACCCAATAAGCATAGAATCCATGGGTCTCTTCAAAAGTGAATGCAACGGAGATTCCCACCAGTTTTCACTCTTTATAACAAGACCCAGAAAACAAAAAGTCTCTCTAATCTGGGTCCTGGCCTCCTTGGATGTATTTGTTACTAAATTATAAGACGAAGAACCCTTGGCCCCTCTTAGTGTTCGAATGGAACAAGTAAGAAAGGAAGAGCATGCGACTTGTGAAGTGGGAATACAGAGTGTGGACCACACGACTGGGCTTTTGTCCTTCTCACAGCAACTCCCCTCAGGCTCTGGACTCTCCTCATGCTTTGTACAGCAAAACCTACAAAGACCCAGACACGGATTTTTAAAATAGTTTTATGCGCTCTGGAAATTAAAAAATAATAAAAAATAAAAATATATACATATTCCACAAACAGGGTTGTGTTCAGAAAAGTTTTTTTTTTTTTAAATATTAAAAATAATTTTTGAGAATAATTTTAAAAAACCATCATTTAAAATTTTGTAAAATAAAAAAAATTAATACTAATTTAAAAAATATAAAAAAAACCTAAATTTTTTAAATCATTATTTAAAAATAATTTAAAATAAATGCATTTCTTTTATGAATCTCATAAATATATTTCTTTTATGAGTCATAAAATTACTTGTCATGTCAACAACACCATTTAATAAATGGACTTTTACTCGGTTTCTTTTACTTGTCATGTCAACAATATTATTTAATAAATGAACTTTTATCAAGGTTTTCTTTACTTGTCATGTCAATAATACCATTTAATAAATGAACTTTTACTCGAAATGTTTCTCTTCCTTTTAGATTTGTTCTTTATTAATATTATTATTATTGTGATTATTATTAGTTTCAAATTACAAAACCTAATTTGAGACCTTTTTTTTTTCTTTTCTTTAAAGACAAACATCTCATATGAAAAATCTCAACTTTTTCTACTGAAATGTTTGTTTATAAGGAAAACAAAAAATCCCAACTTTTCCCACGTGATTTTTTTTCCAAGTCTCACATCCTTAAACAAACATCTCATAGAAAAAATCTCAACTTTTTCCACTAGGAATGTTTGTTCACATCTATAAGAAAAATCTCAACTTTCTCTACAAGATGTTTGTTTGTAAAGAAAAAAAAATTCCCGACCACATGTTTGAAAAACTAATAATAATGATTTTGCCAATTTGAATCGTCAAAGGGAGTTAATGATTTTGCATTATTGTCTTTTGGTTAGGCAAAACCATTTATTTAAAACCTAAAAAATTATTCATTTTATGATGAGGTTTCAAAGCCAATGTCTAAATGGTAGGACCATTCTTGTCTCATCGTCGATAAAGCATGGGAAATCTCATTGAAGTGTTAGCATGAGAAATATCAATAAGTAGGGTCGGTTAGTAGCAAAGTGAATAAATGACCTTTTAGTAAGCGTAATCGTTAGTCCTAGATCGGGTTGATGACTAATTCAAGTTAAATGTAAGTTAATAAATATTTAATTAAAAATAGATATTTAGTTCAAGATCAATCTAATTTTTTTTATTTTTTTTCATTTTAGGTTCATTTGAATTATAAGAAAAATATAAATAAATTTATATATCTTTCTGACAAATGAAATAATATCTTATATAACTATAATTTGACTTTTTAAGTATAACAACTCAAACCTCAACTTGGGCAGACATGGGACCCATTTATGATTTAAGTCGAGCCTTATATGTTGCATTCTTTTGTTTGATGGTAGCATTGAGAAAGTATTTATTATGGGAGAATTGTGTTTTTGGCCTATCTGGGTCCAAAAATTTACATTTGGTCCATATAATTTTCATAATTAATGGAAATGATATAAGATGTTAAAAGACTAATATATCTTTCAAATTTCTATATATTACCTTTTAACGATATAAAATAGTGATGAACTAAAATATCCAATGACGTTTCACATAAGTTTTTTTTGTCTTTATTGCACCACTATTCATGCAACCATAATAATTATATTTTAATGATTTTTCATAGTTTTTTATTTTTTTTATAAATAATTGAAAATCAGCATTATTTTCTATTTTAAATTATAAATAAAGAAAAAGTATGTTCAAAAACTATTTTAAAAAATACTTTCTAAAAAAATGGTAATATGATTTATATTTTCTTTTTGAAAAAACATTTAATTAAAAAATGAAAACTATTTTAAAAATAAAAATTGAAAACCTTGTGTGGACCCCGCATTTCGGCTCATGTGTTTCACACTCGATGGCGAGCTCGATTTTTTGTTTTGAAAAATGATTTTATTTGATTAAGAAAATGACTTGGAGTCGCTACTTATTTTTGTTTTATTTTTAAAGGGTAAACAAAATAAGAAAGAAAAACCCTAAGTGTGACTCCTTATTTGGAAAAGGTGGTCTACGAAAAACCAGATCGGGTTCGGGGGTCAGGTTACTTATCGGGAAGGTACGATAAAGACCGTAACACCCTTCTAAGTCCCTAAAGTCGGGTCTCTACTGATAAAATGAAGCTGATGTGGCAATTGACGAGTAAATCAATGAATATCCTGAATGATCATGCACACATAAAAGTCGAGACATGCATAGACAACGATAAGAGGAAAATGGGTACATACCTGGGCAACGAGCCACCATGCGCTATCAATAGAGAGGGTTAGTGCACAATTTAAGAATAATCGCATATATGTTAGAGAGTAAGGTGAATCAATCATGTATGATAATCAAAGCAAACAATCAATCAATTAATCATAAAGTCACATATGTAAGGCTCCCACCAAAACCCATTTATTTTGCATGAATTAATATCACAGATTCCATTATTCCGGAATTATGAAAAAAAAACATTCATGCCTATTAAAATCAAGAGGAGCAGAAGATTGCGGGCGGAAATGGATCCGGCGAATCGCGAGTGGCCGACGAGCCAAGCTGTCCGAGGGAATCTGAATTGTCGGCTGTGGATGCTCTCCGGGTAAGCACTATCAGAGGATCCGGACATGTCTGACCGGGGAAGTTGAATCGCCTCCTCTCCCATTCGGCGTTAGGCGCCGGATGTGAAATATCCGGAGAAGGTGGAACGTCGGCCGGACAGAATTCCGGATGTGAGATATCCGGAGAACGGTTGAACGTCGGCCGGACAGAATTCTTTCCCTGATGGAATGAGTTGTGTCGCGCATCGCAAGGGGGACCGTCTACGTGTGCAAGGGAGAGAGAGCCACGCGGCATTTTTAGGGAGGATCCCATAGGTAGGCGAGAGTTTAGAGAGAGAAACAGGTTTGGTGGGTTGTATGGATATGGAGGCTTAGGTGAGTGGTTTTAATGGGTATGTGAAGGAGTGAAGGATAGCATGCACCCGTGAGACTCCATGTAAGTGAGGGAGTGGGAAGGAGAATGAATGAGAGGAAAATGGGTGTGGTGGAGGATGCTTGATTCCTGCAAGCTTGAGCGAGGAAATGGGTATGGATAATGCGAACAGTGAAGAAGGTGTAGGCATGTGGTAACCGTGTTATTCATCATGAGAACATAAAGCCTTTGCTTGGACAAGTTAAACTTTTCTCCATGCACATGGGTCATTTACAAGGGAAAAAACGAGAGCATCAAAGAGAACCAAAACAGAGCATATATGGGCAGATAATCACATTCAACCAAAACCATCTTGTGGCTCTGGATCGAACTAACAAGTTTTTTCCCTGCTCTCCGCAACTCCGCCTGGGCCTCTCCTCACAGCTTCAGTTTGCTTCTTCAAACCTCTAATGTCTCCAACCTTTTCTCTGTAGCATTGTCGTCCAAGAAAAGATCTCCTCTTTTCAAATATCTCCAGCCAAACGCTAGGAAAACTGGAATGCTCTCCTCCTCTCACTCTGCAAAATATACCCAGGCAGTTTGCTACTTTGCTTCACCCTCAAGCTAACGAATCTCTTCTCCAGAAAATGCCAAGAATAGAGGGGAAAAGTGAAGAAAAAGAAAAATAACAAAAAAAGAAGAGGAACAGAGCAATGTATAAGGGGAGATAATACCACTAAAACCAAGCTCTGCGTCACGAAGACCAAAAGAGCTTTCAAAAGAGCCTGGTGGGAGGATCTCAATGAACTTAACACACAAACACAAAATATATCCAACATGCAGCTCATACGGGAGAAAACAAAGATCAAATAAACAAAAGTCAGAAACAGGTTTGCCTCCTTAGGTAATCAAAGCAATCATCTGAATCCCAGCAAGAAACGTCAGGTGACCCTCAAAAATAAGATAAGATCAAGTAAGAGATAATCAAACCTGACTGATTCCTCTCCCACCTCTCTAAAAATATCTTTTCCCCCTTACTCCTTCCTTTTTTCTTTTTTTTTTGGTGTCCCCCTCTGCAAGCCACTCTTCTGCCCTTCTATTCACCGATCAGCAAGCATGGCTTGCCCAACCACTCTCCCTGCTGCTGCACGCCTACTGCAGCCGGCATCAAGCCCTCAACTTCCTGGCTGCCCGTCCCATCTGGCCAGGATTCATGGTCAGAGAGTTAGGGTCCCCCTCACACCTCCAAAGAATAACCAAACTCCACTCTAACAGCCCCAAAAGCTCCTCTGAATATCCTCCAACAGGTGTCTCCACCCCATTGCATTTCCAACCCACTACCTGATTCACTGACCACCCAACCAAGAAGCAGCATCTGGCTCTTTAAGAGCCTTCCACTTGGCAAGAAGTGTGACCTACAGCAAATGAAAAAAACAAGCCCCATATGGGGGTCTACACCTTGTTTAGTACTATTTTTTATATGAAAATAATAAAAAGAATTAAATTTCATTAATTGATTATCCATTTTTATTTTTTTCCATTAGTTATTTTAATAATATAAAAAAATATAGTATGTTTACAATTAAACAAAGAAATTGATCAATTATGTGTTTTTTGTGGGACTATCTTTTACATGAAAAATAATTAAATAACTAAATTATATATATTTATTACTCTTTTTAATTTTATTTTCTTTATTTATTTTTTGTCTAATAGAAAATTTTAATATATCCATAATTAACAAAGTAATAAATCAATTGTGCACATTTTAATATATTAAAATAAATTACTTTCTAATTTAAATAAATAAAATGAAATAAGTAAATAAATTTGGGGGTATATGGAATTTAACTTGCTTACAGACTCATCTTACGCACTTTATTTAATTCGCACATGATAATTCGAATACTTATCCCACAAATAATGTTTGAGATAAAATTTTGTTGTTCCATCTTCCACTATTTTTTGAAACAAACAAATGAAAACATGGTTAACCTATCTATGGTTACATATTAAGTATGGGGTATATGGAATTTGAGTCACCGTACAAAGTATTTACACTAAATGTACATGACAAATATACTAACTGTACTAGGGTGTACAAGACTATCATTTGTGAAGGATTTTAAGTGATTCTGAAAATCTTGTTTGTTTATTTCCCCTAACCAATGATAAATGACATTCCTTACACACATTGGTTAAGCATATATTCATCTCATGCACTTTATCTAACTTGTATATGGTCATTTGAATAGGTACCTCACTTATGATGATTGTAAAACAAAATTATACAACAATTTTTCTTCTTTTTTAAAACCAAACCAATGAAAACATGGTTAACCGACTTATTGTCAGATACTCATGAGATAATGTATGAAATTTGAGTTATTATACAAGGGTATTACACTGATTGTACAAGACAAATTTACTAATTGTATAAGGGTGTATAACACTACTTTTTGTTAAAGATTTCAAGTGATTTTGAAAAATTTTCCCATTATTTCCATTCAAAGATTTTTTCCCCCACTCAAATTTTCTCACTCAAGAATTGTTTGGACTTTTATTTTTAAATTTCATCATCAAAATTTTGTAATTGCATATTTTGTTTTTGTAGTTTTAGCAATGTTCTTTCTTTCCACTATTTTTTTTTAATGAAATTTTATCCAAATGAATCTATATTTAAAATTATAATCATATTTATCAAATTTTTTTACTAAGATTATCTTTAATTCTTTTAATATATTTATACTCATTTATTTAAAAAATCAAAAACTAATTTTTTTTGTAAACATGTTCTATTACCTTTCAAGTAAAAAATTAGATATGTTTGAAAGTCAATAAAAAAAATTAAATACCACTTTCAATAATTTTTAGATAAAATTTTATATAATATATTTTATTTGAAATTTAATTTCTAAAGTTTAACTAAAAAATTGTATTGACAATTTTCTTGTTGTGAGTCAAAATGTTTTGCATTAGTCTATCTAGATAAGAAAAATTATTAATATAATATTAGAACTTCATATCTTAATTTTTTTTCAATAAATTTATCTTTTTAAAAATTTTAAAATTAAAAAAATTAAAAATTAAAAAGCTAAAAGGATATATATAATAAAGTGAAGTGATAGTCAATTTTTAAAATTTTTAAAATATGGTTAATGTAGAAAATATAAAAAATAACTAAAAATAAGAGAAAACTATAAATGAAAGGGTAATATAAATTTAAAATAAAAAATGAAAATTAAACTAAAAGATAAATACAAAAAGATAAAAATATTTGGATGAAAAATCCCAAAACTTTTATCATTGCTTATAATAAGAGCAAAAAGATTCAATATCTTTAAAAATGAAAAACAAAAAAATATTATTACTTTTTATTTGACATAAAATAGAAATATAGATCGGAAGAAAAGGAAAAAAAAAGTTAGAAATGAGTAATATTTAATAGGAAATAGAAAAGGGAAAAAAATTATAAAAAAATTAAAATTCACACTCACTTATGCCTATGCAATGATTAAGGGTATTTTAGGGATTAATGAAAGACAATATCCTTCATTTTAATTTTTATACTTTGTTTGGGTCTTGGGCTTAAATATACATGATATATGGACCAAATGTTAATTTTTGGGCCCAAACGAACCCAAAATACAATTCTCCCATTTATTTATAAAGACATGGTATCTAACATATGCTTATGTCATTTTTAAGTTTTTTTTATAGTTTTGAAAAACAAAGAAAGAGTTCTCAATTTGCTACCAAATAGGCTCTATATTTTAAAGTATTTAATCAATTTAATATTTTAGAATTTTCTTATTCACCGTATTTAAATACCAAGTAAGTGTTGGGTGAACCAACATAATGACTTAAAATAATTTAATAACTTAATTTAAGTCATCAAGTAAATTAAGTATATTTATTCAAATAATTTAATTGTATGACTTAAAGTCAAAAGCAACTTTAAGTAAAAATAAAAATAATTAATTTATTTTTAAATTTATATATTCATTTTATCTTTTTATCCTTATTGTCTTAATAACCTCCATAATCTCTTTTACTATTTTACAACCTCTATTATTAGGCTTTCTGTATCTTAATTATAATTTATGAGGACAAAAAAAGTCAATTTGATTATTTAAAATAAGTTTTAAGTTAATTTTATTAAACAACAATAATATTTAAAGTAAGAATTAAGTAGTAAGTTTCAAGCCAACAACTTAAATTATGAAGTAATAAGTATTAAATTTTGCCAAATATCCCTTAACATCTTTCTTTTTTTAAATCTACATCCAAAAATCATGTTGAAAATTGTCTCAAATTTTTAATTGGAACATGTTACTTTTTATAAACCTCATGACCTAAAATATTTATATAAAATGAAGACGAGTTTATAAAGAAATATACGAGGATAAATGAAATATATTCGACAAAACACAAAGACTCATGATTCAAGATATTGATAGAAATAGTAAAAAAACATGAAATATTTTGAGGTCTAATAAAAAATGAGTGTATATATAATTAAATCACGGTTAAAATTTAATATACCTTTATGTGTTAATTATTTGATATTCATGTGTTTTTTATTACCATATTTACAATATCAAGCTTCTAATTACACAACAAATCATACAAAATTAAGCATTTTTGTTGAATTTATTTATGAAAGTAAAAATATTTATGAAAAAAAAAAGGATAATTTTCATTTGTGCCCTAAAAAATGGGTTGGAAAGACTAGTCAAGGTGTGACACCTTGGGGTCCAACACCCACATGGCCACTATGGACATTGTCGGGGTAACCAATTAAGACTCTATCTTAAGCTTATCACTTGCCCAACTACAAAGGAGAGGCCGCCGGTACAAAAGTGCTTTTCTAATTAATATGTACGTGGTCCATGGAGATTGAGGAAGGCCATCTACATTCCAAATATAACTACTCCACGTAGACATCGTTTTTTCCAATTTGAGCCCCTATGCCTTACCCAACTTCTATGTTTTGTCACATTAGACATTGACATAAGTGATTTTTTTTTTTTTTTTTTTTATGTAAATCTAAATAGAATTTATTATTAAATATTGTTTAATAGTATTAGTATTAAGTTGTTTTTTAAAGTGTTTTATTTATTAACAATTAAAAATAAATTAAGGGATTCATTATAATGATAATGGTTCACTTTTAGTATTTTTAAAAAAATTAAATATTTTATTTTTTTATTTAATTGAAAATCTTAAGAAATAAATAATAAATCAACAAAAAAAAACTAATTATTTGAACTATGAAATCAAATTATTTTTAATAAAAAAATTTTAAAAATAAAATAACACCTTAATTTAAGTGTCCAACCACCATCCTATCTACAAAGATAAGGAGGGTCCGGTGATTCAAAAGCGCTTTTGAGTTTTGAGATTTAATATGTAGGGGTCTGTGGACTGTGGAGATTGTGGAAAACGATCACTCCCCCATGTAGACGTCATTTTTCCGATTTGAGCCATGTGCCTTATCGAACTTCCATGTGCATATGTTTGGTTTTTTAGTGGAATTTTAAATAAAATTTAATATTAAATATTATTTAATAGTGTTAAGTATTAAATTATTTTTTTATGTTTTATTTTTATTAAGTATTAATAAATAAATAAACTAACGAATTCATTTTAATTATAATGATTAACTTTTATCATTTAGAAAAAATTATGGATCTGTTTAGTAATTATTTTCGAAAACAATTTTTTTGTTTATTAAAACAAAACATCAAAAAAATACGTTAACTCATAAAAAAAATATTTTTTAATTTTTTTTGTTCTTAATAACAAAAAAACAAAGTATTTTTAAAGAATGTATTTTAATTGTTTTCACTCATTTTATGAGAGTTATTTTAAAAAATAAATATAAAAATATGTAAAATGATTAAAAATAAAACACTAAATATAAAATTAATTTTTAAAATATATTTAAAATATTAAAAATAGGTTGAAAGTATTTTAGGTTTTAAATAAACTTTTGTTCTATAAAACATTTAAGAACAATTTTTAAAACTTGTTTTCAAAAACTCTATTTCAAAGCTGTTTTCGAAAACAATTATCAAACCAACTATAAATATTTGAACTTTTTTTTATTCAATTAAAAAAATTAAGAAATAAGCAATAAGTCAACAAAAAGTAAAAAAAAAAAAAAAAAAAATTGAACTATAAAAGCAAATTATTTTTAGCAAATTATTTTTTTTGAAAAAAAAACAAATAACACCTTAATTTAAATATCTAACCACTCATCCACCTACAAGATAAAAAAAAAAAAAAGTTAAATTACTTTCAAGTTGGCTTTTCAAATTTAGGAAGTGTGGGGTCCATGAAGATGGTGGGAATATTAAGAGCTTGTTTGATAACTGATTTTTGGACTTAAAAGCAAGTTTTACAAATTTTTTTTAAAAATATGACATTTTTTTTGTTTTCGTTTGTTTTCTAAGAATTATTTTTAAAAAATACTTATAAAAATATAAAAAATAATTGAAAATAAGAAGATATTATAGATAATGTTATTAAGAAACATTTGGAAACATAAAAAATATGTTGAGAATATTCCAAGTTTCCAAACAGATTTTTGTTTTAGAAAACATCCAACATCTATTTTTGAAAACTATTATGAAAGAATTGTGTGGGCCAAACAGGCCATAATTCACTCACTACTTTTCACATCAACATCTCAGTGAATGCTATTGTCCAGTTTGGGCCCAACACGTGTGAGGGCCTCCGTGTTCATATTGTTGTACAATTTAAGCCCAATGCTCACATGAAGTTTATGTGGGTCTAATTTGGGTCCACTTCTGTGTAGATCACGTTGTCCAGTCTGGGTTTAGCCATCTACATCCGTGTAGATATAGCTCTTCAGTTTGGGCCCGATGCCTCCATGGACCTTCTTGTCCAATGTGGGCCCTAGGCCCACAATAGGTCTACATTGTTTCAGTGTGGTTTCATTCCATAGTTGTTTTAAAAAATAATTATATAAATATAGAAAATCATTAAAAATAAAATTATATATAAAAATTATTTTTAAAATATATTTAAAAATATATAAAATAAGTTAAAAACATTTTAAGTTGAGATTTGTTCTGAAAAATATTAGAAAATAATTTAAATTTTTTTTTTTTTAAAACTGTTTTCGAAAACACTTCCTAAATAGAGTCTGTCTTATATAGTAGGTGGTAATTCAATTTGATAAAAGTAATTAATGTTTATTCAATATAAAATATTTTTAAAATTTAATTACCACCGATCAAGTTTGTATTAAGTAATGGTACGGTACAACTATCATTATATTTTTCGATCCAAACCCAAATTCCACCTGACCCAAGGGCTGGCTCAGCCCAGGCCCAGGGCAAAGTCCAGGTCATGCCTTCCTAAATAAGAACCAACCATCGTAGATTACTCATCCTCTGGTAAAACGTAGGTTCCAAAACCCGAACTCATAGGAGTGAATCGAGTGATGCTCTCTTGGCCTCCACCTGCTATCCATTCCCAAGCTCTCTGATGCTCTAAAAACTGCCAAAAACCCTCAAAATTTTCTCTCATTTTCTCTCTAATGGAAGGTACCCTTTTCCCAAACAGGCCTTCATTCCCAATTCCAAGGACAAAATCAACTCAACCCAACCACCCCCATGTGAAATTCAACCCTGCAACTCTTCCTCTCCCTCCCCAATCCCCATCTCCTCCTTCTCTGCCATTGGACTCTCTCCTTCAGCATCTGCTTCACTTCTCTTCACCTACCCACAAGCCCAAACCCATCAACCCACCTAAAACCAATTTGAAGAAATTCAGTGCTGTTTCAGTGTCACAGTTGGAGGGCAGTGTAGAGGAGGCTCAATCACCAGATGGGTCTGTAGAATTCTTGTCAAGGAAGGGTAAGTTTCTGCTGAATTCCATTGTGGAACACCCTTTACCTGGTTTGAATGATTTCTTTGATTCTGTGAAGTTTGAGTTGCTTGATGTTGATTTGGTTAGTCTCTTGAAGGGGTTAGATCTTTCGGGCAATTGGAAAAGAGCTGTTTTGTTGTTTAAATGGGCTATTTTGAATTTATACTCTAGAAATGAGAAGATAGATAATCAGCTTGTTGAACTGATGGTTAGGATTCTTGGGAGGGAGTCTCAGCATTCGGTTGCATTGAGGCTGCTTGATGAAATTTCTGTTGAGGAATATTCACTGGATGTCCGAGCCTGGACTACCATTCTTCATGCATATTCTCGTATTGGCAAGTATGAGAGAGCGATTACTATGTTTGAGAAAATGAGGAAGACGGGCCTATCTCCAACTCTGGTCACCTATAATGTCATGCTTGATGTTTATGGGAAGATGGGTAGGTCTTGGAATAAAATTTTAGGCCTCTTGGATGAGATGAGAAGCAATGGACTTGAGTTTGATGAGTTCACTTGCAGCACTGTGATATCTGCTTGTGGGAGAGAGGGGCTGTTGGATGAAGCCAGGAAGTTCTTTGCCAGATTGAAGTCAGAGGGTTATGTTGCGGGAACTTTTACTTACAATTCTTTGTTGCAGGTGTTTGGGAAGGCCGGGATTTACTCAGAGGCTTTGAGTATTTTGAAAGAGATGGAGAAAAATAACTGCCCACCTGACTTGGTGACTTACAATGAGCTTGTGGCAGCTTATGTAAGAGCAGGATTCCATGAGGAAGGAGCTGACTTCATAGATACAATGATCCGTAAGGGAATAATGCCAAATGCCATCACATATACTACTGTCATAAATGCCTATGGCAAAGCTGGAAAGGAGGACAAGGCCTTGAGTTTCTTCAGGCAGATGAAGGAATCGGGTTGTGTTCCTAATGTGTGTACATATAATGCCATCCTTGGTATGTTGGGGAAGAAGTCACGGTTAGAAGAGATGATAGATATGCTTTGTGATATGAGATCAAATGGATGTGCCCCTAACTCAGTTACCTGGAATACAATGCTTGCCATGTGTGGAAATAAGGGTATGCACAAGTATGTGAACCGGGTATTCCGTGAGATGAAGAGTTGTGGTTTTGAGCCTAACAGAGACACATTTAATGCTTTGATTGGTGCATATGGCCGATGTGGGTCCCAAATTGATGTCGTCAAAATGTATGAGGAAATGATTAAAGCTGGGTTTACTCCATGTGTTACAACTTACAATGCACTTCTGAATGCACTTGCTCGGCGAGGGGATTGGGAAGCAGCAGAGTCTGTGATTCTAGACATGAAGAGCAAGGGATTTAAGCCTAATGAAACCTCATACTCATTGATGCTCAATTGTTATGCAAAGGGAGGGAACGGGAGGGGAATAGAGAAGATTGAGGAAGAAATTTATAATGGACATATTTTTCCCAGCTGGATACTTTTGAGAACCCTAGTTCTTGCAAACTTCAAGCGTAGAGCACTGATGGGCATGGAGAGAGCATTTCAAGAATTTTGCAAGCATGGATACAAACCTGATTTGGTTTTGTTTAACTCAATGCTTTCGATTTTTGCCAAGAACAAGATGTATGATCGTGCCCATGAGATGCTGCGGTTGATACGTGAGAGTGGATTGCAGCCTGATCTAGTCACATACAATAGCTTGATGGACATGTATGCCAGAGGGGGAGAGTGTTGGAAAGGAGAAGAAATCCTCAAAGGGATACAAAAATCTGGCGGAAAACCGGACCTTGTTTCTTATAACACTGTAATCAAAGGATTTTGTAGGCAAGGGCTCATGCAGGAGGCAATAAGAACTCTCTCAGAGATGACAATTAGTGGGATCCGACCTTGTATAGTCACTTACAATACTTTTGTAGCAGGCTATTCAGGGAAAGGAATGTTTAGTGAAGTTGAAGAGGTGATCAGTTATATGATTCAGCATGATTGCAGACCCAATGAGCTAACCTATAAGATTGTGGTGGATGGTTATTGTAAAGGCAAAAAATACAAAGAAGCTATGGATTTTGTGTCAAATATTACAGAGATGGATAAGTCCTTCGATGATCAATCATTGCGAAGGCTCACTTTCCGTATTAGGGAGCATATGGAATTATGATTTTGTAAATTATCTCTTTTGGATATTCATCGTTAGTTGCTTGGGCTTTTTGGGCACATATCACTGTCAAAAAATTGTTTTAGCACTCACTGATTCATTTGTAATTTTCTCAGGTGAGTCTCCAATTCCTAAAGATATTATATGAATTTTGATCACAAGAAAAGATATGGGCACACATTTTATTGATGTTGTTACTTCATCAAGGTTCAGATTCTTCTACAGTGATATTTCAGCATGAATGTTAGCTTTGAACTTAAGATAGCTGAACAGAAAACAACAACAAATCTATTTTTTCTTGCTGTTACATTTGACTTCTAACAGTTTG
The DNA here is from genome assembly GCF_030704535.1 of Vitis vinifera. Classification (NCBI taxonomy): domain Eukaryota; kingdom Viridiplantae; phylum Streptophyta; class Magnoliopsida; order Vitales; family Vitaceae; genus Vitis; species Vitis vinifera. The sequence continues at coordinate 18,272,607 of NC_081815.1, read as the reverse complement.
TAATCTTAAGGTTACTCCAAAGGTTCCTGAAATGGATTTCAGCAATTGTTGCAGCAGCAGCAGGAGTTTCCCATGTTTTTGAACATATGCAATTGCTTGTTAGATTGTTTTTTGTTTCAAAATATTGTCAATGATGTGATAAACAAGATAGGAGTTGAATCATGTAGAAGGGTTCAAGTATCCAGGATTACATATTCCTTTGAAAATGCTAAGCTCTTATATATATTAAAGCAGGTTGTATCTACACTCAGCTTATGCAGCTGCTTCCATCCTTCTACCTCCTGGCTTCTCTTCTTTTGTATGCTTGTGTTGTTACTTAGAAAGTTATGATTTGGGCTCTCCATTGAAGAATGCCTGAGAAATCTTCGAACAGGATGAAAAACGGACACAAAACTCTGCTACTCAAGCCTCAAGGGTGCTATAATTTTTTTTTTTTTTTTGATAAGCAAACGAATATATTAAAGAAGGCAAGAAGCCGTGAAGCATACAAGAAGTATACGAGGCTACAAACCCCTTAAACAAAAAACGAAACAACCCAACCCCTACTTGGAGGCTAGCCACTCCAAGAAAACTATTAGGGAATTCGACTCCATATCAATGTACACTTTAGCCCAACCCCAAAAATTATACACAAACGAAGTTTTTAACTTCTGAAAAGCTAACACACCCCCTTTAAAAGCTAGCTTATTCCTCTCCTTCCATATTGTCCAAAAAATGAAAAGTGGGATGGATTTCCACACTTTTTTCCTTTTTCTTCCCACAAAAGAGCCTTTCCAACTACTAAGAACCTCCTTTATAGAATTTGGAAATACCCACTGTACACCACACAACGCAAGAATGATATCCCACAATCCTTTTGCCACCGTACAATGAATTAAGATATGATTGATAGTTTCCTCTTCACATCCACACAAGAAACACCGGTTAGGGAATTGCCACCCTCTTCTCTGCAGCCTATCCAAAGTAAGAACCTTCCCCCAAGTAGCTTCCCAAGCAAAAAAAGCAATTTTTGTTGGAACTTTGTCCACCCAAACATTGCTATGAGGGAAGTCCACTCCTTCAGCATTAGCCAACACCCTATACGCTTTCTTGACTTTAAACAGCCCGTCTGCTCCTTCCCTCCAAAGAACCGAGTCTTCCTCCACAGTTACTCTATAATTCCTCAACTCAACTAAAAGATTGCCTACCAACCCCAACTCCCAATCATTGAAGTCTCTTAACAGCCTTAAATTCCACCCTCCTTGACCTAGATTCTGATCCCAATAATCCTCCACTGTGACGTTCCTTTGGGCAGCCATGGAAAAGAGGTCCGGGAAGCCTTGGGACAGCACATTGTTTCCACACCAAGGGTCAATCCAAAACCTTATTTTATTGCCTTTTCCCACCTTGAACACCATGTTTTCCCAACACCAAGCAAACTCCTTCAAGATTTCCTTCCAAACTCCAACTCCAAACACCCCATTTGCCTTCCTTGTCCTCCACCCAAACTCCTCTTGCCCATACTTAGCCTCAAACACTTTTTTCCAAAGCTCCTCCTTAGCACGCGCAAACCTCCAAATTCATTTGCCTAGAAGAGTTTTGTTCAACCAAATTAACTTTCTTAACCCCAACCCTCCCTTTTCTTTATCCGCACACACCACCTCTCATTTGATTAGGTGAGCCTTGTTCCCCCCATTGGCTCCCCCCCACAAAAAGTTTCTTTGAAGCTTTTCAAGCCTTCTTGCCACTGATTTAGGCATACAGAAAAATGACATTTGATACAAAGGAATGCTGGTCAGCGTGTTCTTTATAAGAGTAATTCTCCCTTCTTTGGACATAAATTGTCGCTTCCAAAGAGCTAGCCTCTTCCTCATTTTCTCCTCCACCCCATCCCAAACGGAGGAAGCCCTATTAGGCGCCCCGAGGGGTAGCCCCAAATAAACAGTGGGCAGCTGTCCCACCCTACACCCAATTTCAGCAGCCATTTCAAGCACCCCTTCCACCTCCCCTACCGGAATGACCATGCTTTTGTCCAAATTAATCTTTAAACCTGAAGCAGCTTCAAACCAAAAAAGAATCCAGCTCAAATACAACAAGGACTCTTTTTTTGCCTCACAAAAAACAATTGTATCATTCGCAAACAGAAGATGAGATATATTGACGGCCTGCCCTCTACCTTTCCATATCCTACAACCATAGATGAACCCCCCTTCAAAGGCCCTCGTGATTAGCGCACTTAGAACTTCCATTCCCATGACAAATAAGTAGGGGGAAATGGGGTCCCCTTGCCTAAGCCCTTTAGAACTTGAGAAGAACCCAGCTGGAACCCCATTCACCAGCATTGAATATTTGACAGTGGAGATATAGCTCCACATCCATCCTATCCATTTTGATCCGTAGCCCATCTTTTGCATAACCTTTAATAAAAATTGTCAATTGATGCTATCATACACCTTCTCAATGTCCAATTTACAGATTAGACCTTTCTCTCCCCTTTTTTGCCAAGAGTCTATTACCTCATTTGCAATTAGGGAGCCGTCAAGAATCTGTCTCCCTTTGATGAAAGCATTTTGATCAGTAGAAATCACCTTACCTATAACTTTTTTAAGCCTGTTGGTCAGCACCTTAGCTAATAATTTATACAAACCCCTAAGCAAACTGATTGGCCTGTAGTCACCCAAGTCCTTCGCCCCCCCTTTCTTCGGAAGCAAGACCAAAAAGGTATGATTTAGACTCCTAATGAAGGAATTCTGTTCATGGAACTCCTTAAACATATCCAAGACATCCTCCTTGACAATCTCCCAACATTTTTGCCAAAAGGCTACAGTGAAACCATCCAGACCCGGGGCTTTGTCCCCATTCATCCCCACTAATGCTGCATAGATCTCAGCCTCAGAAAAAGGGAACTCAAGGGCTTCCGCTTCTGAAAGGCTGATCTGCTTCAGCACAAGACCCCTTATATCCGCCTTCCAACTCGAGCTTTTCGAGAGGAGTTGCTGGTAAGCATTTACTATTTCTTCCCTCACTTCTTGTTCCTCTGTAAGCCTCACCCCATTTATCTTAATTTTAACCAGGGTATTGGCTCTCCTACGGGCATTGGCCATGCGGTGGAAAAACCCCGTGTTTCTATCCCCTTCCCTAAGCCATAATTCACTTGATAGCTGTCTCCAGTGCACTTCTTCCATCGACACCCATTTTGAATAATTCTCCTTAACTGTTTTTTTGTGGCCTAGCTCCTCCTCTGTTAAATTTCTCTCTTCTTCCACTACATCCCAACGCTCCACTTGCTGAAGAGCTTCAACTTTGTTTTTCTCCAACCTTCCAAAAACCTCCTTGTTCCAAATCTTTAAATTTTGTTTCAATCCCCTCATCTTAACCGCTAACTTGTAGCTCGGCCTGCCTCTAACCACTATCCCTTGCCACCACCCCTCTATTAGATCTTTGAACCCCTCAGCTTTGAGCCACATGTTTTCAAATTTGAAAGGGGAAGGACCTCTCCTTAGCCCACCTCCCTCAAGCAGAATCGGAAAATGATCCGAAGTTGGACGGAGCAATCTTCTTTGATTAACCCTATTGTATTGGTCTAGCCAACTAGGAGTCACCAGGAATCTATCCAACCTGGCCCACGATTGATTATTGAGCCTCCCACTCCAAGTGAAGGATCCCCTTTGCAAAGGAATATCTACTAGCCCTAACTCATCTATGATATGGGCAAACCTCCTCATAGTTGAAGTGATCCTCTCATTTCTACTCCTTTCAGCTTGGTACAGAGTTGAATTGAAATCACCTCCTAAACACCATGGCTCCTCTCACAGTCCTCTAATTGCCCCGAACTCCTCCCATAAGCACTCCCTATCATCTCTGGAGAAAGGACCATATACCCCTGTGAACACCCAGATTGCTGCATCTCCCACATTCCTGAATCTATAGGAAATGGAGAATTGGCCCTCTTCCACCCCCAACATCTCCAACGATCTTTTGTCCCAACAAATCAAGACACCCCCTGCCATCCCCATAGCATTCAAAACCTTCCAATCAAGGAATCTCCCCGACCCTAGACTCCACACCACCTCTTCAGACATAACTTGCATCTTTGTTTCTTGAATACAGAATAGGTCCACCTTTTGATTTCTGATAACTGACTTGATTACTTTCCTCTTGGATCTATCATTCACACCCCTCACATTCCAACTCAGAATTCTTACATTCATTGGACAACTGTACTTTGGTTCCCTCTGCCCTGGAAAGGGTCTTTTTTCCTAGTATCCCCTTCATAATTAATAGAGCACTCCAACCTCTTAAGCTCCCTTTCGAACCTTGAAGTCTCCAACAACCCTTTGCCTACTATCTTCTCCCTCATTTTCTTGATTTTGCCCAAAAAGTTCAGGATTTCCTTCTCCAGACCTTCCGTTGAGAAACCCAGAAAATGACTGAATTTAATCAGGCTGCTTTCCTCCCAATTGAGCTGGTCTTCCTTCCTACCCTCTTGGATAACCGTCTGGTCTGTAGTCCACCCCGAATTTCTACCCATAGGGTCAACACTGTTGACCTCAACCAGGTCCCAACAGCCATCCCTTCTCCCTGTATGTTCTTTTGCACTTGGTCTTCGTGACCCACTTCCAAGCAGAATTCCCTCCCTTCGCACCCCAGAATGGTCATAATACTCCATCTCCGGAGTTTGACTGAAACAAAAGAGATTAAAAAAGGAAGACCCTTGTGCCCTGATACCCCCCAAATTTACCTCTGAACCATACCTCGCAGCTTCTTCCTCTAGCATCCTTTCTGTCCTCGGATGGTTTGGGTCCGGCTGCTGCCTTCTCCCCATTTCTTCTTCTTTGGATCTGACGAACTCTCTTTCCATGTTACCATCTTAAATATGACCGTTGGAACAAGAAGGAAGAACTTTTAAAAGAAGCCCATTGTCCAAAAGGTGGGACTAGTCTAAAATGGCTTTCCCCTTATGAATATGGTCCAGACCATAGCCTGCAGCCCGCCCCAACCTACTGGATTGCCACGGCCCGATCTGATCCCCCTTTGCAACTTCACTTACTGAAGGCAATGAGGGCCCATAGGCCCAAAACATCTCTCGGCCTGGAACTAAGGGCCTAGTCTTCGAACCGGACCCTTGCAGCAAGCCCACTTGCGCCTGGGGTCTCTTTACAACGGAGCCCACATCCTGCGACAGATGACCAGTCCCGTCCTCTGACTGGCGCTGCGCCTCGAACCCTCGTACGCCATCTCCTCCACTCGCGAACCGGCACATGTATCTTCGTCACCTCCATCCTCCCTTCTTGGTCGACTCCACAGGCCATGCTTCCTCCCCTCTTCCAGCCTTAACGACGGCACCACCCCCCACCATAGGGTTAGGGTATATGTCATCTCTTCAATCCCTATCTCCAGAATGTCAGGGATATTCTCGTCGTCCAATCTGACCAAAATCCTGGCCCACTGCAACTCCTCCATGCTCTCCGTCTGTGAATCGACGTCTAGAAACCCACCTCACGCATCTCCCACCCTTCTCAGCACCGACAGAACCCATAACGAGATTGGTAGCCCTAATATCCTCACCCACACTTCCTTTCTTGTCTCCCCTTCCTCCAAACAACCCGAACTTGGATTCCAACGCTCCAAGTCCATTTGAACACCTCCCACCGCCTTATTACCAGAGAGAATAACCCGTCTCGCTTCTTCCGCAAACTCAAATTCCAGCAGAACACGTCCTTTTCCCATACTCGCCATCCCCATCTTGCCTTTCAAACCCCATTTCTTTGCCATTTCCCAACCCAAGATTTCCAGATCTTCCCCTGTTGCATTGCTAGGGCTCCAACTTCCGATCAAACAATGCTCCAGCCTATTGAGGTTTCTACTTAACTCCTCCCGTCCCACCTCCACTCGTATGATTTTGGACCCCTTATTCCACCCACCCTTCACCGCATCTACAAACAACCTTCCCTTCGCCATCTCCAGACACGGCCTTCCCCTTACCCTCATTTCTTCTTGTTTTTCTTTTTTATCAATACTGATATCCAATTGATGAAGAGCCTCCACCATCGCCGACCATCCCCCCTTGCCCCCTTTGCCCTTCGGAATACATATACTATATCTCTTCAACTCCAAATCAACAACCCCCAAACGCAAAAAACAATCCCCCCTGTTAGTAACATGCACCAGAGAGAAATTTCTCCCCTTCTCCTTCCAGCCCTTTTCCCATCTACCTTCTTTCACATCCTCGATGCACTGATGAAGGCCTTCCATGAACAGCCCAACGCTATACAATCCCATGCGCACCTAAGACGATACCCCTTTCTTACTTTCTGTGATGGTTATTAAGGTTTTTCCTCCCCTCTCCTCCATTTCCAGCTCGAAGGACTTGGACTCCACCCCAAAACTCCTCGTCTTCCTTTTCCTCCTATTCTCCACGCGCCGAACATTCTCGCCGTTGGCGGGCTCACTCGCTCCCTCGCTCTCGGCCGCTCTCGCTCGCTCTCTCACTCATTTTTTCAAGGGTGCTATAATTTTGTTGATGGTTGATACTCTCCCTGTCTTTGTTTCAGTTCTAAATAGAGTTCTTCATTAAACTTCTAGGGTTTCAGATATTTGTTTTTCAATTCTGTTTCAGGTTGGATTCCCTATAAATTTTTGGATTCTGCAGATTTTTCTTCTCCTATTTTCAGTCCCATCCATTAAAGATGTTCCTGTTTTGTCCTCAATTTACAGGTATGATGAAAACTGTTTCATATCTCTCTGAATTTGCATTCTTCTGCAGATTAGTTGGTACTAGTCCTTGTTTAGGATAGCTTCTTGTTTTCAGCTTCAGCTAAAAGCCTTAACAACTGGTCAATGTTGATGCAAAGAAATTTTAATTAAATATGAAACCTCTCAGCATAAGTTAACAAAGGGCTTCTTCAAAAAGTAACATTATCTTGGTTTTCATATTAAACTTTAAGAAGCCTTTTTAGTAAAATTATCGAAATATATCGAGAAATTGAGTATACAAACGAACTACTCAAAATTATCCAAAGAATTTCCCTTCTATCTCCTTCTTAAACTAGTTTCTCAGTCACTTCCTTTGGGTTCGTCTGCTAGGATGCTTTCCGGGTATTATAAACTTAAAGTCATTGCACTTGGGGATTAGTCGACAAAAGGAATACCCAAGCAACTTCATACTTACCTTGAGTAAGATAAAGACTAGGCTTATTGAAGGATAGATGTTCACAAAACATTACTAGAAAGAATTGGGAGGCAGCCATTTGAAGAAAACTGACAATTGCTATTTTGCTAATTATTTGAAGGAATAGATTGGAAGTTTGGTACCTAAAATTGATAGAGTCCATTTGCATGGTTAAGCTTCCCTTTAAGGAGTGTTTTCTTTGTACCAGAATCCTTCATGATATAGAAAAAATGTATTATTATCGATCGATTGCCCATTTTCCAAAGTCAGGATACAAGTTTTGGCTTTGTAGAGCAAAGTCCTTGTTCTGTGCGAGACAAGACAAACTACTCTTGTGGGGTGAAACCAACAGTGCCGTGTACTTTGCTCCTTTCCATGCAAATATTTTCTACTTTAAGTCTAATGGCTTCTCGCAGGAAGATGAACCCAATGCATATATAGTACTAAGACCTTTTTCTCTTGATCAATGTGGGATACTTGAGTTAATATCTAGAAAAGAGTGATCAAATCTATGATAGCAAGTCACAATCATGTGTCTAAGTTTGCTACATACTTCACATTGTGGTTTAGTGGGACGTTGGGTCATCTCCTTTGTTTTATCATTTCCTTTTCTTAGTTGGCGTTTGTTTTTTTATATTTAATTCTAAGTAGTATTTAAAACTAAATAGTATTTAATAGTGTTAAATATTAAGTTATTTATTATTTTAATATATTATTTTTATTAAATATTATAAAGTAAAGAAAAACCTGACATTCAGAAAAAATCAAATATTTTAGTTTTTTATATTTAATTTAAAAATTTAAGAAATAAGTAATAAGTTAAAAAAAAAAAAAACAATTTGAAATCTGAAAGCAAATTATTTTCAATAAAAATTTAAAAACAAACAACACCTTAATGTTGGTGAGATGTTGATTTGGATAATTGTTTTGAAATTGAATTCCTTGAAAATTGGTTGGGTAAAAATTGCTTGAAGGATTTCAATTATTATTGTTGAAAACACTATTCCTTTTATTTCCATTTTGCGTTGCCAAATTGGTCACTCCTTGATGAGTACCTTCTTGGTTTGTGTTTGGGATTATGGTTGGAATTAGAGACCTCCACAACAGGTGATTGTTTTCATCAAAGTTTGATGATCATGGAGTGGTTAAGGGAACTTGTTGGTATGTGAGATGTTGGATAGCCATTGTTGTTTTGGTTGAAGCTTTGATACCATGCAAAGCAAAATAAGAGACCAACTAGTTCCTTATTGAAAAATAGAAAATCGTTTTTAAAAATTTCTAATGTCGTTATTCTCTTAAAACAATTTTTAAAAATAAAATGAGATATAGAATAGTTTTTAAAGAATAAGTATGAGTTATTTAACCAGTTTTTAAAAATAAAAGAAAAATATGGGTTAATTTGGTCATATTTTTCAAACTTGTTTTTAAAAATTATTTTTAAGTTAAAGAATAAAAAAAGTTTTAAAAAACAAGTTTAAGAAAAACATGGCTACACGGACCCTTATTTTTATGTTTTGGCTATTTTGTACTCTTTCAAGATTTTATCTACTTTTATAAATTTAGGCTTTAGTCTTATTCAAAGAACCTAAATGTTAGATTTATTTGTAACATTTTTAAAAGCTAGTCTAAAAAAATAGTTATTAAGAATAATTCTTCAAAATAGTTTTTTGATTTTTTTTCCTAAAACAAAAGCCTAGGGAATTTGAAGTATTTTTTAAAAATAAATTTTATATGTAATATTTTATTTCAATTATTCTTCATATTAGTCTCGTCATTTTTTTTTTAAAAAAATAACTCTTAAAAAAGTAAAAGAAAACAATTGAAATATATTATTAGAAAACGTCCTATTTTATGTTTTCTTGTTTTTTTTTTCTAAAAAATAAAAAACCATTGTACACATAAATTTCTTTTTGAAGGGACTATCTCCACTATGTCCAAGATTATTCCTTATAAAGACATAAACACTTTTAAGAATTTTAATGCTTAATTTTAATTCAAAGTGGAGTTTCTTTAATAAATAATGAATCATGAAGTCTTCAAATAAAAAGAAGTCTTCAAATTTTCCTTTTTTGAAGATCTTTAAATCATCTTTGATTCTTCAACTTCAATAAATCTTCGAATTTAAGTCTTCAAGGGATTTCTTTGAGGGCTGTCAAAATTTTCTTTACTATTTATTGAGAATTTTATTTTGATCTTATCTTTGATTATTTAGAGATGATTACCTTATTTATTAGGATAATTATAATATTTATTTATTTTATAAAATTATTTTATTTTATATGACATGGTAATATTTACGAGCCAATTATTGAAAAGTGGTAATAAATTAGTGGACAAATAAATGGAATTAGAAAACAAATAAATCATACAACATAATAAAACCGTCTATTAAGGTATAAATTAATATAACATTAAATATAAAATAATGAAATTAAAATAATGTTGAAGTGCATATGAAGTCACGTATGATTGATGCTACCTTCTAGATAAAATATATTAAAGCTAAATTTATATTAAAAATATAAAAAAACTAGATTTCGTGTTATTATTATATTTCATTAATTGGCATTTTTCAATATGATTGAAAAGTATTCACATCGAGAAGATGGGAAAACCCTTTTTAAAATGAAATTGTCTTTGAACTTTTTAATTTTAGGTACCAAACAAAAAGAAATTCAAAAAATTCAATCTAGATGTCTATGACTCCATGCAGACCATTCAGACGACGGTCCAAAAGGCCAAAAGAACAGAAAAAAAAAAAGAGGGGGGGGGGGGGGGGGGGGGTGTGGGGAAATGAAGAAACCTCCAAGTCACGTGACAGCGATCCCAGGTCTGACACGCAATCCAACTCCGCGTCGCATGCGATCCAAACCAGTCCCACCGAAATAAAATACAACCACCTTTTTTGCACTCGTGGCAGCACCTGAGGTGGGGTGCGTATTACGCACCATCCTTTTTCTCCCCTTCTTTCTCAAAGTCTCCATTTTGGACTCGCCGTTCAGATAAAATCACCCACCCCCACGCAACACAGTGAAAAGAAGAAGCCGAGTCTTCAGACATTTCATCGAACACGCAAAGAGCGAATTCTGAGAAGCCTTCCACCTCCGGCTCTCCAATGGCGTACGTCGACCACGCTTTCTCCATCTCCGATGAGGACATCATGATGGAGACCTCTTACATCGTCCACAACCGCCCTCCGATTAAGGAGATCGCCCTCGCCGTCGCACTCCTCGTCTTCGGAACCCTAGGGATCATCCTCGGCATTCTCATGGTCTACAACAGAGTCGGCGGCGACAGAGCTCACGGTAATTTCTCGAATTCCTTAAAACAATCTAAAAAATATCAAAAGTTCTTTCCCCCTTTTTCCCTTTGTTTTCTCGGCAGCCAAACGATGGTCTGAGCTGAATCTGGATTTTTTTGTGCTGGATTTAGGGTTGTTTTTTGCTATTTTGGGGGCGATCTTGTTTATTCCCGGGTTCTATTATACGCGGATTGCCTACTACGCGTACAAGGGGTACAAGGGGTTCTCTTTCTCCAATATACCGCCTGTTTGATGCTGGTGCAGCTGATTTTCTCTCGTGTACATACGTGGCTTACTGAGTTCGATGTTCTTTTAACTTTTTTGGTGGATTTACTTGGTTATTTTGTTTGAATAATGTGTATTTAGCTGCTTCATGTTAAAACGAGGGCATTGCCGTGGTGAATTATTGTATTTGTTCTGGAGTCACCAGTGGTTTTACGGAACAATCAATGTATTGAAGCCTTCTATAATTCTAATTAAAGGTTCCTCTACGGACACTGCATCTTCCCATTATGCAAAATTGTTGTCTTGGCTATTGGTGTGAGCATATCCGATTTGTTTCTGTCAATATGATATAGTGGCCTAGGATTGTCTTTACTAAGGATGGTTGATGATGGTTATCTTATTTGGTGGGTTTTGAATCTAGCTGGAATTTAACACCTTATATTGTACTATGCCCTAATTAACTGAGCTTAATATTTGAAAGCTGTTATTGGGACTTTATATGTAAAGTTGGGTATGGTTTATTCATTGAGTTGGATTTAAAACAGAAGGGGACCGGGGGGATTCACACAATTTCTAAAGAGATGGGGAAAATTGATTTTTATGTGCCAAGCTGGCATTGATGGTATGAACCTATCTTTGGTACAATTAATATATGGTTTCCTCTTTTACTTTGACTATTAATGTTTTGTTCTATGCATAATACATAATCTATTTGGATGTTGGTTCCTTAATGCATGGAATGTCAAAGACTGTTTTGTTCTAACTATGTAGGGTATTTTTAGACAGAGGAATGTAGAACTGAAATAATATTTAGCTTGTTAATAGCTGTATAATGGGTATTGCCTGTATTTGAACTTTTGTGCATATAGAAAAGGCATAATGTCTTTTAGTGCTCTTCTAACAAAATGTTTGGATTCTATTTTGTTGTCTTACTTGTGCATATTACACTGGCTGAGTATTTTGCTTCTATTAAAAAAAAAGTATTTTGTTGTGGAAGGGGTTGGAGTGATTCTCTAGTACGTGAGATTCAAATTGGGCAAGCAATTGGGAGAGTGTAAGGCTTGAGCGTGATATGTGGCCTGCGTCTCAGAACTACTCACCAAGTTGCTGTACATGGCAGACCAAAGGTGGTGGATTATAGAGGTCATTAGGAAACTAGAGATTTGTGGAATTCAAGGTTCATTAGAAACTTCCTTGAGTGGCAGTTGGAAATTGGCGAACCCTTCATGGAGCCTTTACACAATATTTTTCAGGAATGAAGTCCTGAATGTTAGGGTATGGAGTTCTAAGATTGGTGATTGTTGGTGAAGTCATTCTTTAAGGATCTATTTCATGGAGTGAGGGAGGTTATTCTAGATAAGGAGATTTGGGTCTCTATAGCTCCGTTTAAGGTGACCTCCTTTGTCAATCTGCCATGTGGAAAGGGTATTAACAATTCATCATTTGAAAAGGAGGGGATGTTTCTTAGTAACTAGTGTTTTGTTTGCTAAAGGGATGAGGAATCTGCTGCTAACCTTTGTGCATTTTGCAATGCCTTGGAACTTATGTTCCTTGATCTTTACTATTTTGGTATTTATTGGGTCCTTCTCATGATGGAAGAGCTGCTGATGAGTTGGCATAGAAGTCCATTGTAGAGTGGAGAAAAAACATATGGGAGGCTGCTCCTCTTTGTATGGCTTGATGAATTTGGAGGGATGTAGTAGAACCTCTAAAGGGGTTGAGGTCTTGGTTTTGAAGCTGAATGAGTTCATTGTAAGACCCTTTGACGGCGCTGTTAGTCAATGGTTGGAGATAAAATCCCCTCTTTGAACAAAAAATTGGGCTCATATTAAATGTCAAAGCATCTAAAAATTTAAAAAAATACAATGTCTGTTGATGGTGTAGGTATTTTGGTTAGGAACCCTCATGATGGTCAAGAAGCCTTTTTGGTCTAGAAAAAAGTGTTCTCGTGGTATTTTTAGGTTGGTCATTGCTTTGTTTATAGTTATTTACTTGTTAGAATGTACCTAGCAGCAAGTAATTTTTAGATCCAAAAAAACTCAAGTTCTGTGGTAGGTTCTTCAGTTAGTTATTTTAGCGGTGCTGATCATGCTAGTGTTCATTTTACCTTAGTGGTATTGTTCTCATTATTGTAGGTGTGTCATTGGGGCTTTCAGTCATTTTCACTAGGTTTTATTTGTGATTAGGATTTGTTATAAATTCAATAGCTAGAATTAGGTATTCTTTGTGCTTTTGAGTTCATGTAGCTGGTATTTACTAGTCCCTTTCAAGTTAGCGACCATTGACCTACGAATTTGAGGCTTTAACATTTGTTTGACTGGTGAAGTTTCAGTTCTTCTGTTCATAAACTTGTTATACCATGTCATTTTTTTTCCTTTAAAATTTTCCGATATTAGAATCTGATTTGATATTGGGAATGAAACCTTAGCTTTAAATTATAAAGAAAATCCACACAACTGCTGATTTTGTTTGCAATGCCCTCTATAATCAACTCCTAAAAATCCAATATATTCTGTATCAAATCCTTATCCCTGTCCTAAATCCTTGTTTCTCACAGTATTGGTATCAGAGTTAAATATAATACCCGATTTCCTTACATGTTACCTTTCGAACCTCTCTCTTTTTGATTTTGATATTTTATTTATTATGTTTTATATGTTCCTTAACTTATCGTTCTAATTGTTCAAGCATGGAGATGCAATTAACAATAAGATACCATCTCCGAAGGCAAGTGTTTTAACCAAGAGGTGGATTCTGTGAAGGAAGCATGCAGCAATAAGTTTGCTGCACTTGATTGAAGGGTGGAGTTTTTAAAGAATGTGATTCAGTACCTAAGGGCTTCCATCACTATGAAGGAAGTGGAGGTGGGTAGCACTTAACTGTTCTGTAGCTTATCTACTAGTTTTCTGGTACAGTAACTACCAACCAATAAGATTTCTAGTAGGTACTGTACTGATTCCACCAACCTTAAATCTCCTTTCTGGCTGCAAAGGCTGCTTGATAGGCAAGATGGAGATACAAGGATTTGGAAGTTGGCAAAGACGGAATGTTGGAAGTCTATGACTACTATGGCTACAGGAATGAATATATTTTTCTTGATTTATGTAGTCTAGAACATTATTTCAGGTGTGGATTAACAATCTCAAGGGTTTGTGATGGATCAAGCATTTGAGAATCCAGTTTGGGTGAGAATAAGGACTTGGTTTGAAGAAAGCCTTGAATCATCACTTTCATCCTACTAACTTCAGGCAAAGGGTTCATCTGCAGTTTGGATGTTGAAGCAAGGCAACATGTATATATTATTGAAGAGTTCAGTCTTGGATTCTATCACCTGGCTACTCAGTGAGATTTTGGATGGAGGATGTCGTGAGTGCCATTTATAGGTAAGAAATGAAGCTTCAAATTTGATCCAGCTAAAGTGCAAATCCATTCTATACTACAGGCATGCTATTTAAGTAGCACATCAGTTGGAGGAGGATTTCCTTGGCAATTTTGTCATGGATGTTCTTATGAGAGAGGAGCCAATATTTGATTTTAATAGAGGTAGGACTCACCCAGCTTCTTTCTGCTATTATTTCCTTCTTCTAGCACTTTTCTCTATGATCAAACCTCAAACCAATTCAACATTAGTTTGTAAAAATTGCATCTTTCCTTAAAACTTGAATTTCTTTTATTTATGTGACTAACACAGGTACAAAAGCTGACTATTTCAAATTTGAAGCTCTGTTATGGAGCCCTGAAGAAGGATGTTGCTTGGCTAGAAGTGTGGACTATGAACTATTTCTAAAGAAACCATTAAGAAATTCTAGGCTACTGTTTTTGGTGAGAATTTGGTTAGAGCAACTTTTAGCAGTAAAATTGATTAGTACAATTTTAAGAGTAAAATTGTACTAATCAATCTCTATATTCCGTTTGAACTTCTTCCTCTTTCCACATGTTTGGTTTTATCATTTTTCTTTTCTTTAGTTTGTCTCCCAACTGTTTGTCTAAATTCCTGAATCACTGGAGTTGCAAGTAACAATGATTTATTGAGCCAAAAGGAAGTATCTTAAGCAAGTGATGGATTCTGTAAGGAAACATTCAGTGATAAGTTTACTGCAGTTGGTTTAAGGATGGTAAGCTCGGAGACTATGGCTCTCAGATCCTAAGGCCTTCCCTCAGAACCGGGGAAGAGGAGGTACGCAGCACTTGAATGCATGTCCTAAGTTATATGCTAGTTGTCCAATTCCATGAACCTGACACATTGTCTGTAGCAAGAGCAGTTGTTTGATAGAGAGGGATCTGCCAGTTGGAGGAGGATTTCTTTAGAGATGTGCCAATTTTTTATTTTAGCAGAGGAAGTTGATTCTGAAGCGATGTCTTGCATCATCTTCTTCCTGTTGCAGTTTTGAACCTGCTTCACCATCAGCCTCCGTGGCACTGGAAGCTCATTCCCAAGGTTGGAGAAACTAACCAACCCATAACAAGCTTGGAGAAGCTAGTTTGACCCATCCCAAGGGAAAGGTTGACTCGCTCCCTAACTAATCAGCATAGGCCAAAACTAAATAAGGAGGGCCCTTAGATATGAGAAAGCAGGTCCTTCCCAAAAAGAATTATAAAGGGAGAACAGAAATAAAACACTTCCTCTTCCTACGAAGGAGATTAGCAACTCCCCTAAAGAATGAGAGTTTGAGGAAGCTCAGGTAGTCGCCCGATATTGCTGGATACAAAGAGTAGCGAATCGGGGCTGGAAGTTCACCGAGCAACGCTGCCTATGTTACCACCTACTACCTAATATCCAATAGTTTATACTTTTGAATTAAATTGATAGTTTAATAAAAATGATATTAATTCTAATAAGCCGTTTTGAGTTAACTAAATATAAACATTTTATTTTATATAAAGCTAAATACCTTATGATAAGATTATAGTTGGTTTGGAAGTGATTTTTGAATATATAACACATTACCATAAATAATATCAATTTTTTTTTATCTAAATATCAAGCGATTTTTCCTCTTATGCAAATACTAAAAACAAATGTTTTTATTATAATTATTTTCCGTGGATTAACTTTTTACTTTAATTAAACAATATTAAAAAAAAAAAATTCACTGGTGGAGACAGTAGTAAGTCAAACCCATACTATATGTAAGGAGCATGGCCAGAACAATTCACGTGTACCTCTTCTAACTCTCCATCTAACCTTCAATATATCAAAGACCTCTCCCTTCTCCCAACCACCAACCTCAGTAACAAAATATGCATTTCCTCAGAGAAAGTCTACCTCTACAGCTCTACTCTCTGAGAAACCCAAGAGAAGAAACTGAGGAAAAGGCTGTGTTACTGTTAATATCAGTGTGTGAAGAATGATGACTATGGAGCTGCAGAGAAGGTTGGCAATGGGGTTTCAGATATCCAAACCCTACCTTTTCCTCACTCTAAATGAACTGGCTCTTTCAGTATTCTTGGTCTTGGTAGAATCTCTGGCTTCCAGTGGCATCAGCACTCTGGTTATTGTGGTTTATGAGCATGTCCTTGCCACCATTGTCTTGTCACTTCTATCTTTCTTCTTTGAAAAGTAAGTCATCAACCCCCTTCACTGTTACCATATGTTTTTTGGATCATTGCTCTTCCAGGGCACCCACCATTCAACTGTTTGAAATATTTCTTTGTTGGGTTCAATGCCTACGTTTTTTCCCCAGTTTTATGGGAGAGTTCCCCATTGTGTTCAAGCATTTTTTGAGTTTCAGTCAATAATTGTATTGCTCTGTGAATGATTGCAGGAACAAGAGGCCTCCTATCACTTTCAAGATACTATGCTATGCATTCCTTATGGGACTATTGCAGTTGAGTAAATTCCCACTACAATTAATTACTACATCAATAATTTTCTTTAAATTAATGTTTCTTTTTTTTTTCTTTCATGTTGATACATATATATACAGGGTTACCCTGTGTCAAATGCTAATGACAATGGGCCTACAATACATTTCTTCAACATATGAAAGCATTGCACTGAACATGGTCCCAACCATAACATTTGTGTTGGCACTGATTTTCCATCAAGAAAAGCTAAGATTCAGGAGCATCAATGGGCAGGCCAAGATATGGGGTTTGGGTATTTCACTTGGTGGAGCATTGGCTTTGGTATTGTGGAAGGGGCCTGTTGTAGTGAAAGCTATGCTATCTATAAGCTTTGACACAACAAGTGATAGTGTCCTTGGTTGGATTATGACCATTGTTGGTGTTCTTGCAACTAGTTTTTGGAATATTTTGGTGGTAAGATCTAAATCTCTTTTTATCTTTTTTTTTTCTCTTTTTGGAAATATGATACCAATGGTTATTTGGTATTTTAAAGATCATAAGCAATAAAATTGGCATATAACATGATATTGCAGAGGCATGTGATTCAAATATACCCAGCAGAAATATCACTAACAGCAATGATGAGCTTCTTTGGAACCATCCAAACAGCCATAGTGGCAGCCTTTGTGGTCTCATCCTCAGCTTGGGAACTTCAGTGGGATGGAGGCCTAATCCTCATCACCTTATTACTTGGGGTAAGAACCCTACCTAAATTCCTTAATTAATTTTTGTTGAAAGTTGAAACAAACACTAATATGAAGGAATTTTTCAGGGAATTGTAGTGACAGGGTTATCATACTATGTGATGACATGGTCTATTGGCATCAAGGGTCCTGTGTTTTCAGCCTCATTTAACCCACTTCTTGTGCTCTTCTCTTTCCTTTTGAACACCTTTGTTCTGGGTAGTTCAGCCCATTTGGGCAGGTACGTATTTATCTCTCTGATTTATATTTTAATTTAGGGTTCGGTCACACTAATGAAGAGGTACCTATCCAAAAAATACGATTAATTAGATGTCGTCAAAAGTACATTTACATCTTATTACTTTATACTTATTGTTTTGTATCTTAGTTTCACTTGTTTGTATCATGCCATATTCTTTATATCCGGTCTCGGGAAATCAAATGTATTATTAGTAAATGCAAAAGATTTGTAGTAAAAATCTACCAAAAAATACAAATTGTTTGTGAAAATAGTAATTGCTATATCATATGCTTGTAGCTCTTTAATTAATTAATTAAAGTAGTTTTGATGGTTGTGGTTTGTAGTATTGTGGGAGCAGTGCTGGTGATTGTGGGTCTTTACCTACTTTTGTGGGCAAAAGCTAATGATGTGGAGAAGAAAGACATGGATGTTGGAGATTCTACTTGCTCTCCCTTGATTCAACCTTGATTGGGGTTTATGATTATACTCATTTTTTCCTTTGATTTTTATGAAAGACATTTATAATATTTGTAGATTCAACCTTGACAGAGGTTTATGATTCTAATCATTTTTTCCTTTGATTTTTATGAAAGACATTTATGATATTTGTAGGATTGTTGGGAAGAGAAAATAAGAAAGGAAAAAATAAAAAATAAAAAATAAAAAAACTACTTCAGTCAAATTTGTATTCAAACATAGAAAGGATTGTAACCTTCTCATAATTACACTCCGAAACAAAGTTTTATTTTTTGTTCTCTTGATACCAGAAACTAAACATACGTGTGATTAAGAATGTGTTTGACAGTATTTCTATTCAAAGTGTTTTTAGAAAAATTGTCCATTAAGCATTTTTTTCATAAAACACCACAAATGATATTTCAAAATTACAAATGATTTTTCAATTTTTTTAAAAATGATTCTTAAATTTTGTCAAACACTTTTTCTTTTAATATACTTTTTAAATTAAAACCACATCTTATAATCAATGTCAAACAGATTTTAATTTTGTAAGTAGATGATATTTGAAAATCAAAGTGAATAACGATTATTCTTTCATTACTCAAACAAAATTTTAGAATTATTTATCTTAGTAAAGGGAAAAAAAATTAGCCTTATAAAATGTTTGGCACATTATATCTCATTATATATATATACACACACAAAATGTTATCTTTTGTTTTTTGTTTGTTATTTTCAAAGCCAAGAAACAAAAAGTTTAGAATTTGTTTAGCAACATTTTTAGAAACAACTTTTAAATCAATTAATAGATTCATACTTTCTTGTTATGGATGCAATCACATTTCACTTTTTAATTATATTGATAGTCTTTAAAGAACTAGATATGTGTCTCATGGATGTTATTACAACATATAATGATATATATATGAAAATGATCTAAATTGTTTGAAGCAAATAATACAAAGCCTTATAGAATGTACTTGATCAAGTTATAATGATCCTTATATAGATTAAAGCAATTCGAACACATGTGGCATAAACGTCTTAGTGAATACCTACTAAAAAAGGGTATGTGAATAATTCTATATATCCATGCATTTTTATTAAGAAATTAGAACCAAATTTCCAATTATTGCAATATATGTTGATGACTTAAATCTTGACAAATTATTTGAAAAAAGAATTTAAGATGAAAAATTTTAGCAAAAAAAAAAAAGAAATTGTTTCGACTTGCAGATCTAGAATTTTCTAATTAGAGTTTTAATATATCAATAAACATACATTAAAATTTTGTTGAAGCGTTTTCATATTAATTAAGCACATTCTTTAAGTTCTCTAATAATTATTTGATCACTTGAAGTGAAAAATGACTCATTTTGTCCTTGCAAAAAAAATAAAAAATTACTTAATCCTGAAGTACCATATATTAGTGTTATTGGTACACTTATGTATATTGCTAATTGTACACACTCAGATATTGTTTTTTCTATCAATTTATTAACAAGATATATTTAGACTCTAATTTGAAGACTTTGTAATGGTACCAAACATATATTATGCAATCTTTGCGAAACTAATGATATGAGTTTATTTTACTTAAGATAATCAAAGCTATAATTAATTTAATATGCTAATGCAGGATGCCTTTCAGACCCACATGAGGCTAGGTCACAAACATGTATGTGTTTAATTATGGTGGTACTATTATTTCATGGAGATCTGTCAAATAAATAATGGTGACCATATCGTCAATTCATTTAGAAATACTTACAATACATGAGGTAAATTATGAATATATATGACTAAAATCTATGGTCCAACTTATTTAGGAATCATGTAGACTTCTCTATCAAAGGCAACTCAACAATATTATATGAAGATAACGTTGCATTCATTGCATAGATAAAAGGGGGTTATATTAAAGGAAATAAAACTAGATATATTTCACTAAAATTTTTTATACATATCAACTCGATAAGAGTGGTTAAATTAATATTCAACAAATATGTTCAAGTGATAATTTAGTAGGTTTATTCACAAAGTCATTGTCAACCTTAATATTAAAGAGGTCAATAACATAAGATTGGAATGCATCAACTCAAGGATATTAATATGAGAGGGAGTAAGTTTATAAAAGGATGTTAAAGTCCCATTTTTTCCTTCAACAAGTTTTGTCTCATTAGATTTTATCAACAAAGTCTTTACTAAAGTAATCCTAACAAACTAAAAGTAATCTAAAGAATTAGAAGAATATTGTACTCATTTACCTTCATTACATTTTTCCCATAAGGTTTTTTACAAGCAAGGTTTTTTAAGGCATATTCATCTTAGCATGGTGGACATCCCAAGGGGAGTGTTATAAATGATTTCACAAATGCAAGCTGATGAGAATCAACAAGTATTCAAGGATCCATTGCATGTTCCAGTTAGGCCTATTACTAAAGCAAGATCGAAGAAGATCAAAGAAGCACTTAATGGGCTAATTCAAGAGATTTGGGCTGATTCTAACGCAGGACATTCAAACTTGGCCCAAAAGAAGATGAAGGTGTAATAAATTTAATCCAAGCTATTGAGGACTAATTTGGCTTGATTGGGCATGATTTATGGCGTGGATTAATGACTGATTGACTTTCCAACTTCATATAAGTTATTTCCTATTCTAAAGCTTCTAAATTCAGGCCAAATCTACCTTAATTTTAGGCTTTAATTATTTAGAACGTTTTTTTTTAGCTATTTTCCTATTTTGGATCTGCTAGTTTTAGATCAAATCAACCTTTATTTAGGGTTTTAATATTTAGTAGGTTTTTTTTAGCTATTTTCCTATTTTGGATCTGCCAATTTCAGACCAAATCAACTTTTATTTAGGGTTTTAATATTTAGTAAGTTTTTTTCATGACATACAAATAACATGCACTCATTGTAATAGGGGATAATAATTATTGAATAAAACAATCAGAAAATGTGAGGCTTTGCTCTTCTTTTGGTTCTTCAAGAACTGTGAACTTATCAGAAATTCTTTCTTATGGCGTTCAAACTTTATACATGCGGTTCGTGATTCCATTGTAATCATTGGGTCAAGGTCTGTTACTTATACTTTTGGTTCGTGTTTCACTTATAAACGTTGGGTCAGGGTTCTATCAAAAATCTGTATTTTAGCTTTCTTGGGCAATTATTCCAATACTGTTTGTTGGGTCTCAAAGCGTGTCGATTGAGGTTCGCATCATTTGGTATTAGAGCACAGGTTCTAAAATCAGTTTTCTATCCCTTTATCTTTTGTTTCCTGTTATCATCCTATCTTGTTCCTTTTGTGTTCTTTATTTCTCGTTCTTTTTCTTTTTTTTTTTACTTGCACTAGGTTAAAATCGTGCACCAAGCTCCAAAAAAAAAAAAAAAAAAAAGACTTTAGAAAAGAAATAGAAAACAAAAAAAAAAAAAAAAAAAAATTGTGTGTAGTTTCAATCCTCTCAAATCAAAATATTATTTTATTTTGTCCTCTTCCTTTGATTTAGTGTTTTTTTTTTCATATTTTCTTGCCATTGGTATTAGTTTAAATACTACAAGCTGAATTTCTTGATCAAGTTTATTATTTTAAGCAGATTCAAAAGAGGAAGTTACAAGTGGAAAAAAACAAGAGAGTGTGAGACTAATATAGGGAAAAAACCATTTTAAGAGTGAAACACGAGTGTGAGTGCAAACACGTGAGAGAGTGTTGTGAGGAATTATTTCTAACATTTTTTTTTGTAGTTTCAAAAATATGTCTTCTAGGGGCGAAACATCAAATAAGGAAGGAGGGGAGGAGTCATCCATCATGTTGTAGGCTATGCAACAACAGTTTGAATGCATGAACGTGGTGTTTAATGATATTTAGGATCGGATGGATAGGCAAGACGCTGTTATCGCTTCTTTGCAAGAGGAACGTACCCAAAGAGCCCCTAATGCTAGAAGGCAAGGAAAGCGTGTGCGCGTTGATGATTCTAATGACTACCATGAGGATGAGTTTGAAGATGAAGAGGATCAAGTTTCATTGAACCATGAGGACAGGTTTGCGCCAAGGGGAGAAAGGTGTGGTAGAGGTTTCCGAAGAGCTCCAAGATGGCATGATGGGACTGATAGAAACCTAGGAAACATCAAAATGAAGATACCATCGTTCCAAAGGAAAAATGATCTAGAAGTGTACTTGGAGTGAGAGAAGAAGGTGGAGTTCATCTTTGAGTGCCATAACTACTCCAAAGAGAAAAATGTAAAACTAGTTGTGATTGAGTTTACTGACTATGCTATTATATGGTGGGATCAACTTGTGATGAACATAAGAAGAAACTATGAGAGGCCTATTGAGACATGGGAGGAAATGAAAGCCACCATGAAGAGGCGGTTTGTCCCTAGTCACTACTATAGGGACTTGTATCAGAAATTACAGTCTTACTTAAGGCTATAGGAGCGTGGATGACTATCACAAGGAGATAGATATTGCCATGATTCGGGCTAATGTAGAGGAGGATAGAGAAGCTACTATGGCAAGGTTTCTGAATGGGCTAAATCGGGACATTGCCAATGTGGTGGAGTTACAACACTATGTGGAGTTGGAGGACATGGTGCACATGACAATAAAGGTGGAATGACGGCTTAAAAGGAAAGGAACTCGGTCATTTCAAAATCCCGACTCCTCTGCTTCATGGAGGCCAAATAGGAGGAAAGATGAAG